>NC_138515.1:26266519-26779523 GCF_964252035.2 Podarcis erhardii | reverse complement strand
AACAGAGACAGACTGCAAGACACTCTTTATTGCCTCTCTCTCAGACATGCAAGTTGGACCCAGTAAAATCAATCCTCTAGAAATCATGGTTCTAGTGTTTTCCAGCTTTGCCTTGGTATAAAACCATGGATCCAAGGAAGATCCTTATGAATCAGCGTAACTTTGAAGGGAGTCTTTCAAAGTCACCATAAAATCATAACTCGCCTCTTTGTACACAGACGCATCCTGTGATTTGTTGGTAATTTTGCTGCTATCCATTCAAGAGAATCCATACCAAACACTGGATCTGTGTTGTTTACTGTGCTATCTACTGATGTAAGCTTTAATCTGACAGTAGGGGAGTTGTTTTTTTTTGGGGGGGAGACTGTAAAATTAAAGAAACCTCAAGGGATTCCATTTAAATTATACAGGATCCAAATTTTACCCATGCACCTCGGAAAAGCATAGTGTGTGCTTTGTGTGTCTATGCAGTGGCGTAGCGTGGGTTGTCAGCACCCGGGGCAAGGCAAGTAATTTGCGCCCCCTAACCCATGGATTTGCGCCCCCTAACCCTACCCCTAACCCTAACCCCCAGATGTTGCGCCTGGTGCGGCCGGCCCCCCTGCACCCCCCACGCTACGCCACTGTGTCTATGTCTATTCTTTCAGTCTTTTTCTCCAAGCCAGTGAGAGGCTGACCCTTGGGATGGGGGAGAGAACTGACCAGAAAAGGTGGTACCCATGGCACTTGTTCAAAAATCCAAATGTGAAGTAGGCCCAAATTGGTTGGCGACCCCTGGCCTAATCTATCGCACAGAATTGTTGTAAGGCAACAGCATCACTCTGCGCTTGTTGGACTGAGCTACAAATAACACACTAACAAGATCCTCAGAAGCAAAATACATCCACTTGATATAGAAAGGTGAAAGGACTGAACAGGCTGATCTTTGCTGTGCATAACACCTATATCATTGACTACTTTATACAGTGGTGCCTCGCAAGATGAAAAGAATCCGTTCCGCGAGTCTCTTCGTCTAGCGGTTTTTTCGTCTTGCGAAGCAAGCCCATTGACGGCTTAGCGGATTAGCGCTATTAGCGCTATTAGCGGCTTTTAGCGGCTTATCGGATAAGCGGCTTAGCGGCTTAGAAAAAGGGGGGGGAGGAAAAAACCCACAGGAACTTGCAAGACATTTTCTTCTTGCGAAGCAAGCCCATAGGAAATTTGTTTTGCGAAGCACCTCCAAAACGAAAAACTCTTTCGTCTAGCGAGTTTTCCGTCTTGCGAGGCATTCGTCTTGCGGGGCACCACTGTACTACGTTTTATTTTAGCATCTCAAGGCCACATTCTTACTTCCCACACCAAGAACTTCAATGTGGCCTGGTTCCCCTGACCAGCTCCTAAAACCACTACAGAGGACTGGCCGTGTCAACCACACCCCGTGTTAAAGCAAAATCCCAAAGTCTTCTACATCACAACCTTCCAAGTTCATAAACAACCTTTCCAAAATTCTGACACTGAATATATGTAGAAAGAGTCTGGTAAATGGCGGGTAATAATAATAATAATAATAATAATAATAATAATAATAATGGTCCCTGTACCAGATAAGATTGAACTGTGGCCCAGATGTTCAGGTCTGGACTTTTCCTTCCACGCCATCTCCAAGGAATCCATTTGATTGCTGTGGGCGTCGTGGTAGAAATTACTAACACTTCCATTCAATATATTACAGCGAGACAGCCATCTTTCCCGCATCGTACATACATGCCTCCTGGTTCACCTGGTGCTCAGCAAATTTTAAGCAAAAAAATTTTAGCAAAAATTTTAGCCTGCCCTCAGGACCAGCATGCATGTGATGGGCTCCATTCTGACACATCTGCCTATGATTATTCCATAACATCCACCCTACCTGCACGTGGTTGAGGGCCTTCTCCTGGTACTTCACGCCGTCCCCAGTTCCCCCAGTCTCGTGCCCCGCCTCGGATGGGATCCCATAACTGGTGCAATTTTCATAGTGCATGTAGTCGTACTGGGGGGCACCGCCCCACAACGCTGGGCCCTTCTTGGCGTCATCCGCCTTGTGCTCCGAATGCTCCATTGCGCTATACTCGACTTCTTCTGAGCTGGGACACGGGTGCTGCAGGACGAACGCCGAGCCCCACAAGCTGTTTGGCCCAAGGCATGGCCTCTTGTCTGCCGACCTCTCCTTCCCTATCCCTTATGTCTTTCTCACTTTCTTCTCTTCCTAGCCCCCAAAGGCGTCTGGGGTAGTGATAGCTGGGTTTAACTATATTTAGAACAACCTTCTTCTGTCACATGATCCCCCCCCCCACCAAAGCCACATCTGATCTGAGCAAGAGGCATTAACTCGGCCAGGATTGAATATCAGGTGTGTGACAGGAGGGAACCCTGAAGGAGCGGGGGTGGGGAGAAGAAGGCAGCAATGAGGGAGATAGGAAGAAGCAGCCAGGCACTGCAAAGCCGGCAGGATGGAAGTGAAGCACACAGAGTTCTCCTCTTGTTCATGGTAGCCAGTCTTCCCCTCTGCATATTTACGTATTCATACGCTAGGATATGCATTGGTATTAGCAGTTCATTATGTCGGCTCCTAAAGTCCAAATAACAGCACAGCTAACGCATACCCTCCAGCATTTCTCCAATGAAAATAAGGAAACTCTATTCTATCATCATCATCATCATCATCATCATCATCATCATCATACCCCACCCATCTGACTGGGTTCCCCCAGCCACTCTGGGTAACTTCCAACATCTATAAAAACATAATAAAACGTTAAAAACCTTCCCTATACAAGGTTGCCTTCAAATATCTTCTTAAAAAAGCATGGGTCGGCAAACTAAGGCCCAGGGGCCGGATCCGGCCCGATCGCCTTCTCAATCCGGCCTGCGAACTGTCCAAGAATCAGCGTGTTTTTACATGAGTAGAATGTGTGCTTTTATTTAAAATGCATCTCTGGGTTATTTGTGGGGCATAGGAATTCGTTCATTCCCCCCCCCCCAAAAAAAATATAGTCCGGCCCCCCACAACGTCTGAGGGACAGTGGACCAGCCCCCTGAAAAAGTTTGCTGACCCCTGTTCTAAAGGTTGCATAGTTACTTCATCTTCTTGGCTCAGGGGTCGCATAACTCTATATCCACCAACATTTCTCTGATGAAAATAAGGACATCCTAAGGAAAAGCCTTCCAGGATCAAATCAGAAACATGGAAGGCTTCTGTAAATTTGGGACTGTCCCTGGAAAATGAGGATACTTGTAGGGTCTGCTAACGCCACCTTCACACAATGATACCCACTTGAACCGGTCATGGCTGCCCCCCCCCCAAAAAAATTCTGAGAGCTGTAGTCTATTGCAAGGGTGCTGAGAGTTGCTAGGAGATCTCTAGGGACTTCCCAGAACTACTGTTTCCAGAATGATGTAACAACAATCAATCCCTCTTCACAGGGAACTCTGGGAAGTGTAGCTCTGCGTTTCAGATGTATAGGGCTGGATTCCACGAACGCAGTTCACTTGTGCAAGTCAGCTCAAGGTTTCCAGCTAGAGGAGGAACAGGGCTTTCTCCCCACCCCACCCCACCCCACACAGCCCCATGCTTCCTCTAAGTCTGCTCTGGAGGGTCATGACAACAACTAGAGAATGGATAACATTTACGAATTATGTGAAACTTTATTGTACAAATAGCTCCATATTAGCAGAAATGGAGTGATATTTGTAAAGAAAAAGATCAAAGGAATGTATATAAAGCAGAAAGAAATGATATTATATAATGTATACCTGTGTAAAAAAAGAATGTTATATCAAACAGTGTAATGAGAAGGGTGGGGAGGATTGGGTCGATGAGTACTTTTACTATGTAAATAATTTTGCCTTTTTTTTCTTTGTTTCTTATTTTTGTTACTCCTTTATTATTATTTTATTGCTTTATAAAGTTTCTATTTTATATAATTTCCTTTTTTTCTACCTGTTAAGAGATAGTACATAATGTTTGTATAGACATGCAAATTTTTTAATCAATAAAGAATTTTTTTTAAAAAAACAAACAAACTCCAGTGCATTTGTGCAAGTCAGCTCAGGTTTCCAGCTAGAGGAGGAACAGGGCTTTCTTCCCACCCCACCCCACCCCACACATCCCCATGCTTCCTCTAAGTCTGCTCTGGAGGGTCATGAGAACCCCCACAAAACTGCACGGGGGGAGGAGAGGGAATATTGTTTTATCTAACAAGCAGAAATGTTTGCACTGATGAAACAATCAAATCAGAGCAGGGTTGAATTCCACGCATGGTGTGTAACGCAGCCAGTGGCGTAGCGTGGGGGGTGCAGGGGGGGCCGGCCGCACCGGGCGCAACATCTGGGGGTTAGGGTTAGGGGGCGCAAATCCATGGGTTAGGGGGCACAAATCCACGGGTTAGGGGGTGCAAATTACTTGCCTTGCCCCGGGTGCTGACAACCCACGCTACGCCACTGAACGCAGCTCTAGTTCCTGCTAAAATAATAACTAAACTGAACTGTCATGACAGGATCCTCAAAGATACATTTTTGAAAGCGAGGTTACCTGAATTTTGCTTGACATTATTAAAACCTGTCGGCACTTCGCATCCTGAGTTTGCTAATGAAGCAATGCCTGTGCTACTGCCATTTGGTAGCACATACATTTTGCAAAACAGGCTTTTCAGCAATGACTGCTATGAAGAGAAAATGCAACGGCAGGCCGTAGATCAATAATGATCTGAGACCAAGTCTGACACCCATTAAAACCTCACATTGACCTACGCATTGGCAAAATGCAAGCTGTTCCACCGATACTTTCCCAAATAGGCTTCACAGTGGTACCTCGGGTTACATACGCTTCAGGTTACAGACTCCGCTAGCCCAGAAATAGTTCTTCAGGTTAAGAACTTTGCTTCAGGATAAGAACAGAAATCGTGCTCCAGCGGCGCGGTGGCAGCGGGAGGCCCCATTAGCTAAAGTGGTGCTTCAGGTTAAGAACAGTTTCAGGTTAAGTACGGACCTCCAGAACGAATTAAGTACTTAACCCGAGGTACCACTGTATTATGAATAAAACTATTTAAAATATTCATATTTGTTTAGCTGTATGTTCTTAGAATAAATGTTTATCGCTTATGAAGAAATATCATGCAATAAGATAATTGGTGTTCTTACACACACACCCCAAACAACTGTGATTAACTTTGCCTTCCACTTATCCATGCAATCGGCTTTGTGTTTCCAACTCAAGACCCATTGAAGAACATCTCATCCAGTTCAATCTTTGGAAAACAGCTTTGAAAAACTTTTTCATATTCCCCAGTGTGCTACCCTTGCCGTTGTGGTGGCACGGGACTGCTGTTCTGTGATTGGACTTACGCTACTTGTTGAATGGTTCATTTATCCAGTCTGTATAATGTTTACTGCACATGTAACCTGTTAAGATACAGTTGTACATTTATCCACTCCGTGTTTACAGCAGCTCCAGGCTTTGTTTTGCACGTGGCACCTTAGTATGTTTGTTGCTTGAATGGTTACAAGTCTATCACTATTCTAGCTATTATTCTAGTAAATTAGGTTTTATACTTATAAGCCTGTTTATGGTGTTGTTGTTTCGTAGTACTATAAATACATCATCAAATTCCACATATAAAAGGGGAATTCTTTGCTTGCATACCCCAAGTAATGTTTTTACCTTTCTTTGCTTTTAAATTGTTCTTAACTTGTTTACACTATTTTGTACTTTTTTAATGTTGTAAACAACTTTAGATACATTTTTATGATTTAGAAGTCTATAAATATTTTTATAAATAAAGAAAAGAAAAACAATATTAATGGTTATGAAATAGCCATACCTGCAGTTAAAACATATGAAACTGATGGCTGCCTAGGACGTAAGGTCCAAAATTCACATGACAACAAAGTGATGGGTCATCATACCATAAAGGCTGGGAAACACTGAGGTAGAGTGTCTATTGATTGTCAGAATGCCACTATCCACCCAGTCCCTAGACTCTATGGTTCTCTGCTTAAAGGAGCAGCACATGTTCTGTTAAGTTGTGGGTGAACATAGCAGACAACACAGCAATTCTTCAAATAGCTCTTGTTTATTCACAGGCCAGAACAGAACAGAACTGAAGGGTTCAGCCAGCCTGCTTATATAGAGCTCCACTAGAACGCAACAGTAACCATTTCCTGTAACTATCCAATCACTTTCAATCCCTTATTTGCATATGTGGACCTGAGTGAAAACTATCTACAGTATCCCCCTACTGGCCCAGGGTGAGAACTTTAGTACATAACATGTTCCTTGCTGTTTCTTTAAACCCATAGGTGTACCCCTATGGGTACAACTGACCCCAGAGCTGTTGTCTAGTGCTGGCTTCCCCAGCATAGACTTCCCCCCCTTCTCATTCTGTTTGCTATTATATACACTTCTATCTGCAGCAGCTGGGAAGGGACCCGCTCACTTATTTGCTTAGCTGTGAGAAGAATGAAGGGCACATTTTTTCCACCCTGATGGCCCACTGACAGCTCTTGAACCTGCTCATGACTTGGCCTGTCTGTAAACAAGACGGCTCTTACAAGGGCAATTAATAGGAAGAAAAGAGGAAGTGAGTGTGAGACCCCCAGATCATATTCCAAGCAGGAATTGTGTACAGGGAAAGAAGACCCCTCTGCCAATGAGCAATTTTCAGCACCTCTTTTTTATCTCTTGATCCCAAAGAGAGTATGACACAAAGACAGCGGCAGCACCAGGGGGAGAAAAATTGTAGCAGGGGCATAAGGGGGAGAAAAATACATTTTTGTGCCAGTGAACTTGGTCCCCACATGTTCAATGGAGGGATAAAGATTTGGGGGCATTTTCCCTGCAGGAATACTTGTCTCCTGTTCATCCTCCCCCACTTGCCCCTCTGATGCTCTCTATGCATAAACAGCAAAACGTCCAACAACTGGTTAGAAGCTGATTGACACTAAAGTGATTTACACTAAAGTGACAATAATTTCTGCTTCCCGGTTTGCTAACAGCAGCAACAACAAAATACACACACCCCCAATACTCTGAAATGAAGTAAACTTGGGGTGACCTGTGGATTTTTTGCATGGAAGGAACGTGGGCTCCATTCAGTACCAATACAGTGGTACCTTGGTTCTCAGATGCTTTGATACTCAAACAACTTAGAACCCAGATACTGCAAACCTGGAAGTAAATGTTCCGGTTTGTGAACTTTTTTCGGAAGTCGAACGTGCTCCATTTTGAGTGTTATGCTTCCGATTTGAGTGCCACACTTCCGTTTTGAGTGTTACGCTGAGTTTTTTGCTATTTATTTTGCATTTTTGTTTTTGCAGCACTTTTTTTTGTGTGTGTGACTGTATGGAACCCAGTTCAGCTACTGATTGATTGATTGATTGATTGATTGTGTGACTGCAGTACATTGTTTATTGCTTTCATTTTATGGATTGATGGTATTGTTAGATAGTAAAATTCATGTTAAATTGCTGTTTTAAGGGTTGTTTTTAAAAGTCTGGAATGGATTAATCCATTTTGCATTACTTTCTACAGGAAAGCGTGCCTTGGTTTTGGAACACTTTGGTTTTACAATGGACTTCCGGAACAGATTAAGTTTGAGAACCAAGGTACCATTGTATTCAAAACAAATTCCTGGGATCGGAAGACTTTTAATTTCAAGTGCACACCTTCTGCAACTGGCTCTGGTTGGTGGGTCTCACAAGGAGAGTGGAGCCTGCCATCCTGAAGTCTGCCCATCATAGCTGTCAAGTGTCCCTTATCTGAAGGGATAGTCCCTTATTCCAGCGCCATGTCCCACTGCTGTCCCTTATTGATGGATGTCCCTTAAATGTCCCTTAAATGATGTCCCTTAAATTTCAAAGGAATCAGCTCCTCTCCCTCCCTCCCTGCCGGCCACTGTGTTGCTTGGCTGTGTTGCTCACCCAATAAGAAGTCTAAGAACGACTGGGGGGTGGAGTTTGCATGCCTTGTATGTGGCTAGTTAATGCAAGCTGAGGGAGTTTTTTAATGCTGGACGCCATTTTGTTGCATGTGCTGCTGCAAACTTTGCAGTGCAAAGCCAGGCCGGGGAGCCATCTTAAGTTGAGGCTGCATAGGCCTTGTAGTGCATGTGATTCAGATTCTAATCAGTTGAACCTCTGGTTACAAAGTTGGCTGGACAGTGTTCTTGAAGCTACCAGCATGAGTTTGACCAGACTGCAGGAGGACAGGAAGATTGGAGTGCCTGGAACAGGTGAGGCTGCTGGTCCCTTATTTTGGCTGCTGGTCCCTTATTTTCAAGGCTGCTGGTCCCTTATTTTCAAATCTGTAAGTTGACAGCTATGCTGCCCATCCCTGTTTTAAAATACTGTAAGGCAGCTTTTCAGCTGCACACTAATGAGGCTTAAATATACAGAACCAACTAATTAAAATATGTTAAATACTCAAGGTGTTGGTAATCTGCTAAGGTTTGCTTTGTGTATACATCTGATTCAAACACTATCCAGCCATATACTCTCAGCAGAAAAACATTCGCACTGCAGTTCAAATATTAACACATACTGTGCCAAATACTAAATTTTTGACATGAATGTTGCTGTTTCTGAGATTTGCAAAAAAACAAAAACAAAAAAACCCTACGTTTCACTCCACATATTTTTCACACTTGTTTGTAGCTTCTTCAATGCCACTTTTTTTTTTTTTTTTAACTTGACAGGGTTTCTTCACTATATGATCCCAGCCAATCACATCTGGAACATAATGACAGTAGCGAACCATATACAGTGGTACCTCTGGTTGCGAACGGGATCCGTTCCCGAGGCCCGTTAGCAACATGAAAAGAATGCAACCCACAGCGGCGCGTCTGCGCACGTGCAGGTTGCAATTCGCCACTTCTGCGCATACGTGTGACGTCATTTTGCGCTTCTGCGCATGCGCGAGCGGCAAAACCCGGAAGTAACCCTTTCCGGTACTTCTGGGTCGCCGTGAGACATAACCTGAAAGAACGTAACATGAAGCGGACGTAACATGAGGTATGACTGTAGCCAGACAGATCTGACTATGTGTTGACAACTGCCGACCTCGGGAGGAGGTGGTGTTGCGGGCTTCATGCCCCCAACACTGCCCTGCACAATCTGGGGAGTCCTCTGCCGCGTCATCCCCCTGGCCAACCAATAGGCCGCATTTAGGGCAGGCATGGCAGAGGATCTTCCTCTTTGGCCGCCGCTCAGCTGGGTGAATTTCCCACTCACCCACCCTTCAAGGCTTCTCCTTTGACCTTGCTATGGACTTCAGTTGGTCGCCGTTAATGGGCCTGGTAGGAATTTTTCCACTTGGCAAATTGGCACCAGCCACTTGGTTTTTCGCCTACCTCGTAGCAAATCATCACAACTTCCTTGGCGTTGGCAGTTAGGCATTGGTAGGGGTATTGTTATGTAGATCAATGGGGGGGAGCGCCATCACCTCACCCGGTTAGTGAAGGGTAGTCCGGTAAAGGATTCCGGGGGGCGTGGCCCCGTCAGAAGCCTATGGAGGCCAGGGCCCAAGGCACGCCTCCAAGCGGTGACCCCGGGGGAGTGCCTAGTTGATGTGTATCAGCAGGACTCCCCCTACTGGTGGTTAACCCTTCCCGGCCTTCAGGCAGACAGACTGAAGCCGGATAGTCAATTAGGACCAATGCCTAAGCCAATACCGCTCATCACCTGTAACCAATAAAGTTGTGGCCAGTTTTAGCCCATTAACCTAAATATCGGTGTCTTGTGTCTTTATTTCTACTGGTGGGAGGCGGGAACTCGCCACGCAACACTGATGGCAAATAAAGTCTTCTCAACGCCATCGTTTACAGTGTGCTTGTGTGTGGTGAGGGATCATATCCCTATAGCCCAGACAATTGGGGTGATGCTCAGGGTCCAGCAGTTCCATTGCCTGCTTTGTGGCATCACTTTCACCCTAAACCAGCTCTCGTTGCATGTAGTAAGTCATGCATGACTAGCTAGACTGAAATGTGGGTAGAGATCTACATCTGGATGAGTTGCCGATTGCTCATCCCATTGAAATTAATGCAGTGTGGATGGATTATAATAACCATATTTGAACGTGCATCTCTCTACATCACATTATGCACTTGTATGCGCACTCTGATGTGAATCTGAATGTGCCTCCTTCTCCACATTCAGTTCCAACTAGTCAGCTGCATATGATTGGACAAAGTGCTACATTTGCAAACAGTTTTGCCTCTTTTCACAAAGGGGGTTGGTAATCACCAAATAGGGAGGTCATCTTTCATACGGGACAAAAATGTTCACCAGACATCACTCATTTCTCCTTTTGGCGCACCACTAATACACACACAAAAAGAGAGAGAGAAAAAAAAAATGCATTTCAAAGAATTGTAGAATTCGAAGGGAACGTGAGGATCATCTAGTCCAACTCTTTGCAATGCAGAAATATGCCATATTTCTAGAAGCTTTTTTTTTGGATAATGAAACTCAAAGTTGTTGAGATTTTTTAAGGAAACGAAACTCAGTATCAATTATATTAAAGCAGTTAAGACACTTCCATGTAACCTAGAAAGCTGAAATATTTTATGCATGTGGCCCAAAGTGCTCCAATTACTGGTAAAATCTGAAAATGGGAGTGATTGCACACAGGGACCTAATACCTCATTCTTGCGATATCACAAACTGGCCATTGAGATATCAGGATGTTTCAATTTATAACGTTTTCTTGATTAACAGAAACAGAATATGAATGGGGGACATGGGTTGAATGGCATATTGGTGCCACTAATGTCATGAGGATGTTGGAAGAAAAGGAAAAAAAACTTCTATGCATGAGCAGTAGTGATCTCACAATATCAGTCTAATTCCCCCTTGCCTTTGACACCTGAAATGCCTATCTTAGGACACAACCTATTCTCTTGACTGCAGCTTGTTTTTAACTGTCTTTAATATTGTATTTTAAAAATTGTTGTAACCCACTCCAGGACTTTATGGCAAAGGACGGGAAAGAAATCTAAACAATACACTAACAACAACCACTCACATGGAAATGACGTGGTATCCTTGTGCATGTCTCCCTCAGAATTAGGGTGGTCCTGTGTCTTACTCTACAGAGGGCTCTCTGAGGACAGCGATCTATCGGAAAGTGTCCTTAGTCTGAGGGCTCTCCAATCCAAGTCTGGTTTGAAGATAAGGAACCATAAAACAGGAGAATTGATGTTGCTCATTGACAGTTAAATATACCAAGAGAAAAGCCCACCAAGAACTCAGGCCAGTGTAAGTTTCAATAGTGGGAGGGGTCCCTACTCGCAAATCAATAGTCAATTTTAACAAAAATAATCCATTCAAAGTATGTATTCTGACAAGGATTACAAACTCAAATAGAGATTACAAACTTTTCTCTTGGTATATTTAATAACAAGAACTCCAACTTATTTAACGTTAGCTCATTGACAGTTAGCAGATTCTAGTCATCAGAGCAAGCATACAAGACGCCTGGTGTTTTCCCCACTGTGATCAGATGTACAGTGGTACCTCGGGTTAAGTACTTAATTCGTTCTGGAGGTCTGTTCTTAACCTGAAACTGTTCTTAACCTGAAGCACCACTTTAGCTAATGGGGCTTCCTGCTGCCGCCGCGCCGCCGGAGCCCGATTTCTGTTCTCATCCTGAAGCAAAGTTCTTAACTTGAAGCACTATTTCTGGGTTAGCGGAGTCTTTAACCTGAAGCGTATGTAACATGAGGTACCACTGTATTATATTTCTATTCAAATGGTAGTACAGTGGTGCCTTGCAAGACGAAAAGAATCCGTTCCGCAAGTCTCTTCATCTAGCGGTTTTTTCGTCTTGCGAAGCAAGCCCATTGACAGCTTAGCGGATTAGCGCTATTAGCGGTTTAGCGGCTTTTAGCGGCTTATCGGCTTATCGGATAAGCGGATAAGCGGCTTAGCGGCTTAGAAAAAAGGGGGGGAAGGGGAAAAAACCCGCAGGAACTCGCAAGACATTTTCATCTTGCGAAGCAAGCCCATAGGAAATTCGTTTTGCGAAGCACCTCCAAAACGGAAAACTCTTTCGTCTAGCGAGTTTTCCGTCTTGCGAGGCATTCGTCTTGCGGGGCACCACTGTAATTATTTCAAAAACATGCGTCTATACATATACATTTCCATATGCATATTTGTGTCCTCCCGCTCCCTTTTTTTTTCCTTTTTGGCATTGCAAATCCTCTTCATGACTGGCCACCTCACTCAACATGACTGTTAAAAGTCCTTCCATACGACCAAAAAACATGAAATTGGTCCTCAAGTAAGACGTGTGTGCCTGTGATTAAAGAATGGGAGAGCCTTGAAAGGAAAGGAAAGGGGTGCGGGAGGTGGAGCTCACCTGAGGTGGGTGTTTCTTCAGGGCAGCCATACCTGTACCTCCCACTGCAGCCCAATTCTCCTTTCTCTCACCTGTTTCGCAGGCTGAAATTCAGACTGCTCTAATATAGTGCCCGGCCTCTTACTCCTCCCCACCTTCAGGTCATCGGTTTCAGCATTACGATGAAAACCCTGAGACTTCCCCTGGCAACCCCTGGCTCAGTGAGGAAGAGGAAAATATACAGATTGACCTTGGGTGCCAATGCCTCTCTCATAGTTCTGCCAAAGGGGAGATTTATCACCTCATATGCTACCACTATCTATCACTTGGGGGAAGGATTAATTTTATGTTCCCCCCTCACTCACACCTATTTGTTTTCCTGCTCATTTGGGTTAGTAAGTGCCTCTTGTTCCCATCTAGAAGCTGCAGAATTAAAAGGTCTGTGATTTCCCAGGTATTCCTCTCCCTGGAGGATACTAAGGTCTTTGCTTGGGGTGGAAAGATGGCAGTTTTATAGCATTGCAGCAGAGGTTTAGCATGGTGAGGATGATGGCAATGAAATCTGGCTGAGGCGCAGAAAACAGGCATTATTATTATTATCATCAGTGCTTTTTTTCTGGGGGGATGCAGGGGTACGCATACCCCTAAACATTTTGTGCATCTAAGTTTGGCCTCATTGAGGGGCAGTATTTCAATATGATGGGACGCAGGTGGCACTGTGGTCTAAACCACTGAGCCTCTTGGGCTTGCCGATCAGAAGGTCGGTGGTTTGAATCCCCGCAACAGGGGGAGCTCCCGTTGCTCAATCCCAGTTCCTGACAACCTAGCAGTTCGAAAGCACGTCCAAGTGCAAGTAGATAAATAGGTACTGCTCCGGCGGGAAGGTAAACGGCATTTCCATGCGCTGCTCTGGTTTCTCCAGAAGCGGCTTAGTCATGCTGGCCACATGACCCAGAAAAACTGTCTGCAGACAAATGCTGGCTCCTTCGGCCAGTAAAGCAAGATGAGCGCCGCAACCCCAGAGTCATTTGCAACTGGACTTAACTGTCAGGGGTCCTTTACCTTTTTATTTCAATATGAGTAGGAAAATGAGAGTACCTCTAAACATTTTTTTAAGGAAAAAAAAGTACTGATGTTGTTGTTCTTGTTATACATCAAGTAGTGCACAGAGCAAGACCTTCTCAGTGGAGATCCAAACTTTACAACTTCCACAAAACTGAGGTATTTTTGTATAAGAAGGCCCCAGACTTGTTACTGCCTGATTATTATGGATAGACCAATGCAGTTATATGTTTTGCTTTGACAGCTCACATTTTCCCCTCATCGACCATTTTATTTTAAAACCTTTTTCACTTTATTGGTTGCTTGTTTTGCTGCTGGTGTGGCTGCTTTTGCTAAGATTCGGATGGTGGGACACAGCCTGAAGTCCTGACACCACCTTGAACAGGGAGGCCACTGTATTGTCTTCTGCTGTTTCTACATGAACTGGCTGCAATGTGAGTCAAATGATAAATCCAGCTTCCTTCTTGAGGAGGCCTGGGAGCCCGCACAGAATAGTAACTAAAAGCCTCCAGCCAGGCCACCTCTTGGAGGACTTGTCCACACTTCTGCTTGTCCTGCATTTTCTCTGAGGAGGTTTTTCGTTTGCCCAGTCACTTTGCTGCTGAATCGGAACAAACATCAATCGTTTTTTTTCTGTGGGTTGACATTTGTTCTGAATCAGCAGCAAACACCTTTCACTGGGAAAGTGGTGTGGCAAACGAAAGACCACCCAAATCCATGTACAGTGGTAGCTCGGGTTAAGTACCTAATTCATTCCAGAGGTCTGTTCTTAACCTGAAACTGTTCTTACCTGAGGTACCACTTTAGCTGATGGGGCCTCCCGCTACCGCCGTGCTGTGGCAGCACAATTTCTGTTCTCATCCTGAAGCAAAGTTCTTAACCCGAGGTACTATTTCTGGGTTAGCGGAGTCTGTAACCTGAAGCGTCTCTAACCTGAAGCGTCTCTAACCCAAGGTACCACTGTATAGAAAACAGGAGCAAGGGAGAAACCTATTGGACTCAACCTTTCTAGGCATGGGGACAAGTGTAGTTTCAGAAGAGCCCTGAGTCAACTCTGCATGAGAGACGCCCTCCTGAGTCACAACTGTTTGTCTCAAAAGAGCTATGTGCCAGATATTTAGCTGGCAATGCATACATTGCACAGCCACCACAGGTATAAAGAGGCACAGCCCATCATGGGAGGTTGAATTGGACCTCCCTAAATCCACAGGTCTGAATCTCTGCCCATGTTGCCCAGACCCTAGTTCCAGCTATGAAGGTTTCAGTCCTGTCAGCTTTATTAAAACTGACATCCAGGGCACTTTCCCATGTCTTTTCAAAATAGATTTATCTTTTTTCCAGGTGGGCGCCATTGCCATTCTAAGAGAACAAGGGAGAGGTTCATAGTGAGTTCCAGCACCTATTTTTCTAGAAAAATAGCACAGATTAAGCCTGTATTGATGTCTACCTCGCAGTCTCTTTGTCTGGCAGATAGAAAAATACTGAAGTGGAAGAACATGCCCTGAATATTGGCTGGGTTATGCTCTGGAATGGGAGCCAAGGTAGGAATGAGCCCTATGGAAAAATAAACTGCTGTCCTTCTTCTGGCCCCTTCCCATAAGATGTATTTCCTTCCTTTGAGGCCGTTTAGCTCTGTAATCCTATCTATTTACCTGGAACTAAGTGGGTCTTCCTTCTGAGTAGGCATGCATAGGATTTTGCCATAAGATTCTGAGATTTTGGCTCAAACTCCAACACCTGTCAACCCTAGCTACATCTAAATTTATATGCAATATGTTTCCAGTGCCCAGAATAGCAGATGTAATAACGTGTGTTCTGCTGATAATGTTAGAGGGAAGACAGAGCAAAAGGAGAGAGAGAGAGAGATCCTGGATGTGGAGGAGAGAGAAAAGATTGCAGGATTGTTAATTAGGGGAGAAAGAGGAGGAGGAGGGGGAGATTTAATGTGGCTCGATATTTTGATGTGACAGCCTGCCTGGGATGCCAGAAAGATATGTGAGAGATTATTTGAGAAGCAATAATCTGGGGCTGGGCTGTGTGGGAGGCTGCAGATTTGCAAAATGTTCTTTTTGTAAGGGAGGGTTGGAATGGTGGACTGGATGAGGTCAGTGTGAGAAGGAAAAAAGACTGAGGGAAAGTATGAGGAATAGCATATGCTGGGATATCCACAGGGAAGAAGGGATGGTATTGGGAGGAGGTGAGAAAAGACGGATTGGGGAGGTTTGCAGACAAAGGAATCAGGTGGAAATGAAAAAGCAAAAAAGGTGGAAATGCCAGAGGCATGTTAGAAAAAGAGGTCCATGCGACAAATACCAGAACACGGACTGAATTAATACAAAAGCCAGCAAAAGCCTTGTCTGTTTATGAGTCACGATTACTACATTTTGTGAATATGAATGGTTCTCATAATGGAGACAAAAATGGGATTATTTCCAGAAACAAATGATATAAAAAACCCAACTTAAAACAATTCATACAAAATAATTTATTAAACACCCATTTGATCTTTATGTTATATGACTTTGATATTGGAAATATTCCATACCAGTTGCAAAATTCAGTATATTTAGAATATCATATATTTATTTTTCTAGTCCTTATGCCTGTCAAGGCATGTTTAAAGTGTGTGGGCATTGACTGGTGAAAGGGATATCTGGGTGGTGTTTTCCCAATAGGGCAACACTCCAGTGCCTCTCAGCTTTTTGCCCAGACACATTGACCTATAAACATAAATGGCACTCCAGTCCTCTATAGAGCTAGCCATGCCTTAACTGAACCTTACCCAACCTTACCCAACATTGGGAGGGCATCAGGTTAAATAATGTTGCCTTAGCCCACTGAAATCTATGGGCTTAGAAGTACCTTACCCTTAAGAGAACTGGGCTGACCATATATGCATAGTTGCTTGGTTCTGAATACCCTATGGAGAGAACACAGAGTCCAACTTTCCATGGCATAGAATTTTATTAATATTTTATGTTAACATTGGGAACATGTAGCAGCTTCCAGAATTCATGTGCCATATTAAAATACATAGAAAAATCCAGTTCGATTGTTTTCTTCATTTCATTTTGGCAATTCCAATGTGATTTCTTCCTAAGGGATGTTAACTTAATACAGGCAGCACTGCATGGGTGTAGCCAAGGGGGAGGGGCAGCTGCCCCCCCCTAAATCAATAAAAACACATAGCTAACTGAGGTTATGGCCCCTCCCCAACAAAAATCATGGCTATGCCCATGCAGCAATGCTACATGCGAGGTATCATTTAGGGCCCCTCAAGATGACTAATTGATTGAACAGTCATCCTGATTTGCATGCAGAAAACTTACATGGAGGTTAGATCATGTCTAATCTGTTGTGATCCCCTTCATGGATCACTGCCTTGCCGTGGCGAAGGGGCTTGAATAACTCAGAGAAGCTATGAACTATGCCGAGCAGGGCACCCAAGATAGACAGGTCATAGTGGAGAGTTTTGACCAAATGTGATCCACCTGGAGCAGGAACCGGCAAGCCACTCCAGTATCCCTGCCAAGAAAACTCCATGGACAAAGACAACTTTTTGAATTATGGTGCTGGAGGAGACTCTTGAGAGTCCCATGGACTGCAAGAACATCAAACCTATCCATTCTGAAGGAAATCAGCCCTGAGTGCTCACTAGAAGGACAGATCCTGAAGCTGAGGCTCCAATACTGTGGCCACCTCATGAGAAGAGAAGACTCCCTGGAAAAGACCCTGATGTTGGGAAAGATGGAGGGCACAAGGAGAAGGGGACGACAGAGGATGAGATGGTTGGACAGTGTTCTCGAAGCTACCAGCACGAGTCTGATCAAACTGTGGGAGGCAGTGGAAGACAGGAGTGCCTGGCGTGCTCTGGTCCATGGGGTCACAAAGAGTCGGACACGAGTAAACGACTAAACAACAACAAATGAACGTTCATCCTGATTTGTTTGTGGGGTGCTTACATGTCTTCCCATCAGCTGTTCGTTCATCCCATACTTTTCATTGCATTACTGTCACTTTCCAAACTGCAAACAGTCTCTGTGCTCAAAACAAAACAAATTCCTTCCAGTAGCACCTTAAAGACCAACTAAGTCAGTTCTTGGTATGAGCTTTCGTGTGCATGCACACTTCTTCAAAAGCTCATACCAAGAACTGACTTAGTTGGTCTTTAAGGTGCTACTGGAAGGAATTTGTTTTGTTTTGACTATGGCAGACCAACACGGCTACCTATCTGTAACTAGTCTCTGTGCTGTCATTTTTAAATAGATTTGCTGCGCTAGGATGAAAGAGTTCCATTAATCCACTTTAAGTGTGCAAACCTAAAGTTCTGCTCTGTGCTTGAATCCTGCAAAATAGTAACAGTCTGGAGGTGCTCTGCCTCTTGTAAATAAAGCATATGGAATTAAACCATAAATGTTTCCCGGAGTAATTAATCGAGGTTTTGAGTTTTGAGTCATCTGAAGGTAGCAGGTGTTCTGTCTGTTTTGTAAACGGAACAAGCCACTCCAGAAAAGCATATACCCTGAAGACAGATCCCCTCCTAGCGCTCATTGTCAGGAATCTCCGTAATGGTACCTTTTAAAAAACGGTGCCAGGACTCTGAGGTTGCTACAGCCTTAAAATAACAGCTGCCTCCTGGAAGAGGGATCAGTTTCAACAGCTCTCTAATGAAAAGAAGAGGCAGTTCATGAACAGTATCTTGCTATCCGCACAGCAAATCACAAACACAATCCGTTTGAATTTGGCTGTATCCTGCCACTGTGATAGGAGTCTCTTAACTGCTCCAAGCTGTCCTTCCTCAATCGAGAGCATTTGGCTGTGTCGGCAGACACAGGTGACACAGAGAGTTTGTCTGTGGGCACCTTACAGCTTACTTTGCATTCAGTGCACTCCCCCTGCTAGTTTTTGGAGCTAAGTACACATAGCAGTAGCTACTATCCATATTGATCGTGTAGTTTCTTGAGAAATACTGTTGCCTGATGCATTCCCCCCCACTCTCAGAAGGTTGGTGGTTCGAATCCCTGTGACGGGGTGAGCTCCTGTTGCTCGGTCCCTGCTCCTGCCAACCTAGCAGTTCAAAATCATGTCAAAGTGCAAGTAGATAAATAGGTACCGCTCTGGTGGGAAGGTAAACGGCATTTCCGTACGCTGCTCTGGTTTGCCAGAAGCGGCTTCATCATGCTGGCCACGTGACACGGAAAAACTGCGGACAAACGTCGGTTCCCTCGGCCAGTAAAGCGAGATGAGTGCCACAACCCCTGAGTCAGCCATGACTGGACCTAATGGTCAGGGGTCCCTTTACCTTTTACAACCAGCTTCAGCCCAACAAGAAAAATTAAACCTTGTTGACGTCGTACTTAAGCCCGGTGTGTACATTTGATGCAGCATTTGCACATATGCAGGTGAGAGCTTAATGGGGGTGGGGAAACCAAAGAGATCATCCATGTCAGGCAGTGCCGTAGCATGGGGGTGCAGGGGGGGCCGGCCGCACCGGGCTCAACATCTGGGGGGGGCGCTCGCCGCCTCTGGAGTCGCCAAAGAGCCTCGGGCGCAGGCTGTAGCAGAGCCCCATGGCAGCAGCCCAGGCAGCAGCAAGAAGAAGCTGGCAGCGGCGGCAGGTTAGGGGTTAGGGGCGCAAATTACTTGCCTTGCCCCGGGTTAGGGGGCACAAATTACTTGCCTTGCCCCGGGTGCTGACAACCCACGCTACGCCGCTGATGTCAGGTGAAGATAATCACCACCCGGCTCTCTAATGTGTACAGCAATGTGCAAATGAGACTCTAAACAAAATGGGGGGAGGGAAGGACTGTGCTGCATTTTAAGCTGGTAACATGTACAGTACAGTGGTACCTTGGGTTACAGACGCTTCAGGTTACAGACTCCTCTAACCCAGTAATAGTACCTCAGGTCAAGAAGTTTGCTTCAGGGTGAGAACAGAAATCGTGCAGCAGCAGCGGGAGGCCCCATTAGCTAAAGTGGTAAAAGGTAAAGGTAAAGGGACCCCTGACCATTAGGTCCAGTTGTGGCCGACTCTGGGGTTGCGGTGCTCATCTTGCTTTACTGGCCGAGGGAGCCAGTGTACAGCTTCCGGGTCATGTGGCCAGCATGACTAAGCCACTTCTGGCGAACCAGAGCAGTGCACGGAAACCTTCCCGCTGGAGTGGTACCTATTTATCTACTTGCACTTTGACGTGCTTTCAAACTGCTAGGTTGGTAGGAGCAGGGACCGAGCAACGGGAGCTCACCCCATCGCGGGGATTCGAACCGCCGACCTTCTGATCGGCAAGTCCTAGGCTCTGTGGTTTAACCCACAGCGCCACCCGTGTCCCTTTTCTAAAGTGGTACCTCAGGTTAATAACAGTTTCAGGTTAAGAACGGACCTCCAGAACGAATTAATTTCTTAACCCAAGGTACCACTGTACATAGCCTTAATCTCTGATGCGCTTATAACTAAGGAAGACGGGGTTGTAAGATGAGAGGAAAAGCTCTGGTTCACACCAGCCCTCTTGAGACATTATGCCCTCATGTGCCTACTGTCAGGATGGCCAATGTGATTTGCAGAAAAGTCTGGTTCTGGAAAGGAAAATTCATACTTTTTAATATAGAGATTGCACCCCGCTTTTAATGCAATATCAACTCCGTCTTGTTCTTTGGGGTGGGGGCCTGCTGGATAGCGTGGATCTTGGATGTGGTCGGGTGAAGGCCGGAGGCATTGATAAGATAGCCCAGGAACTCTACCTGTGGAACGGCGATCTGGCACTTCTCCCTCTTTACCTTGAGCCCGGCCTCTTGGAACCTGGTCAGCACGGCACGGAGGCGCTTGAACAGCTGCTGGTGTGAGTCTGCAGACACCAAGACGTCATCAAAATATGGTACCACGCCCGGAAGCCCTTGCAGGAGACGCTCCATAAGGCTTTGGAAGATGCCAGGAGCCACATTCACCCCGAACTGCAGCCGGCGGCAACGGAATGCCCCCCAGTGGGTGACGATCGTCTGGGCTTCAGCAGTGGCATCATCGACTGGCAGTTGTTGATAGGCTTGGGCAAGGTCCAGCTTAGCGAAGACCTTACCCTCACCCAGGGAATGCAGCAGGTGTTGGACAACAGGAACCGGATAAGCGTGCTGCTGAAGTGCCTTGTTGATCGTGCACTTGTAGTCAGCGCAGATTCTCACCGACCCATCTGGCTTGACAGGCGTGACGATGGGGGTTTCCCACTTGGCGTGGTCAACCGGCGCCAAAACTCCTTGGGCGATCAGTTTGTCCAGTTGTTCGTCCACCTTAGCCTTGAGAGCAAAGGGAACCCGGCGTGGCTTTAGCTTGATGGGGGCGACTTGTGGATCAAGGCTAAAGAAGATGGGCGTACCTGTATATTGCCCCAAGGTGCCGTCAAAAACCTCGGCAAAGTCTTTGACCAGACCCTCAGTCTCTGCGTTAGAGATGCAGTTGATGCCGGTGACTTCCAGGCCGAGGGCATCAAACCAGTCTAGCCCTAGGAGGCTTGGCCGCTGACCTTCGACCACCACCAACCGGAGCAGGCCCGAAAAATCCTTGAAGGCGATCCGGAACCGGCCAACGCCTACCACGGGAATGTCGTTTCCTTGGTAGTCTCTCAGGTGTACATGGTGAGAGTCGAGTTGCCTTTTGGACACTCTGGGTACCAGTCTTTTGATGGTGCTCCATGACACGATGGACAGGGCAGACCCGGTGTCGATCTCCATGTCACATGGAGCTCCTTCAATGAGCACCGTGACGTTCAGCTTGCGTCGCATAGGCGAGTCGGTTTGGCCAATCGTGGTTCCAGACGGGCAGCGGCAGTTGGTGAGAGCGAAACAACTTTCCTTGGCAGACTGGAGTGAAGACTTGGACTTGCGAGTTGATGAAGGGGGGGTGTCAGACGGAGCCGATCGGCAGACCTTAGCGATGTGGCCCCTTCTGGAACACTTCCTACAGATGGCGTCTCTGAATCGACACTTGGCACGGGAATGGTTGCCTCCGCAGCCGGCACATTCCGGTTTGCCCCTGGACTTCTGTTGGAACTTCCTGCGCTCCCGCTTTGTCTGGTGCACATCATCGTCTTCACTGGAGGATGCCTCATCACTGCTGGCCTCTTCATGATGCACCGGAACTGGCTCCCTAGCAAGACGCGGGCTGCTGGACTTGCGGATCTCCTGGGCGGAGCGTTCAGCAGCTTCTGAGGCCACAGCCTCCTCAATGGCTTTCTGTAGCGTGAGGTCTGGCTTGGCGAGGAGACGCCGTTGCAGATGGATGTCCCGGACCCCGCAGACGATTCGATCCATCAGGGCATCGTCTAAGTCTCGGAACTCACAGTGCATTGCAGCCTGTCGCAGGGCGGTGGTGTAGTTGTTGATTGACTCCCCCTCTGCCTGGTTCCGGTGGTAGAACGCATAGCGGGCAGCAATCTTGGACGGCTTTGGTGCGTAGTGGTTGCGGAGCTTCTCTTGGATCGTGTCCCATGGTGTTGCCTGGACTGCTTCAGGCGCAACCAATGCTCGGGCCGTCTCAAACACCTCAGGCCCACAGAGGCTGAGGAATAGGCCCCGCTTCCGATCCTTTGATACTGCTGTCAGCTCGTTGGCTTGGAGGTAGCAGTCGAACCGAGCGAGGTAGGAGTCCCATGATTCAGAGGCTGGCGCAAACGGCGGTAGAGGCACAAGTGAAGCCATGATTCCGATGCCGGCGTGAAGGGTGATGGATGGAACACAGTGCTCTTAGCCAGAACAGTCAGCTCTGAATTGGTTCTGTCCAGTGATTTCGCTCAGTGATTTCGCCCTGTGATTCAGCTCAGTGATTCAGCTCAGTTCAGAGGCTGGCCGCATCTGGCTGTGCTCTGATGTCCATCGATCCCATCCTCGTCGCCAGTGTTAAGTTGTGGGTTGACATAGCAGACGACACAGCGATTTCTCCAAGTAGCTCTTTATTTTGTAAGCTGGAATAGAACTAACTGCAAACAGCTCAGCCGGCCTGCTTTTATAGGCAGCCGGCTGTCAACATTGTAGCAACAACAGCCCAGAGTTCCCGCCTAAAATAACTGACGTGGACCTGAGTGAAAACTATCTACAGACCTGAGTGAAAACTATATACAGTATCCCCCTGCTGGCCCAGGGTGAAACTTCACTACATAAGACCCCCCACCCCTACCCTCCATATTCTGGCCCAGGAAACCCATTCAGGCCCTATCAAGTGTCTCTCTGTCCTTCCCACCTGCCCCTTGACTCTGCAGAGGAAAGAGCGTGCCAGCTTCGGTGCCCAGCAGGTGGCTTCCCTCGGCCCTTGCTGGCTGTCCCTCACCCTCTGGGCTCACTGCAGCAGCCACAGTTTCTCAGCTGCATAATCTTTGCCAGCTTTTGGTTTTACGAGCTTTGCAGGGAAAGTGCCTGATGTGCCAAGCAATAAATTCAGAGACAGCCGGAGCTCCCAGAGCTCCCACAGTTTCAGCACAGCCTCGCAACACACGTCCTCACAGCCTCATTGCCGCTGCCCCTCCGAAACTGAAATCTCTCTCTCTCTCTCTCTCTCTCTCTCTCTCTCTCTCTCACACACACACACACACACACACACACACACTCTCCCAGGCTCCACAAGTGTCACAGTGTGTTTTGCTGTCATCCCCTTATCAGAGCCCAGTGACAGTTGTTTTACAAGACAAGTAGATTGCTTTGGCCTTGCCTGTGAGGGATTTATTACATTTGGCAGTCTTGGAAGTTGCTTCCCCCCTCCCTCATTTCTCACTTGCTGTGACATGATTGTTGGTAATTCCAACGACGTGGGAAGCAGCACAAATCTTTCTTTTTTTTTTAATTTTAGCCCACTGGAGGCTAACCAGTTTCTGACCTTTCACGTGTCCCTATTTTCCAGATTTACAAAAGCCATCACTGTTTCTGATTTGATCCCGGAATGTCCCACTTTTCCTTAGGATGCCCCTGTTTTCATCGGAGAAATGTTGGAGGGCGTGCAATTTGGGCAAGTGAGCTGCAGGGCCAGTCTGGTCCTTAAAGAAGGCTTGGTGGTGGGAAATCTGTTTAAATATGGAGATGCCCCAAACACATCAAAATTGTGTGTGTGACCATTTTGACAGCAAAGAAACGTTTGTTGGTGAGGGGTGCATAAACTTCCCCAATCCACTGCTTACTTCCCCACAGCCTTCCCTTCCAAGTTATTTTCTCTCAACTGAATACCTGTGAGGGATAGGAGCTTAAGTGAGGAGAACGGCACTTTGAAGGGCAGACTGCAGAAGAGATATGCTGTTGTTTGGGGTTCTGCCTTCCTTACCTTCCTATTCGCTTTGCTATTAAAACTGGCCCCACTCCCTCTTTTTATGTGGCTGGGGCAGATTTTTGAATTATTTTGAGTTTTGGCCAGGTTTGGGGAGTGTCTGCCTGCTGGTTTTGCCGGAACAATGGCATTCACATGCCCTTCAAAGACATTTCTTCATTTCTTCAAAGAAATTAGGGATGTCCTATTCTATTATTATTATTATTATTATTATTATTATTATTATTATTATACCCCACTCTTTCTGATTGGTTTGCCTTAGCCCCTCTGGGCGGCTTCCAACATATATAACACATATAAAACATATATAAAAACATAATAAAACATCAAACATTTTAAAACTTCCCTATACTGCTTTCAAAGGTTGTATAGTTACTTATCTCCTTGGCTTGGGGGTCACATAAGTCCATAAAGGGTAAAGGTAAAGGGACCCCTGACCATTAAGTCCAGTCGCGGATGACTCTCCTAAAGCATTATGGGAAGTATAGCCAGCAGACTATCACAAAGACACAACTTATGCTGTTGCAGGCAGTGTGAGGCTTAAATTCACACACCCACACCCCTTCCCCCCGACTGACAGTTAACCTGTAAGGTTAAACAAGCAGCAACATCACCCCCTTAAAATATCCCACTCCAAAGAAAGCAGTGGAAAATCAGCCCCCATTCTCATGAGTGGGTGATGATGACAGTGTTTTTGAGAAACATGGGTGGGGGGAATTTCAGCCCAGCCTTAATTCTCAACCACAACAAAACCTGAGACTTTTCCTTTTTCATTCATGAGGCGTAAACGCATATATACCTCACGAATAAAATGCCTATGCAAACAGAAGAAAAGGCAGAATAGACTAATTTGTCATGCAGATGAGCATTCTGGGCAATAGCCTGCCAAACCCTCTGGCTCTGGATAATGTCTGACCTTGCAGGGGGAAATGATACTCTAGTACAAACAGGAAGGTGATATAAAGAGGCATTTAAACATGTTTATGATAGATCAAGGCCACTGTGATGAAGAGGCCCCTCTGGTGGGAAGTTACAGTGCGAATTAGCTGTACTGTATATTTTAAGTTAGGTCAGTTAAATTGCTCAACTCCATGTTTCTGTGGGTGGCCTAAAAATCTCATCTGAGAAGAACCTCCTTGCTCAGTCGTGTGTGTGTGTGTGTGTGTGTGTGTGTGTGTACGCGTGCGCACGCACAAGAGGGCACACAATTCCCCTTTGTGTGGGGGAGCAAACGCCTCCAAGATCTTTCCCCATCTTTCATCCTGTGCGATGTGTGCTGTTTGACTAATGTGCTTAATTACAGGAATGTCTGGCTTCATGGCTGGATTACCTGTTGTGAAGTTCAAGTGGGTGAGAGAAAAGGCTGTTGTCGTGTCACCCCTGTGGCGATTGCTCAACACTTTGCACAAAACTAATTCACTTTCCCCGACCACTATCAGGAGACGGCAGGGTACAGGCAAAGACCACCTCAGAGCCTGCATGGTCTAGATTGCTTCTTATACTTCACAGTGCCTTTCTGCCCCCAACTGCTCTGAGAGAAGCAGCTGGTTTTAAAAAAATGTTTATGTTAATAGTATAGTGGTGCTTTTAAATATTTATTATTATTATTATTATTATTATTATTATTATTATTATTATTAAATTAAGAACATAAGAAAAGCCCTGCTACAGCAGGCCAAAGACCCCGTTTTCAGGCCAGCACCCTGTTTTCTCACAGTAGCCAACCAGATGCCTATGGGAAGCAAGGAAGACCTGAGTACAGCATCACATTCCCTGCTTGTAATTCCTAGCACCAGGGAGAGGGTGGCGCTGTGGTCTAAACCACTGAGCCTCTTGGGCTGGCCGATTGGAAGGTTGGCGGTTCAAATCCACGTGACGGTGTGGGCTCCCGTTGCTCCGTCCCAGGTCCTGCTAACTTAGAAGTTTGAAAGCACACCAGCACAAGTAGATATGTAGATCAATGGGGGGGAGCGCCATCACCTCCCCCGGTTAGTGAAGGGTAGTCTGGTAAAGGATTCTGGGGCGCGTGGCCCTGTCCGAAGCCTATGGAGGCCAGGGCCTAAGGCACGCCTCCAAGCGGTGACCCTGGGGGGGGTGTCCTAGTTGATGTGCCTCAGCCGGACTCCCCCTACTGGTGGTTAACCCTTCCCAGACTTCAAGCGGACAGGCTGAAGCCGGATAGTCGGTTAGGACCAATGCCTAAGCCAATACCACTCATCACCTGTAACCAATAAAGTTGTGGCCAATTTTTAGCCCATTAACCTAAAATAACGTGTCATGTGTCTTTATTTCCACTGCGAGGAGGCAGGAACTCGCCACGCAAATAGGTACTGTTATGTACTGTAGTTCTCACCCTGGGCCAGCAGGGGGATACTGTAGATAGTTATGCAAATAAGGGATCGAAAGTGGCGTTCAGTGATTGGATAGTTTTAGAAAATGGTCACAGTTACATTGTACTGGAGCTCTATATAAGCAGGCTGACTGAACCCTTCAGTTCAGTTCTGTCCTGGCCTGTGAATAAACAAGAGCTGTTTGAAGAATCGCTGTGTCGTCTGATATGTTCACCCACAACTTAACAGGTACCGCTCCAGCGAGAAGGTAAACGGTGTTTCCGTGCGCTGCTGTGGTTCGCCAGAAGCGGCTTACTCATGCTGGCCACATGACCCGGAAGCTGTCTGCGGACAAACGTCGGCTCCCTTGGCGTATAGAGCAAGATGAGCGTCGCAGCCCCAGAGTCGTCCATGACTGGACCTAATGGTCAGGGGTCCCTTTACCTTTACCTATGGTTTCCTAGGGGAAAGCAAAGCACAAACCCTAATTTGGATATAAGGAGAAGCCAAGGCTTCCTAATTCCCCCCCACACACACACTTGCATCAGGGAAGGAGTTTCTGATAAATCACCCTAAACTGACAAAAGTTGGCTTATCATTATGCGTGAGTTTTCTTTGCCTAATGCTTTCCCGCTTGAGATTTAAACAACGTCTGTCTCTCACCAGTCACTGCAGTTATTATTCTTGCCGAGCTCCCTCTAGTGGGAAGTTCTGCTAATGTTACCTTCAGGAAAAACAAGTGCCTTGCAAAAAGCCTGCATCATTCTCAAAGAGGGGGTGGCAAGTGAAGCCCACCTTCAAGTCTGGACTGTGCCCCCCTCTCCGGCAACACCAGCACTAACTGCTTCATGAGAATGATCCCAATTACTTTTCATAGGCTGGTATTGTTTATTTTAATAAGTGTGGTTTGACGTTTCTTGCACGCTGCCTCAGAAGTATCCGGAGCCTGAAATACAGGGTGTAAACAACTGTAATATAACTAAATAAACAAGACACTGAGGCAAAATCATCCTAACCAAGGATTTGGTGATACAGGGAATTCATAAAGGCAAGGAAGGAACAGAAGGCTCTTAACCCAAAGCAATATATTTTCTCTCACACACATATCCTTACGTTTTCAGGTTTCCCATGTTGCCGCATATCATTTCTACTTCAGACGTAATGTTGGCTATAGTAAAAAAGCATGTGTGTGTGTGTGTAATGCCTCTGTTTAATAGAGAATGGAGCTCTCACGTTCACTTTATACGTCAAGAAAAGGAACTAAAGGATTGGGGAGTAACAGCCACAGCATTCTCCATGGGGCTACCCTTGAGGGCAGTCCGGAGACTGCAGCTGGTGCAGAAGGCAGCCGCACATGTTTTAAGTGGTACGGCAAGAAGGGATCACATAACACTGACCCAGCACAAACGGGGCACGGGCTGCCCATTTGCTACTGGACCGAAGTCAAGGTGCTGACTTCAGTTGTCCTAAACAGCTTAGGAGACACTGAGTAGGATTCACCTAAGAAGTCCTACAAGCAGTAGGACACACACACCCCCCCCAGACTTCCACATGCACCATGGAGCTTTCTCCCAGCACCCTTCAAAAGTGGCTCGGGGGTGAGAACCACCCCCCAGAGGGTAAGGAAAGAAATGAATGTTCAGTAAGGCAAGCTGACACGCTTAGCACAGATGGAAAATTTGTGGTAGCGCAATGTCAAAACCCACCCAGGGATTTGATGGAGTGCCTCCCTCCATGTCGGCCATGTCAGTCCCTGCGATGTGCAGAGGAGGCACATTGTTCCCATTGGTAAGCATGGCTCACTATGTGGTGATGTGGGAGAGGGTCTTCCCTCTGGTACCTTCCCCGCCTCCCGGTTTGTGCAACTACCTCCTATATAGATTGTGTGTGGCCTTTAAAGCACATCTTTCCAGCTAGTCCTTTGGGAGACGTCTGCAAGTGGCTGTGGTTACCGTATTTTTTGCTCTATAAGACGCACCAGACCATAAGACGCACCTAGTTTTTGGAGGAGAAAAACAAGAAAAAAAATATTCTGAATCTCAGAAGCCAGAACAATAAGAGGGATCGCTGCGCAGTGAAAGCAGCAATCCCTCTTGCTGTTCTGGCTTCTGGGATAGCTGCGCAGCCTACATTCGCTCCATAAGATGCACACACATTTCCCCTTACTTTTTAGGAGGGAAAAAGTGAGTCTTATAGAGCAAAAAATACAGTATTTCTGCTGCTGCTACTGAACTGTTTTTGTTGGACTAGTGTGATTTTTTTACAAAAACAAACGATGGTCGAATTAGTTTGTTGTGGTGTGTGTTCACCAACTTGTGATCCTACAGGATATGGGAGTTTATAAATGTAATAAAAGGTACAGTTAAGAAAGAGGGGCGGGAGTGGGGTCTGCAGGTGCTGTGCTTCTGTAACTAACCACATATAAACCACATTTTACCATCCACACCTTGTAAGGAGTAGTTTGAGAAAAATATAGCAACACAGGAAAGTGTTAAACACAATGACTGGTGTGGATCAGCCTTCTTGAACTTGTGGTAGCCATGAGTGATGGCAGCTGTGGTCGAAAACATCTGGATGGCGGCAGGCGAGGGAAGCCTCCCCAATTTCGAAACCCAGTGTGAATATACTAGCAGATCTTACGTTCTCTAAATCAGTCTTTCGTCACGTCGCTTGTTTATCTTCTTATCTGCGACACGTTCAAGGCTATAACTTACGCAGAGAGCAGATTTGGAAGAGGATGTATAATTGATAATGGCTGAACTTTGTCCCCTTGTTGCATTGTTCATCTAGGATGGGCTTGTCGTTCAGGTGGCATCAGGAATGTCAGAAGTTCCCCAGAGGGGAAAAACAGGCAGCTTTTGTCCTGGGGCACTCCTGAGCTTCGTCCGGGAAGCCAGGCATACAGAATGCACAAAGTATGCTGTCTCTTGCTGACCATGTGGGCTGTCAGGGAACATCCCTGGGTAGCTGTACATTTAGAAAGGGGCCACATTAGCAGAGCACAGAGTTGGATGGCAGACGGCTCCAGGTTCAATCCTCAACACCTTCGAGTTGAAAGAATCAGGGCTGAGAAAGGAGCCTTGATGACACACTTGAGCCCTGAAGGTTGGGCCCTTGGTAATGGCAAGCATATTCTAAAAGTCCGTATAGTTAAATCTATGGTTTTCCCAGTAGTAATGTATGGAAGTGAGAGCTGGACCATAAAGAAGGCTGATCACCAAAGAATTGATGCTTTTGAATTATGGTGCTGGAGGAGACTCTTGAGAGTCCCACGGACTGCAAGAAGATCAAACCTCTCCATTCTTAAGGAAATCAGCCCTGAGTGCTCACTGGAAGGACAGATCGTGAAGCTGAGACTCCAATACTTTGGCCACCTCATAAGAAGAGAAGACTCCCTGGGAAAGACCCTGAGGTTGGGAAAGATGGAGGGCACAAGGAGAAGGGGACGACAGAGGACGAGATGGGTGGACAGTGTTCTCGAAGCTACCAGCATGAGTCTGACTAAACTGCAGGAGGCAGTGGAAGACAGGAGTGCCTGGCCTGCTCTGGTCCATGGGGTCACGAAGAGTCGGACACAAGTAAACGACTAAACAACAACAACATTCTAAAAGTGGTGCTAAGATCTGCAACCTGGCTGTCTCCTTCTGCAAGAAAACCTATGTCATGACTGCTGGGTACAATTGTGAACACTGCACCTCAGAAAGGATATAGCAGAGGTGGGAACAGCAACCAAAATGATCAAGGGCTAAAGGAATTCTCCTTGGGGGAAAAGGTTACAACATTTGGGGCTTTTTAGTTTTTTCAAAAAGACACATCAGGGGAAGCATAATAGAGGTGTATAAAATTAGGCACTTTGTGGAGAAAGGAGATAGAGGGGCATCCTCTCCCTCTCTCAATTAACCTTTATTAAAAGGATCTTAAGGCTGCAATCCTAACCATGTCAATCCAGAAATTATGAATTCAATGGTGCTTATTCCCAGAGTGAAGACTGCAGTTTACAGGTTTGTATCCCGGACTAGTGGATAATATACCCTTCTGTATGAAATGACAGCGGTTTTCCTACCAGCAATATGAACCGCATTTAGCTGAAACTGATCATTAATTGAGGGGGGGGGGATAGAGTTTTTCTTCATGTCTGCACGCCATTGTATTTGTTGTGCCACTATCTTCTTCGAATCTATCGTTTGACTGTAACTGGCTGCAATGCACGTTCCGTTTCAAGTTGACTCCTTCCTGCTTTTTCTGCCCTGCATTAGCAACATTCACAAGTGTCTTAGCACAACTTGTGAAAACGCTGTGGGTTGCTTGGCAGCCAGTGTCATAGCAACCTCAAACATATTGCTTCCCTGGTCCAAAGTTGCTCAGGGCTGTAATCTGATAGCCTTCCTACTGGAGCCCGATTTGGCTCCTGGAGATTTCAGACACTTCCTGACTTCAACTAAACTTAATCAGAACAGAAGCTTATGGGGATAGGAAGAGAAATGAAAAGTTGGTCTCTCGCGTACGGACAGACTTATTGCCCTTTCCTTAGGTGCACCAAATGCATTCGACAATATACATTTGATACTATGGGATGATAAAGTGTCTTGAGTGCCTCCTTCAGAGAAGGTCATCCGTCTCCTCGTTTCAGATAACATCTGACTTTTCCTAGAGACTACCTATATTTTTATCCATGTCACAGGGTCAATACACTGGAGGTTCAAACGACACTCTCATGAAGGTTTAATCTTCTTTTCCTGTGACAACAACATGTATTCTCTTGCAAAACAGTCCTGCAGAGTTTCAGCTTGATTGCCAGAGTGGAAGCCTGGTTAGTCTGTTGCAGACTAACACATTAATGTGGCCGGGGGGAATCTTTCCCCCCTTTTTCCTGCTTGGTATGAGTGTAAGAATGAGACCTTGCCATATTTATTTCATTGGCGTTTTCCTGCGGTGAACTGTGGAGCCACTGACATGACTATTACAGTGGTACCTCGGGTTACATACGCTTCAGGTTACAGACTCCACTAACCCAGAAATAGTACCTCGGGTTAAGAACTTTGCTTCAGGATGAGAACAGAAATCGAGCCGTGACGGCATGGCGGCAGCAGGAGGCCCCATTAGCTAAAGTGGTGCTTCAGGTTAAGAACAGTTTCAGGTTAAGAACAGACCTCCGGAACGAATTAAGTTCTTAACCTGAGGTGCCACTGTATGTCTGAATTAACAGCAGTGCTTTTTTTTCTAAAAAAAATGTTTAGGGGTACTCTCATTTTCCTACTCATATTGAAATAATGCCCTTCAATGAGGCCAAACTTAGATTCACAAAATGTTTAGGGGTATGCGTACCCCTGTATCCCCCCAGAAAAAAGCACTGATTAACAGTAACCACTTAAGTCATCTCAGGCATGGGTGTTCAATTGTGTCCCCTCTGCTGTGGCTGATTCCTTCAATTCCATTACCCCCCCCCTTTTTTTAGCAGAAAGCTTCTAATATCTGTAGAACCTGACGTATGAAACAAAAATGAGCAGGCTTCATTGAACTCATTTGTTTGATGGAAAACTAGACTCCCACCTCAGCTTCAGTATTTTAATCGAGGAATGTAGAAAGGGCTGACGTTTAGGAATGCGGATCTATGCCATTAGACAAAGAAAAAGGCTAAACACCCTTTATGGACTCTTGGTTTGTTTTTGTCTTTACTGCTGGTCTTCCCTGGTGGAAAAGTTGATTGCTTCCCCATAGAAAACAATGAAGGCATCCCGGATTGTAGCATAGCAGTGACTGAGATGCAGTGCCTTTTTCCGGGGGGGGGGCACAAACATCTTGTTAATCTTTGTACTATTCCCCATTTACTGTATTTATTTTTCCTGATTTGAACTATAAAATGGTGATTTTCTTGAGTCAAAATGAGAGTACCACTAAACTTTTTAGCGGGGGAGCGAGCACTGTTGAGATGTATGTAATATGTCAACTCAAAAGCAAAACGTAGAAGCAAAGACAGGAGCTCATGACCATTCCAGCTCAGGTTTATTCCATACAAAACCAAGTGATTTCTAGTTTCCATTAAAAAAAAAACAATTAATGTTGGTGTGGAGGAAGTCCAGCATTATTCTGCTCATATTACAACAGGCATGCAAAATAACCCAGTCTTGTTACACTCATATTACTGAAGGAAAGGTGGAGGTCATGTATGATAACCCTGATGTATTGTTCATCTCAAGTAGTTAACCCGGCAGATTTGGGGGTGGGGGGATGAAATGGAAAAGGCGCTGTGAAGTTTATAGTAATGCAATTAACAGAACACTGTTTTCCCGTCCTCTTTCCCATATGCCTTTCAATACATTTGGAAGAATCCAGTTATTTTTTTAAAATAAACCCTTTGTTCAATACTGATTTTCCTCTAGAACACTGAGAAGAGCCTGCAGCCTTTGGGGGGTGGGAGAGAAATTGAGGGCATCTGTCTTCAAAGCAATCGCTTCTTAAATGCATCAGTTCAACTCACCCAGAAGCTAAACAGCTCCTGCTGGCTCCCTGCTCTTCCTTTTCATTATGATATCTCTTCCTTAGCCCTGCACACCCCAAAGGCAACTATGACAGTGTTGTCAACAAGTCCAGGTTAAAGCGGTTAGGGGCCCTGGTGCAGGCCTCATAATAGGGGGACTCTTCCCCCAAAAAAGGAATGCATGAAATAAGGTAAAAGAAAAAATATGTTTTGAGACATACACTTCTGTGGGTTACCAAAAATAGCCTGAGCACGTGCAGTTTCACAAAACTCAACAGAATGCAAAAACATTTTAGCACCCTTAACAAATAGAAAGGAAATACTCTGAGCACGCACAGTTTCTTATTCTAATCTTACTTTTTGTCGTTTTTTGCTCCCTTCCTAACTTGGGTCACTCACCAACACTCAGCCTAACCTCCCTCACATGGCTATTGTGAAAATGCAGGAGGAGGCATAAAACAGCTGCAAAAGGGGGTAAATATGTAGACTGTTGTATTATAAGTTACCTTTACCGTGAATTCTCAATGACTGGATTTTGGGAAATTAGGCATTTGCGGAAATTAACTTGCCAGGGAGTAAGTTCTCTCAGCCAAAATCACATTGGAGTAAAGAAAAGACAAAGGGTGATTCCATGACATCTTTAAGAACTATTGAAGTCGCAAGGATTGGAAAGAAAAGTGCACTAAAAAGCAGCAGGAAAGAAAATGCAAAACAGTAGCTTTTTAGGGCACCAGGAATTCCTATAGACTATTGCTCAAATAACTAATTCATCTATCACTTCGTTCATTGGCTAAAAACACTGAAATACGGGAGCAATCAGGCTGGCTTATCTTGCAGAAATCATGTAGATGCTTGCCTGCACATTTTGCTTAATAACTTTCCTTCCATCAGGGCTAGAGGCTTACTTGGGTCCCTCTGCACCACTGGACCACTTGCACCATTATAAATCTGGCCTCGGTGAACAGAAAGGTGACAAGGGAGGCCAAGGAGCAAAGTGGGCAAGTCCAGTTCCTCTTGCAGACAATCGAAAACATAAACCATTTCCCCTCTCCACCCCTGCCTGCCTCCACCAAATGGGCACCATCCCTTGTTGCCCCATCCCTGCAGTGCAAGAACTTGGCCATATTTCCTTGAGAGCAGTTCACAGCACTTTCTAATAACTCCCATGTAATGTCTGATCCCACCGAACCACAGCAAGAGAAGGCTCAATCCCTTCTCCACTTTGCTTGGAGCAAACACCTGGCATTTGTTTGTATCCTAGTTTGCATAGTTTGGCTCAGTCTTCATCCGGCTGGTTGGCCTTTCTCTCTCCAAGGCTAGAATTAGCAATGGGATCCCCTGTCAGTTCTGCCCCTTGCCCTCCCTTCCTTTTCCACCCTCCAATATTCATTTCTGGAGCACACAGGGAGAGAACAATGTGCCAGAGGATCCCCACCCTACCCCTTCGAAGCAGAGCATGGTGGAATATTTTTAGAACTAAGTCTTGCAGCAGTGACGCAGCCAGGGAGGCATACAGCAGTGAAATGTAATTCTGTCTGTGTGTGTCTCTCTCACACACATATATACTAATGGAGAGTGACTGTGTGTGCAAATTTAGAATATTCCTCAGGGGAAAATGGAAGAGGGAAAGACATAAACAAAGGAGGAATATAGAGCATCTTCTCAGCAAGAAAGAATTAAACATATTGGGAAGGGGAAGCGGTGAACCATCTGACCAGACCTGGCTGTTCATGCTGAGTAAATTAGAACAGAATCATAAAATGGGATGCCCTTCTTTTTGAGTATTTCTAACCAGGGTATCTCACTTAATAGTTCCTTAAGCTTTTTGAAATCAGCCTTCTTAAAGCCCAAAGTGCATGTCCAACGGTACTCAACTCTCCCTCTTGCCTCTGCATCATGAAACCCAAGAGGACATGATCATTTCCTCCCAAGGTATCAAGTACTTCCACTTTGTCGATCAGTTCCTCCTTGTTGGTGAGGACCAGTTCCAAAACAGATGACCCCCATGTTGCTTCTTCCACCTTCTGGGAAATGAAATTGTCAGTGAGGCAATCAAGGACTTTGTTGGACGGTACATTATTTGCACTCGAGTTTGAGTTCCAACAGATATTGGGGTAGTTGAAGTCTCCCATGACTATTGTATCTCTACTTTTTGAATGTTTGATAATCTGCTCTAACCTAAATCTGCAGTCTGGCTTGGAGGTCTATAGCAGACACCCACAGTAAGGTCACTGTTGTCTTCCTCTCCTACAATTTTTACCCATATATTCTCAATCTTCCTTCCATTCTCCAGGTCATGGATCTCTACACAAGTGTACACATCCTTTACACATAATACTACTCCTCTTCCTTTCCTGTTTGGTCTATTCCTTTTGGTCTATTCCTTATACCCCTCAATTCATACATTCCAGTGATGAGTCTCATCCCACCAGGCTTCAGTAATGTCTATTAGGTCTTATTTGCCACCCTGCATTAAGAGCTCAAATTCATCTTGTTTGTTACCCGTACTCTGTGCATTAGCATAGAGACAATTAAAACCGTGAGTTATTCCCTCTAACTGCTTCCTTCTTGTAGTTTTCTGTGCATCAATGGCACAATTATGCCCAGTACTAGGTGTTCCCCTGCTGTCTGTAATATTGTCTCCCTCCCCTTCAGGGTTTAGTTTAAAGCTCTCCTGATCAGGTTTGTGAGAATCTTAACAAATTCTTGCCAACCGTTATGAAGTTCAACCCATCTCTTGCCAGAAGTCCTTCCTCAAGGAAGCAGACACCATGATCCAAGAAGCCAAACCTTTCCTGATGATACCACCTATGCAGCCAGTGGTTTATTTCCAGTATTTTCTGCTCTCTTCCTAGGCTGTAACCTAGGTTGTAACCTTCAACAAGAGTGATGAAAAAGCCACCTGTGCCCCAAGTCCCTTCAGCTTTCTGCCCAGAGTCTCTTGGTGCAGCAAAAACTCATCCATCCATCCATCCTATAAAATAGCCTCTCTTTGCCCTCAAACCCTCCATGCCATAAACAGGGGAAAAACAAGTCATATCCAAAGCATCTCCCAACTTTCACAGATGTAACACAACCCCACTATCTGACAGCAAAAACCAAGAGGAGACATGCCCACCCCACAAAGTTGAAGCAGTTTTGCAAAGTATTTATTTGCACAATGAAGGTCAAATGCAGTGGGGTTTTTAATGTACATTCACACTTAACTTGCATGAATGACTCTGGAAGATAGTGAAGAGGAGCTGGCACTTTAAAATATCTCATCCCAGTTTGCTCTCTCTGTTTTCTGTTATAGTATATTATGGTCCTCCTTTGTAACATTCCCTAATACTGGTCTTCACTTCATTCTGGAGTTGCCCCCTTCTCAGTTGGCCCCTTTGAACTCATTTGGATTTACTGTAGAATAAACACAGGTATACTTGTGCCACACTGACAATCTTTAATAACAGGGTTTCTGAAATTAGTAAGTAAATCCTGTTAACAAAACATTCTGTAACACTACAGGAACGATTATTTATACATCACTGGAGCTGAAATGTGGTTTGCAAAATGAGTTGGTCCAAAGCTACGAGCGTTGCCACATTTAAGGATGCGAGGGGTTTAAATATAAAATGTGACTTAAAACTCCGCTGGGAGTCTAGTGCTCTCCTGTGGAGCAGCTGTAAAGAAACTTCAAGGAGCCAGGCACGTCAAGCCACTGACAGCTTGCAGGAACAATTTCACCTGACTAACCTGGATGTGAGCCTCTGTGATGATCGGTGGCAGAAACTGTGAAAAAAGTGTCATGCAAAATTAGTCTCCTGGGCAAACAAGGTGAAGGAATATTGACAAGGAAACCACATGTCTGGGGTATCAAATTGTACCAACAGCAGTGAGGTGTATCTTGGTGCATTCAGGATGGCAATCAGGACAGGGCTCCCATTTGGGAATTATAGTTTTGATTCTCAATGCAATATGGTACAGAAGGAGGTGTGCAGTTTTAATCAATTATCCTGTGTTAACCAAAGAGCTCAAAGCACAAACAAAAACAAATCACACCATAAAAACAAGAGGAGGACTGTTGTGGCAACTTCTTGGATGACTTCCTGCAATGCACTCAACATGAAGCTGCTTATGAAAAGTGTGTCAAAATCTTCAACTGGTCCTAGTCGGCCAGCCATGTACTATAAATATAACAGCTAATGACTTCATGAAGCAATTGCCATTGATAGATGGGCTTTGTCATGTCAGTGTTCCACACTGAACAAGCTTCTCCAAAAATTTCCCACAATGCACTGGAGTTGCAGGGGGATCATGAAATATGGCCATTGAAAGAGTGAAAATGACACTGAATCTCATATTTTTGAGGCCAAGGAAATAAGCAAACATGTTTTCATGATTGTCATACACATTGCAATGAATTAATTACACATTGCAATTAATTAAGATAATGTAGCTGAATGAAATGTTAGCCCTATCCAGAGGGGATCCACTGGGCATGACCAACATATCTGTATACAAATTGTGGGCTTTGGGGCTTTATTTCCACTGTTTGCACGTGACAGAACAGTGCAGACCTAGATACTTTAAAAAATTGCATGGACAAGTTCTGTTATCTATCATTTGAAATCAGATTGTGCAGAAACAGATCCTCGTGTTTTTCTCTTTTGGGGAAGCCTCCTCAATGAAGGCAGCCATCCCGCCAGCCATCACCCACACATAATTATTCAATTTGTCGTTTAGCTGGCTGGCTATCTAGAACGCAGCAACCAGGTATTTAAAAGTGAGCACGTTTCACCTGTCCTCAAGAGAGTTTCGGTGAAACCCAGTTAGTTTCAATTCACCCTTTGGTGTCAACCTTTGAAGGCTGTGTGAATGCCCAATGTGGCTCCCTGGATGCTAAGAATTTCAGATGAGGCCCTGCCTCAGGTGGCTTCACTGTCAGAGACAAGACAAGCAGCAACAAGAAACAATTTCCTCCTCAGTTTGCTCCCTGATGAGTGAGGCCAATTTGGACAGTTCACTGAGGACTGACAGGCAGCTAGTAAATATATTCCTGTTTAGGACCAAGCTAGGAGAATGGCTATCAAAGCAGGGCTGCATAGATGTGCTTGTTGGGCAGGAATGATGGGGGAAGGAAGTGCAGGGGAACAGCAGCAGGAGGGTAAGGGTTAAGTAACCCACCCCCTGCCTTCTGCTTCTCCCCTCCAGATTAAGTGTTCACTCCCACTGCTTACTTCTATTTTCAGCACGAATCAGGGTTCCCGATCATGAGAATCTGCTACACATTTAGTTTGGCTGTTTGGAAAGCTTTTTTCAGTGCTGGCTGTTTTTAATACTTTGTAAGGTTGCTTGAATAATTCATTTGTTTAATATTTTATTGTTTGAATCACTTTTTATTGCACATCTATTCCTGTTGTTGGTTAGATGCCATATCCGGGCCAGCTGGTAGGATACACCTTTTAGCATTAAATAATAAAGCCATGCAAAGGGCAACTCAAAGAAGGAAGGAGGAATCAAAGTTGAATATTCAGAGTGATTTTGGGTAAAGTGTGGGAGCCAAATAGCCACTTTAGGTTTATGCATTTGCAATCGTCTCTCTGCCTCTGCCCACCCCCAGACATAAGCCCAAGGGACTTCTTTGAGAAGCTGCTCAACCGCAGCTCCTTCTCCTGCATTCACAACTGCTCAACAGCAGCTTGATATTCTCTATGAAGGTGACCTAAATTTCAGTGTACCTAAATTTCAGGTAAACGACGTTTCTGTGTGCTTTGACACTCATCATGCTGTCCCGTTGTGCCAGAAGCAGTTTAGTCATGCTGGCTACAACCCGGAAAGTTGTCTGCAGACAAATGCCCGTTCCCTCGGCCTGAAATGAGATGAGCACCGCACCCCAGTTGCCTTTGACTGGACTTAACCGTCCAGGGGTCCTTTACCTTTACCAAAATTTCAGTGGTACTTTTTCAAGCTGCCCAGTGTGGAACGAAGTAGCTGTAGGGAGATAGGGACTCTAAAGCCACCCTACACCTTAAGAAGCTGGTATATAATGGCTGGAAACACTCAGGTGAAGTGCCTAATCAAGTGAGAAGTGCCACATGGGAGCGGCACATTCAGTAAGTTTGCCTCTTTTTAGCGCAAATAAGTCAAACCTGACTCAGAGGGCACTAACAAGACGGTCACTGTTTTGGAGTGGGATTCAAGCACATTCAGCTTGCACACAATTAAAAGTTGATTTGGTGCTCTTGTACAACAAATCAGAAAGACTGCTCATTAAATTGACGGCCCCATCTAACCTCCCTGCACATCTTGTGCAAGCAAATCAGGATGAATGCTCAACGAACAGGTTGACTGGAAGCAACCTGAGACACTGTTAACAACTTGAAATTATCCCCGCAAACAAATGGAGACTTTGCTGCTGCCCTTGTTCCTGCAGGAGTAACTTAGGATTCTTAAAATGTTCAGTGCTGCTGCTGCTGCTACTTCATCCCTTTATAGCACACCTTAACTCTCTATTGCCTGTGCTCAGATCTGAAAGACAATGAGCATTCCAAGCGGTCAAAATATCAGCTGGGTAATATTAGATCCAACAATAAATAGGAACATAACAAACAGGAAACACTGAGTTGTATTCAGCCCAGTTCTATTCAGAGAAAACTAACTGAAATTAATGAACCTAAGTTAGCCATATTCATTTATTTCAGCGCATCTAATGACTAAACATTTGACTAATGTGGGGTGTCTATAGCAATAATCCATTTTGGAAGTTACCAGAGTGCTTTCATATTTGTCTGCCAGCATATTTTGCAACAGCCAAGCTCAGCCATCTTGGTTCTCTGAACATCTCTCAGTGCTGGAGATAGTTCTCAGCTAAACAAATGCCCACTTTAGGCTTTAAATGCAAGAAGGAAGGACCACATATATCCAGAATGCCATACAAATGGCTCAATAGAGCCCTGACATACATTTCTAGATTGGAGCTGGTCTGCATCAACTCTAAGGTGTTCGGAAATAAAGACCTCCATGATCTTACATGTGTCTGTTGCACTTTTTAACAAGGCTCAAATTGCAATATTCGCTTTAGGGTTGAATGAGGTAGATCCTATATGGATGTACAAATGAAAACAGTTTATGTAAAAATGGCATCAGCTGTTTTCAGCAAGTGGAGTAGATTTGTTACACCACCCGTTGAGAGAACTCTCTGCTGCCATTCCTTTATGGCACAGAAACTGGGACACACCCAACACCCAAAAGAAATATAGCTTGACACATGGACAGCTGCATTTGGCGCTGGATAAAGCTTCCAAACAGCCCTAAGATGGCAAATAGTTCCTGCAACTTTGAAATAGCAAAGGGAGTGGCCACCACAGTGAGGTCTTAAGCATGAGGGGAAAGTAGTGGACTATCTAAATGGAGCTTTAATAAGATCTCATCTATCACTTTTTAAAAGGGTGTCCAGCAACAGCTGGGCGTCAAAAGAAGATACACTGGGATTGCCTGTACAGCCCATCAAAAATCTCTTCTACCTCTGCTTCTCACATGGCATTTCCCTTTCTACCAGGTCATCTCCAACTTCCACACAGTGACCAGGGCTCAACAAGCCTTTGCATACTGGAAACTCTTCAGTGCCCTTTAGGAATCCATGAACCTCTGGAGGTGGCTGTTATAACCTGTCCACCACTTGTGTGGAAAGTCAAAAATATCACATGTCTAAACCTCACAAGGAAGTAATCTGTCCGTAATGAACACTGGAAACTGAAATTCCGCATTAGTCCCGATTAACTTGGAGTCTCTAGCTTAGTTTGGTCACTAGCACAATGCCAAAATTGAAGAACTGCATCTCCCAAAAAGAGACAAAAGAGGACACGGTTTTGAATATGTACATATACTAGTTTACAAGTATAGATGCAAATTTAGAAATTACAGAAATTTAAGCAGAAATGCAATGACTCTTCCAATAGCGAAGAAGTTCATGACGAGGTGACTTATGTGCCTCCTCAGCCTGCTACCCTGGTGTTAAATGGGGAAACTTCAAAACCCTCCCTACTCTCCAAACAGGGGACATACCTCTATAAAGTAGGGTATGTGGCCTCAAGCGGAATGTGTCATAAAGTGGTGCCAGTGTTTCTCTTTTGCATTTGAGATGCTTGCATTAAAGCGGTTGAGTTCAGACTGGTGTCTGGTCTACTGAATGTTACACTCACCAGAGTCACAGAGAGAGTCGCCGTTCGCAAAAAGCATTTCCAAAACACAAATGAGTCAGTGGTATATTTCATATACAGCAGAGCCAGCTCAAGCTATTTTTGCTGCCCTACAAGACAATTATTATTATTATTATTAAAAACTATTTAAATCCCTCTCTTCTGCTTTTTTAAAAAAGCACTCAAGGCAACTAACAACAAATTAATAAAATAAAAGTAAAAATGCATGACAACAGCAGACAATTACGCCCTCCATCTTGTGGGCGAAAGGGGCATGTTTTCACCGTCTTGAGTTTTCCTGTTTGCAGACACAGGAAGGCTTTTATTTATTTAGAAAAAACAGTAAACATCATTAAGAATCTCTAAGCAGTATACAAAAATAATATAATTATCAGTAAATAGATAAAATCAGCAAGATTTTAAAAGCATGTATAGTTAGTTACATATGGTAATAGATAATAATAATAAAAATTATTAGTTAAATTCTAACAGCGGTTTGACTTCACCCCTGGAGGAACACTTACTCAAGACAGACGGATGCCAACTCAAGTCTCTTGGTGGAGAGTATTCAGCAGGCATCTAATAACGCAGCAAGGACTATTGGCTATTATCAGCACAATTGTTCTTCCCCCAAAGAAATTATACCAATTAGCCAGGCAACCCTCATAGCCACAAGTACTGCTTGTTGGTTTGAGCCAGCCCCTACTTACAGGCCAAATATCTCAGCTGAAGAAGAAACTTACACCCATTCATAGCCCAACCCACATCACAGCTATGCCAAAATGCTTCACTTTGTGTGAATAAATCAATGTGATTAAATTCTTTGGGTTATGATTATACTATTTTATTTTCGCTTTTTTAAAAAAATGAGCCTAGTAGATGACAGCTGGCACAAAGTATCCCTGCCTTCGAGCTGAAGCTTTTCTGGGTATTTGGCATTAACTGTAATGCAATAAAGCTGCCTTGAGTTATTGCTATGTTATGAATTATGGCCTGTCAGTCTCTCTCAGGACCTGTTAAATATCGCTTGTTCAGGTAACCTGTAATAACGCAGTCTTGCAGACGTACAGCTAATTTATTTTAACTGTAGGTCCACTCTAAGATCCTTTCCATAATGAACACTATCCCACTGAACTCTTAATGGGCATGGGACCTTTATTGTGTCCACAAAACGCCACTGCCCAAATACACCGACAGCATTTCCACAGATCTACCGCATCCACTGAAATGAATGTACGCCATGAGAATGCATGAAGGGTTCTTGTTTGGTGTGGCATAGGGAGGCCTGCAGTGGGCTATTTAGTCCAAAATCCTGCCCCATGAAAGGATATCCCTTGCCAGTAACTGGCTTATTTTTAATTGAAATTCACAAACCAATACAATTCCAACATTTTTATCAGTTTGTTCCATTACGACTAAAACATTTAAGTAATAAGTTATGTTTCTAACCAGTGTTTGAAATTAACCAGGAGCCAGGTGCATTTTGCACCTGTCTATCAGCCACTTGCAAGGGATGCGGGTGGCGCTGTGGGTTAAACCACAGAACCTAGGACTTGCCGATCAGAAGGTCGGCGGTTTGAATCCCCGTGACAGGGTGAGCTCCCGTTGCTCGGTCCCTGCTCCTGCCAACCTAGCAGTTCGAAAGCACGTCAAAGTGCAAGTAGATAAATAGGTACCGCTCCAGTGGGAAGGTAAACGGTGTTTCTGTGCGCTGCTCTGGTTCTCCAGAAGCAGCTTAGTCATGCTAGCCACATGACCCGGAAGCTTTATGCCGGCTCCCTCGGCCAATAAAGCGAGATGAGCGCTGCAACCCCAGAGTCGGTCACGACTGGACCTAGCGGTCAGGGTCCCTTTACCTTTACCTATCAGCCACTTGCAACCAAGTGAAGATACCTGGGCACCAGGAGGGTGCCTGACATCTCCACCATCTGGAGGTGCAGGCCTGGGGATCATTAGATCTTGACTGTTTTCACGCACTAATACCACAACCTGTAGAATTTTATCAGTTATATTTTACCTGCACCATCAAATTAATTTCAAGAGCCAAATGCTTTTTCTGTGCAGCCTGAGCAGAAGCAGTCACCATTAAGAAAAAGAAGTCGGTATAGGTCAATATATATACGGACTGTCCCTGGATCAAGTAACTTTTCTTCTCAGAGCTCTTAGCTTAGTTCAAGATTGTCATCTGAACTATCCAGGTGTTTAACTGAGAATCAATCAGTCAGTCCATCATTTGAAAAATAAGAATTTACAGCCATCTTGCCCCAAAATGGCAACTAGACATTCCATTTTGGTGACTGCAACCTTGGTTTAAGGAGTCATTTGGCACCTAGATTCTATATTGAGTTTCTTACACAGTTTCTAAGGTGTATACCAAAGATTTTCTCAGTATATAGTATATCTGAAAACATGTGAATACAACAAATGTGTCGTGCAACCACTTTCCCCTCGTTATCTGTCCGTCTCTTGTGATTCCATCATTAATTTTTTTCTGGAGTGTTGAGAATTTAATTTGTTAGAACAGAATCACCATTCAGGTATTGCCAGTTAAAAGACTCCCTAGTGACAAGCTGGGAAAGACCTCTGCCCAAAACCTTGGATAACCACTGCCCGTCTGAGCAAAATGCTTAATCATTTCTGCACAACAGCACAGAGCACTCGTTATTTTGCAATACAGTATACAGGTCACTGGCTGTGATCATTCAAAGAAGTAGCTAAGACACCTTCTATAATATTCATCAGTAATTCCCCATGCATTCCCTGGAGAAAGGAATCTTCCAAAATTATACAAATAAAAACAGAATCCAGAATCTAAGAGCTGAACGTTTTCCTGCTTAGCAACACAGAACAGAATACTAATGTAACCTCAAACCACCCAAACATTATAGCTGCCAGCACAATAGATGGAAGACAGAAGAGTAGTTTTACTGCAGCGGGCGTTACAAAGATTGAAGCACTCAAGCATTAGTTTTATTGCCTTTTCCTTATCCTGGGGCAACTCTTCACCTCAGCTGGAAGCTAAATGGCAATATTTCTAACTTCGAACCTCAAACAACCTTACCTCCCAATCCAGCACAGGCAAAAACCAAACTGCAAATTATCTCTTAAGTGAACTTAACTGCTTAGACATCTGTTTGGGGAGGGAGAAACTCTGTTTTTCTTTTGTTTTGTTTTTGCCTCTCAAACTATCAAAGGATTCTCACTCCACCCAGAAAGTGTAGGAATGACTTTTCATGTTTTACACTGGTTTTCTGTGATGCTTGGACAACTAAAGGCATCCCAAACAGTGGTTCTCAAGTGGCAGATTACAGGGTACGAGACAACAATTGAAGGCTCCCTGGCTGGCGTCCAAGGTAAATGAGAAGTATGCAACACCAGTGTACTTACCAGTGTCTGCTGATACCGTAATGTCCTTTTTGGACGGTTGTCCCCAGTCATATCCAGTGTTTGCAAATGGGGTAACTGGGCATCCCGGCGGAGGTGCCTTCCCTTCTGCTTCCCGGTTGCAGGATCATGGAATGGGACAAAACTGAAGTTGCGAGTGCTCCAGCTAAAGGCTCACTGTAGGGGGGATGCGTAACCAGATACCCTGGTTCTGCTCATGCTCTGACACAGCAGTCATGTCTCTGCTCTAATGCCTCTGACTGCTGCTCTGGCACTGAGTCAGCCCAGTAAATTAAAAGGTGATAAGATTTCTTTCTCCTGGCTCCAGTGGGGTTGTTTCTGTCCAAGGCCATTGATTCCAGAACTGGAAGGGTGATCAGTAGGGTTTTGGTGGAGGTGGACCGGAGGTCGACATTTGTTTGAGTCATGGATAAAGCATTGGAAAAAGAATGAAGAATGACCAAAATTATTAGATTGAGAAGGATATCCTAGTGGCAAAGGTGCCAATGCCCGGCTATTACTATTACAGCCAGTACAGTGGTGCCCCGCAAGACGAATGCCTCGCTAGACGGAAAACTCGCTAGACGAAAGGGTTTTCCGTTTTGGAGGTGCTTCGCAAAACGAATTTCCTATGGGCTTGCTTTGCAAGACGAAAATGTCTTGCGAGTTCCTGCGGGTTTTTTTCCCTCCCCCCCCCTTTCCTAAGCCGCTAAGCCACTTATCTGCTTATCCGCTAAGCCGCTAAAAGCCGCTAATAGCACTAATCCGCTAAGCCGTCAATGGGCTTGCTTCGCAAGACGAAGAAACCGCTAGACGAAGAGACTCGCGGAACGGATTCTTGCGAGGCACCACTGTAATCTAAAGCTTTGTATATTTCGAATGCCCTTGTTGACAGACTCTCAACAGCATCCCCTGGGAAACTAAGTTCAAATCCCACAGGCTTCACAGATTGTTCTCATAAGCAGGCAACAGCCACAGTCCTTACTGCAAATAAGCTCCAATGAAGTCAGCAGGATGTAACTGTAAACATGCTTAGGGCTGAGATGTAGTGCTTCCATAATTTTGTCCCACTAGTTCTTGTTCTGTTCCACAATGCCCATTCTAAACAATTCCTTTTCTGTTTTACTTAAGGCTACCTTTTTCTAGGGGCTGTTTCAGATGTTCAGATTTCTGTCATGCACATCTAATTATCTGAACCACTCCAGCTGCCCACCCGGTGCATTTTCAGCTTATGACAAAATCTATGTAATGAAAGTGCCCAGTGCACCTGTGGGAATGGAATTCTACAGCATAGGGAGAATCACATGGAGAATGCCCTCTTCCAGACCACTGCCACCCGGGAACTTCTGAAGGTGGTGGAAGTACCAAGACCCACCCCCCCCCCCCCGCTTGCACTGATTTAGGATTCTGAAATACCTATTTAGCAGAAGAGTACAGACTGCAAAAACATGGGTATTACCAAACCACTTTTGCTTTGATGGCAACACTTCTTCTCTTAGAGGTAGCCCAGGACAATCATATTCCTAAGGGTTTATTTAATGGTGTAGTACCTTGAATAAAATATGCACACACAACATGTAGTTTCTCAAACTACATACACACTAAAAATGGTTTCTGCATAACTCATCTTCAGTTACTAAAGTGAATCCTTCAACTCAGTCAAGCCGACTATAATTATGAGCAAAAGCATGCAAAATAATAGCTCATTAGCCTGGCAATTTTAGTGACCTTTTTCATTTTTACTTATTAATGCAATTGGCGTTTTCATAAGAATCCCAGTGTCTGCTTAATATATTTGTGAAAGTGTTTCCTTTCCACGTTCCCTGAGGCTACCGTTTTGCTTTTTCTTTGGCTGTTTTCTTCTGAAAAACCTAAATGGCTTTTCCTTTGGTTTTTAAATCCTTTAATTTGGGTATTTACAAATTAATAAGCGACCTCCAAATTCAAAGTATGCTGTGGGCCAGATAACCATATGGAGGAAAGGACATCAGACCCAATGCAACCATGTTAACAAGTACTATACTTATTGGGGGTAAATTCACGCAAGCATGGTGGGTTTAAAAAAGATTAAGCGTGGTCACATGAGGTCAGAACCCTATCTATACAGCTATCATAAACCACACTCCTCTCCTGTAAAATCAACCAAGTGCAACGCAAGATTACACAGGTGTCACTAAGGAGGATCCCTGTTTTGAATGTTCAGGGGTTAGCAAACCTTTTCAGCAGGGGGCCGGTCCATTGTCCCTCACACCGGGGGGGTGGGGGGGCAGACTATATTTTTGGTGGGAGAAAAAGAATGAATTCCTATGCCCCATAAATAACCCAGAGATGCATTTTAAATAAAAGCACATATTCTACTCAGGTAAAAACACCAGGCAGGCCCAACAAATAACCCAGAGATGCAATTTAAATAAAAGGGCACATTCTATTCATGTAAAAACACACAGATTCCTGGACCATCCACGGGCCGGGTTGAGAAGGCGATTGGGCTGGATCCGGCCCCCGGGCCTTAGTTTGCCTACCCATGCTCCAGACAAAGAGCACAGAACTACACAGAACTGAAAACTTTACCCACATTCATGACTCCAGGGTTAGAATCAATCATGTTTTTTACCAGTGCTCTTTGGTAAAAGGCCTGTTCTGCAACCTAGCTGCACTGCAGATATAGAGAAAGAGACCATGCCTCCTTAGTGGGTAAAAAAAAAGGACGCCAGTTAGAAAACAAGATCACTTTTTATTTTGGCACATGGAGATATAGTTTATATACAAAGTTTATAAAAAGTGGCAGTGACAAAGACCTGACCTCTCCTTTCTCAAACTAGGAGGAGACGTCTGTACTAACACAGTACAGTTATCAAGCACCAATTTCCAGAGAGGAGTCCCATTTTTTTTCTATTTTTACTCAGAGGAAAGAACCTTTGAGCTGTCACCCTGAGCTGTTCACTGGCCCTGAAATGGCTACTGCTCAACAGGTGCGGTATGCAGTTCAACTGCACTAGGGCAGGACAAAAGGACCTTCTAAGCTTCTGGCCTCTTGTTAGATTATTCTGCCTCATGTTATTTTCCTAACCATTATGTTTGTTTTTAAAAATATATATCAAAATCCTATAAAAATATTTTTTCAAAATCTTAGGCAAAAGAGAATGATAAAGGCTGATCAAGGGCAGCTGGTTTAAGCATACAGTCCTTGGCTGCAGGGTTATTAGGATGCCGAAGGCAACAATATACAAGAATGTAAGAGAAAAACTTAGGTATGGCATGCAACTTAAAAAAAAAAGGAAAGTGGTGAGGAGAGAGGGAATAGAGCACATTTCCTGTCCTCTGCAGCAAACATATGCACCAGTTAAAAGTCCAGGCTTTTAACCACCTGTGGCTACTGGGTGCCAGGACTGTTGCACGACTGGGAGTATACATTTGTACATATAAATAAGACTGGCTCTTGAGGATTGTCCTCATTTTGCAAGTGAGTTTCTTAAAATGGCAGGTCCCGCAAAAGGGGGCCGTTACAGTACTGGAGAAAAGAATGCATAATTAACTGAAGACTTCCTGAATTGTTTGCTCATACAATGGGAGGAGCAAAGCAGATAGGGAAATCATCTCTGCATGCCCATTTGCCCAACTCTGCCAATGTGTAGATTTGCCCTTAAAAAGCCATATGTGGCATCTGAGCAGCTGGGGGGGGGGCTTATAGCCATGCCACCCATGGAATGGGTGGGCAGAAAATATAGGCAAATAGAGTGTAGGCAAACATCTCCTAATAAAATGACAAGTCTACAATAGTCATCACAGGGTATGCTACCATTGAGAATAATGGAAATAGCAAAAAAAAGTCAAAAAGACAAACTAGTTATATAATTAGAAACACCTTGTGGAATGGAAACCTGTTTCAATTGTTTCCAAGTCCTGGTGTGAGTTTGTGCTAATAAATGTCAACTTCTTTGAGAAAATAAGCAGAACAGATTTGGGGAGGGTTGTCTTTTTAGCAAAATAGAAATTGCACATGTATTCATTATTATTTTGGGGGGGAGAAGGGGGTGATGAAAGATATAAAATGACTTTAGCATTAACCTAACTATTCCAAACTGTCTTTATTAGTCTGCATGTCCTTCATTTATTTAGAAGGTTCCTTTTCAGTTTAGCTAGTGGTTTTGCCAAATTTGCTTAGCTGCCCACAAATCTGTCTTAAAACAAAATTCAATTTATAAAGCATGCTTCTTGTTTTTGTTTTGTAAAAGCTTTATGAATGCTATTTCTCACACTCCTGTTTGTGATAAATACTCGCTACCTAGGTGCTCCCTATCAACCTCAATGTTGGCACATAAACACACTATACTTACAAACCCTGAACTGGGTGGCAAGCATCAACAAGGTGCCAAAGTCTGTCTGAAAAAGTGATATTAGAGAAATTTGCACAATGAGTAAAATGGCTGCACAATGAGTAAGAAAGCTGGCTTAGCCAGGCATAATAAACTTAAAGACATTTATATGCTAATTTCCATAGGTCACAATATCTGATAACATATGAAATTCCCAATAAAATCAGAAAAACTGTTAGAAACAACAGAACAAGTATCATATGTTCATCAGTCAACCGCTTCCTAAACAGGACAGCTTAGCGCCCCCTACCTTCAATATGAAATGCTGTAAGGGAAGAGTAGCCCTAGACCTCTACAGGAGGTCGTCCTATGGCACAGAGTATTACATGGACTTTGGCCTTAGAGGCAGTGGCCCCCTTAGATGACAGAGTTAATTCCTGGGAACAAGTAAAGGTCCTGGCAAAGAGTGCTACAATACTCTGACATCTCCTTGCAGCGGTGGAACTCGGTGCCTGGGGCATGACCTTCTCGGTGCTTGATCATTCCATTCACCTAAATGAAAAGGTAACAAAAGGCAAAAGAAAGGCTTAGAAAATTAAAACAGTATTCATTTTTGAATATTTATTTATTTTTATCTTGGTTCAGATGCTCTACTGAAATTCAAACCAGACAGGATATTTGTTTACTCGAGACTTCCAGTCTACTGCCCTATCAAAATCCAGCTTGCACTTCTGGGAATTCTCGGTCCACATACTTCTTAAGCCTGCCTTGTAGAATTTTAAGCATAACCTTGCTAGCATGTGAAATGAGCGCAATTGTGCGCTAGTTGGAGCATTCTTTGGGATTGGGCTGTAGACTGATCTTCTCCAATCCTCTGGCCACTGCCAAGTTTTCCAAACTTGCTGGCATATTGAGTGTAGCACCTTAACAGCATCATCTTTTAAAATTTTAAATAGTTCAGCTGGAATATCATCACTTCCACTGGCCTTGTTATTAGCAGTGCTTTCGAAGGCCCATTTGACTTCACTCTCCAGGATGTCTGGCTCACGGTCAGCAACCACACTACCTGGGGTGTACGAGACCTCCATATCTTTCTGGTATAATTCTTCTGTGTATTCTTGCCACCTCTTCTTGATGTCTTCTGCTTCTGTTAGGTCCTTTCCACTTTGGTCCTTTATTATGGTAATCTTTGTACGGAATGTTCCTTTCATACCTCTAATTTACTTGAACAGATCTCTGGTTTTTCCCATTCTGTTGTTTTCCTCTATTTCTTTGCACTGCTCATTTAAGAAGGCCCTCTTGTCTCTCCTTGCTATTTTTTGGAAATCTGCGTTCAATTTCCTGTATCTTTCACTATCTCGCTTGCATTTTGCTTGCCTCCTCTCCCCTGCTATTTGTAAGACCTCATTGGACAGCCACTTTGCGTTCTTGCATTTCCTTTTCATTGGGATGGTTTTCGTTGCTGCCTCCTGTATAATGTTACGAGCCTCCATCCATAGTTCTTCAGGCACTCTGTCCACCAAATCTAAATCCTTAAACCTGTTCCTCACTTCCACTGTGTATTCATAAGGGATTTGTCTTACTGGCCCAGTGGTTTTTCCTACTTTCTTCAGTTTACTGTATTTTTCGCGTTATAGGACGCACTTTTTCCCCTCCAAAAATGAAGGGGAAATGTGTGTGCGTCCTGTGGGGCGAATGCAGGCTTTCGCTGAAGCCTGGAGAGCGAGAGGGATCGGTGCGCACCGACCCCTCTCGCTCTCCAGGCTTCAGGAAGCTATCCGCAAGCCTTGGGAGCCCGCAGGAGTTGCCGCCAGGCTCCCACGGCTTGCGCAGAGCTGCCTGCATCCCGAAGCCTGGGCACACTGAGCAGTCGCACCCAGGCTTCGGGTAGCTCTGCGCAAGCCGCGGGAGCCCTCCCACGGCTTGCGCAGAGCTGCCTCTATCCCGAAGCCTGGGCGCGCTGAGCAGTTGTGCCCGGGCTTCGGGTAGCTCTGCGCAAGCTGCAGGAGGGCTCCCACGGCTTGCGGAGAGCAGCCTGTTCTGGGGGCTGTGGAATTTCAGCCTTCTCCCGCCCCAGCCCCGCACCTGGGGGAGAAATAATTTTTTTTCTTTATTTCCCCCCCAAAAAAACTAGGTGCGCCCTATGGGGCGAAAAATACGGTAAGCTTGAATTTTGCTATAAGAAGCTGATGATCTGAGCCACAGTCAGCTCCAGGTCTTGTTTTTGCTGACTGTATAGAGCTTCTCCATCTTTGGCTGCAGAGAATATAATCAATCTGATTTCGATGCTGCCCATCTGGTGATGTCCATGTGTAGAGTCGTCTCTTGTGTTGTTGGAAAAGTGTGATGACCAGCTTGTTCTCTTGACAGCACACCCCTAAATTATATCAAACGTCTGTTTGCAGAAGTTGCACTTTGCTTCCCAGAGGCCCTAAAAGGGAACAGTAATGCTACAGGAGGTCCAACAAAAGTTAAACAAGAATCTCAAGAGTGCAGCACCTTCTAGAAGTTAGTTGAGAAGCAAGAGTGAAGCACAGCATCCCAGCTCACCTTTACAAGCATGTCAGCCACATGCGTATTTCTGGAATCTTCAGCAAACACAGAGGTCAGAGCCTCTACATACCAGGACCCACGTTTGGTGTTTCTCATAGCAGCTGTGCCTGTAAGTAAGTAAGTAAAGTCAATGCAAAGTAGAAAAAGAGGAACAAGTGCAAGATGATCCACCAACAGCAGCTCAGTTCAAAGGTGTAAAACCACCTTTGAGCGGTTCATTAAAATAACGTAACAAAAAAGACCTTTATGGAACTATTCCAGATACCTCTCAGACAGGCATAGCCACATATCATATCAGAGCAAGTGGGAAGACGCAGCTTGGGGTTCTCTTTCTTGTTGGCATCGCTTTCTTCGCAACCTGGGGAGTCAGCACGCTCATTCCCATCTATTTGGTCCACTCCACGGTCTGTCTCATCTAATAAAGAGAAAACAAGAAGGCAGGAATTTCACTCACCTCCGTCGAGCATCTTTTCTAAAGGTACATTTCTGATTGTATGTTCAATTAGCAGGGTTTACTATTGAGCATCATCTACATTCCCTGACCTCCTTACTTTTGGCAACAATGACCAAATTTGCCTACAATAGTCTTATTAGCCACTTATCTACCTTGCAGTAATTAAATGATCAAAGAGCAATGGTACCACTCCCCTGGTACACATGGGGTTAAGTCTGGGAAACTCATGTCATGTGTAACTCATGTCAATTAGTCATGTGTAAGCCAGGCTCTGATTTAAGAATCCCAACTGTTTTCACCTTAGCTTTCCCCTTCCCCATCAGCCCCTGGAGAATCACCTGCCATAGAAGAGGAAAATCCCATTGATTATACCCCCATTGGCATAGACTAACCAACTGAGAATACCGTATTTTTCGCACCATAACACGCACCCGACCATAACACGCACATAGTTTTTAGAGGAGGAAAACAAGAAAAAAAATATTCTAAACGAAACAGTGGATGTATGATTTTTGTGGTTCATGCTGTGGCCACAGACATGTGATCTGACGGTGAATTTGGGGTAGCCCAATGCAAAAATCTTGAGGATCCATGTGGATCCGTGCTTTGTAACCACGTTTTTGCACCACTGCGGCCCCAGGCAACAGTGGGTGTGTGATTTTTTTGGTGCAAGCTGTAGCCATGGACATGCTATGTGATCTGATGGTGAATTTGGGGTGACCCAGTGCAAAAATCCTGAGGATCCATGTGGATCCGTGCTTTGTAACCACGTTTTAAGTGGGGAGGGAAGGAAAAGCACTCAAGGGACAAGGTGCACGCGTGGGGTGGGTGGAGAAGGATGCTGTTAATAATGCAGAAGAGGGGTATAAGAGAAGGCTCCTCTCCTCTTCCGCTTTGCTCCTTTAAAGGCTCTGCTTCTCTCCCTCTTCCCCAGCTCGCTGAAAAACTTTGCTGCTATTTAGCCCGCTGAGTGGGGAGGAGAAGGGACAGAGAGCCTGCTTGCGAAAAAATTTGCTGCTATTTAGCGAGCTATTCTCTCCCTCCTCCCCAGCTCGCTGAAAAAAACAGCTCCCTCCTCCCGGCTCGCTGAAAAACTTTGCTACTATTTAGCCCGCTGAGTGGGGAGGAGAAGGGACAGAGAGCCTGCTTGCGAAAAAATTTGCTGCTATTTAGCGAGCTGTTCTCTCCCTCCTCCCTGGCTCACTGAAAAAAACAGCTCCGGACTCGTGTAAGCGGCTCCTCTCCTCTCCCGCTTTGCTCCTTTGCAGAAGCAGGCTCTCTGTCCCTCTCTCCTCCCCTCAGCGGCTCTTCTCCCGCTTTGCTGTTTCAAAGCGAGCCACGGAGGAGGGAAGGAAGGGGAACCATGGATCCTCTGCTGACTGCAGCAGATCCCCCCGCCATCCGTAGGCATTCGCTCCATAACACGCACAGACATTTCCCATTACTTTCTAGGCGGAAAAAAGTGAGTGTTATGGTGCGAAAAATACGGTACTTCATGCCCCTGATGCAGTGGACTCCAGCCTAAGGAAGTTTATGTCACAATTAATTTATTAAGTCTTTAAAGTGCTACAGACTCTTTGTTCTTTCTACATCTTGCCAGAGCAAATAGGAAAAAGCAACATGTACAGGAAGAGCAAGAAAAAAGAAAAGAAACACTAAGGTTATTAAGTAATATTAAGCATATTTAAATAAGGGTATAAACCCAAGGCGAAGCAAATATGGGAATAAAATCTGAAGAGAAAGCATTTATACATCTTGGAAAGGTTGTTCCAGCTGCTTTCCCTCTGTAATCACCATACATCTTAAACAGTACAAAAGATGTGTATACATAGGTTAGAGGTAATAAAAGGAATGAGAAAAATGTAGGACAGAGCCCTTGATCATTTTTTAGATAGACTTGAATGAAAACTGCCTGGTTTCAAACAGTACAATCTTCTTGGATTGCATTACAACTTTTGAAAACATCAAGCATCCACAAACTAATAAATCGGACACACAGAACCATTTTAAGAAAGACTGAGAACAGATATTTTTGCTCTCGAGCAGCATCACCAACATGTCTAGTAAGATCTATACATATACAGGCATTAGCCACTGTGACTTTTGATATTTAAAATTTCAAATCAGCATCATTATCAAAAGCATGGCGAGAAGGGAAGATCTGACTCAGGACAAACTATTTCAAGTGACACCCTCAAGCTAGTTTCTAATGGTGTCCAGTAAAATGAAGTTTGATCAAATAATGCTTGCAAAGTATTTTCACAATTTATTCCACCACCAGTGAACGTGCAAAATTGGATTAAACTGCCAAATGGTAAACTGCTGCCCAAAACCTGTTTCAAGATCAGAAATTCTGCTTTATTTTCGAGACACTAATTTCTTTCAATTTTGCTGCTTTAAAGCTCATCTGAATAGCACCGAGTCTCCTATATCAAAGTGATCTCTACTCAGGTTTAAGCAAAATTTAGCAAAACTGCACCTTGAATTTTCTATAAGTGACCACAGTGTTTCTGCTTAGAAGAAATTTAATTTGGTAGGTACGAGGCTGACAGACAGAACCTTCAAGGTAGCTTCATGAGCACGAGTTACTATAAATTTTCCATTTGTTTCTTAGAATAAAACCTGTGTGTTGTTTTTCACTATCAAGGTAAGACTGAAATGGAAAATATAAAAGCATGAAGGAGGACTGTAACTTTCGACTGTTGATGAAAAGGGATGGCTTCTGTTTTTCATTACTTCTCTTATCAGCTGAACTGTTCACTTCTTCAAACCATTGGAGTTGGACTATATAGTCTATATATGTACTCCAAGCATACTGTGCAAAGGATCTCCAGGTCACAATGGTTTTATAGAGTCTATAGAATTTTTTTTAAAAAAAAACTAGGCCTGCATGGAGCACAAATATGTTGCAAAAGCTTCATTTGGTTTAGTCCATCCAGACAGGCTTATTCAGTTTTGAACTGCTTGCTGAAGCCACCAAGTAGAGGCATAAGAACTGAATTTTGTAAGAACTTAGGCTTCTATGTTAAGAATTTCTTAAAGACGGATAATCCACAGTTGGACATGTGACTGTTAACTTGGAAGGCCTAAATCCCACTTCTGGATGTCTCAGTCCCATTGAATATACCATTTTGGGATTGCTTCTTGCATTAATTTGAGCAGGTCAAAGTCGAGCAGAGTGGTGTTTTAAAAGGAGAATCAAGAGCAAACTGACCCCCCCCTTCCTTCTCTCTCAGACCAGAAAAACAACTGGGAAAACATTAGCCCCAGAGGCACTTGTAGTGACATTTGCTGGCAGGGCAGGCGGTGAGGGAAATAAAATGTGAGGGAGGCAATTAAGAAAGAAGAGCACAAGCTTGGAGCAAGGTAGAAAAGAGGTGGTGCATGTACATGTTAGTTTTATTACATTTAAGAACTGGAAGCCACTCTGGGAGCCTTTTCTTCGCTGCAGGGGAGGATTCATTAAGGTTCTGTGCTTGAATTAGTAAGGTTACTGGGAAGTAATGCTACATTTATTGTAGGCTTATGTTCCAGCATGGCCTCAAATGGCTAAGGAAAGTGACCTGTTTTGTGAATCTCCCATCATCTCCTATACAAGTTACGGTCTCTTAAAACACAGTATAATTGGAAGATGTGCTAGAAAGTTTATGCCAAGAAGCTTATGCCCCTCTTGTGTTTCTTGGTACTTTTCTTCCAAAATTCCTTTCAATTGACTTAAGAGTTTCTTCCATGAAGGATCATGTCACTGAAGACGGTGACATAAAGCTTTGAATGTCTAAATTTTCTTGTACATGCTCTAAATGCAGCTGAAGACCCTGTTCCCCATCTGATTCTAAGGAACTTCATAAAAGAGTTTTTCAATGGAATCTCTCTTCAAAGAAATTCATAGTTCTTGTTTTATATTATGGTGTTATGGAAGGTGGGTGACTGGCCCTCGGACTGCTGCTTTTTTCATTTCCCCCAGATCCAGAAAAGATATGGAAATCTATAGTCCAGACCAAAGAGCAACTGTGATCAAGTTCCAGGATGCAGGTAAAATCTCCATGCTGGGTTATGATTAGTGTGGCTAACCGCCCCGCACCACACATGCAAGATATGGGAATTATTACAAAGCTCCCCTTTGTCATGGTGCTGCAGGGTCTGCAATCTGCTGACCACATGCCATGCAGAGTGAGAAGCACTTACAGAGAGAGGTAGTGGCAACAGCAAGGCAGGGAGGTGAATGTGGGTTCCGCTTATACCTGAGAGAAGCAAAGAGGAGAGTTGAGCGCAAGCTGTGTAGCATGGAGAATGTTTGTGAAGCACAGGTAACCCCACCCCCACACCCTTCTCCTTGGGTTACGTACCTCCCCGGCATGCTTGAATGAAGAACATTTTGGGCTTATTCTGAAGCCTAGGGCAGTTTGCGTTATCAAAGAGTCTGAAAATCTCCTGCAGCTGGGGGGAAAAAAACTTACAGTAAACATTTGTTAGAAAAAACTGCTAAACCAGTTTCATCAGAATCATGCTTTTTAATTGTTATATATGTTATTCTGTAAATCATCATGAGAATATTTATACTGAAGGGTGGCAATGAAATAGGCAAGCAATCACAATATTTTAAATATCATTCAAATATACATTCTGCTCCTATATGTTTCCATTAATTGCTTTCCAACTTCCAGAAATACCTTCATTTCTGCTTCAGGCCAGAATCTATTATAACTTTATCTGCCAGTAGCTGGTTGCCAATTTCATCATCCTTAGATGACCACGCCCTACACAAAGGAGGACTCCACAAAGGTAAATTACCTGAAGCAGTTTGCCATCCACTCCATAGACCCCACCCTCTATGCCATGTGAGAGAAGTGATACTATGCAGGAATCTACATCTCGGTGAACTGGAAGCTTTGAAAAGTTTTCCAACTCCTTATGCATTTCCTGAGAAAAGAGATAACTAAAATCAGCAATCCCTGAAACTGCAAATACCAGAGAAGTGGAAAAGGCACAATTAACAGAGCAAAGCCATGTACCAATAACAAGCTTAATGGGGAGCCAAAGAAGGCTAATTAATTATCAAAAATGGTTGAACATGGGCCCAATTTCCAGAGAATTTCCAGATTTTATATTCTGTTTAATCCAAGTATTCAGAGATAGTAATTTCTAAAATTCTGTAACCAGCCAGCCAGTCTTCCTGGGGCCTCTGACTCCAGAGTAGGAAGCAGAAGATCCCTGATGGCAGAAACAGCCCAAGTGGCACTGGCTGTCTAGGCAAAGGCTGAGAGAAACTTCTGGTTGCTGTGCCCAGCCTCTACAATTCTGGGGGACCAAAGTTATTTAATCACTATCACAAAGTTACTACACTAAGCAATCTTCTGTAGATTTTTATTAAACGTGTGTAAGAGTAATGTAAGTGAAATGCGTTAAAATAAATGAATTTGCTAATAAAATTGTGAGACTGAACAAACTAAATAAAGTACTTAATAAAAATACAGTAAATTATGCTATCTAGATAGCAGTAGAGATAAAAATTCTACATGGAAATACAATCCTTAGTATACATAAAGTGCTTGCTCCAGTATACCCAGATTCACATTAGAAATGATGCCAGTTACCCAATTTATTGTGAGGAGCCAATTATAAAAATGACTTCCATGAGGCAGACATTCATCATGCTTGTTCCATTCTCAGGGCTCACCTGTGCAGTTTGATCATGCCGTACCATCACTTGGTACCCAAGATGTCTGAAGAGCATTTCTAGGGCAGCTTGGTCAACATTGCCACCAGAACGGAACTCTAGGTCCGTCTCACTGCTAAAATGCACGTTGCTAAGTATCAGCGCCAAGCCCCGTGGGTGTGATTTCATCCTGTATGCCTGTGAAAAACAGGTAAGCTGATGGATCCAGATTCCTGGTATATTATGTAAAACAGCAAAATCACAAGATACTTATTCATGACAGTCAGAATCCTGTTGCATACCTACATAAATAAACACAAAGGGAGAGGACACCTTACATTTATAGCAGGAAAAGGATTTATAGGCTAATGGCCAGAAAAATCCCAGCAATGTAAGGTTCCATGCTAACGCTCAAACAAGTTCATATTTGTTTCTATCAGTGTACAGGATTTCCATTTAGAAATTTAATGATGATTTTAAAAGAACTTTATTCTTTTGCCTAAAGAATTAGAAAAAAATGTCCCAGTCTGGTAGAAGCACCAGTGAGAAGAGAATGCCTGGCAGAGACTGTAAGGGAAGGATACTTAAATCAATGGAACTCATGCTATCACACTTTAAGAACTGGACTCAGAAATGGCATAAGCTCCTAGGAAAATATGTAAGTGCCTTTGGGAAGAAAATACAGGTATCTAAAAGAGAAGCACACATCAAAATAAAACTTATTAAACCACCTGCCTCTATTTTTCAGTTTGGGATGGCTCATGTTCTTAGAACTGCATGCGAAAGTAAAAAACATGTCATCCCCTGAACAGGCATTTATTTCACATTTTGAAGCTGGCTTTCTGCAGATTACCAATAAAAGCACCCAATGCTTGTTGGGGGGGGGACCCTAAACTTCCACCCTTCAGGATACTCACCATGTGCTCATGCTCATGATAGAATTCTGGGGTGCACAGCTTCACCTGAGGATAGTGAGGACCATCTCCATCATCCAAAGAATGCTCCACTGGTTCTGCTGAGACACAGGCCAACAACCCAAATGTAAGTGGCTCAGCAACAAAATAACTTCTGTGCAAGTGTAAACTTGGCATTTACAACTATTTAGGAATACCAGATGAATAATATAACCCGCCAATTTTTTAAGCGCTGGAGGAGTAAGTCCAGAATGGACTTCCCAGTTACAGTAAAGAGATCAAAATGATTGCAAATCAAATGCATGTTTATGTAGCTTTTCAAAACACCACTTTTTGTGATATTCAGAACATATGTGTATATTAGTTAATTAAGTGGGGAGAATCTCAGGGTTAAATCAGACTTGATATAAAGTGTATGAATGAAATTAGTGTGCCTTTTTTGTTATGAAGGCAGCATTTGCAGGGGAGCTGCAGAAGCCTCATGGCTGTGGAGATGGAGTAGGCAAATTTACTTTCTAGCTCTGAGGGATAGTTCAGTTGGTAGAGCATGTGGCCCTTTGATCTCAGGGTTGTGGGTTCAAGCCCCATGTTGGGCAAAATATTCTAATACAGTGGTGCCTCGCAAGACGAAAAGAATCCGTTCCGCGATTCTCTTCGTCTAGCAGTTTTTTCGTCTTGCGAAGCAAGCCCATTGACAACTTAGCGGATTAGCGCTATTAGCGGTCAGCGCTTTTAGCGATCAGCTGTTAAGCGGCTTATCAGCAGAACAGCTGATAAGCGGCTTAGTGGTTTAGGAAAGGGGGGGGAGCGAAAAAAACCCACGGGAACTCGCAAGATTTTTTCGTCTTGCGAAGCAACCCCATAGAGAAATTCGTTTAGCGAAGCGCCTCCAAAACGGAAAACCCTTTCGTCTAGCGGGTTTTCCGTCTTGCGAGGCATTCGTCTTGCGGGGCACCACTGTACTGCAGGGGTTAGACTAGGTGGTCCTGGTGGTCCCTTCCATATCTACAATTCTCTAATTCTCTCCCTACTATGGTGCTAACAAAAATAGCCTCGCTGATGCTGCTTTCTACATTTCAAGGGAAGCCCCCATTGACACCAATGGGGCATTTCTTTGAAGTGGAAGTAGCAACTTCAAATAGGCATTTGTTGGGACTATATCAAGAAGAGAAAGGGTTGAGGCTACCAGTGAAACACAGAGCCACATTTTAGAAAAACGCACCAAATGTTATTGGATTACAGCACCCATCCTCTGTGAATATAACCCATGTTGGCTGGGGTTGATGGGAGTTGGACCCTAATAACATCTGGAGGGCCACTGGTTCACCATAGCTGGTTAATAAATAAGTTAAACTACTATGACTTGCTCAAGTCTAAGCACCTTGCCCTGTGCAACCTGCCAAATATAATGACTAATGGCAACCAATTATAGTTTTGTGGTTATTTCTGTGTTACAGCTATTGTTAATAGTCATGGATAAAAAACGCATATACTAAATAATTTATCTGGTTGCTAGTTAATAATAAAACAGTTTGCAATTTAGAAGATCAGCAGGATGCAACCGAAACCAAGAGATCTGGCCATAAAATTTGGATGTAAAAAGTAGGTCAGCTTTTTGAACATAGTTTCACATTATTCTTGCATGGAAAATATAAGAACGTTATAGTCAATATATTGTATTCTTAAGAGCCACCGTTCTGAAAACAATAGTCTGGGGACTGAAATACAATTTGCCACACATCCCAACCAGGTTTTATTAAAAAGACATGTCACCTAGTTTTAAGTATTTCTGTTATGGAGATGTGAATCTCAGGCACATTCTTCTCTTTAATTTTATTTATATCTAATTTATTTATAATGTATCTCTGTCCCTTCAAAATATATAGGGAGAAAACAATTTCTCTCAAAGAAGTCTGGCCATGAACAATATGCATGAGATGCAAGTAAAATAAGAGGAAAATACAAGAGCCCTTTGCAGCATTTATTTTCCAAGCAACCTGCGTCCCCAAAATGGTATGCTCGTGGCACCCCAAAGCTCCCCATTGCACCCCAAAGCCTCCTGCCTCTCCCAGTTTTGGACATTTTTTAATTTAAAAAATTGTGCTTTTTTGGCTTTGTTATTGGGGTGATAGGTGAAGAGCCAATTTTTTTGTCTGTTTATTTGTCTTTTTTATGTGTGTTTGGCTCATTTCTGAGCACCATCAATTGGGCATTTTGTGGTGCTCACAACAGTTTATTAGATTTCTGAATGTGCCCCCAGGTCCCAAAAGGTTGGGGACCTCTGCAAGCAACTACAGTTTGGAGCATAACATCCAAAACAAAGAAACAAGTGTAATATTAAAGTGGGGATTTCTCCTTATAAATGGAATTGAAGGCAACCTTTCATTACAATTTTGAAGGCTGCATTAGGTCAGATAATATTGTTTCATAGGCTGAGTCTGAAAAAATAGGCCACAAGTTGCCTATCTTTATGTAATTTAATATATCCTATCTTTTCGACACATTATTCTTGGCTCCACGTATGTGGTATAAGAAAGCTGGAGTGGAAAACGACAAGAGTATCAAAACTTAAAATATATAAAATCAAATAGATATTTCAAGCAAAAATAGCATTTCATCAGAGGACACATTCTGGCAATTTTCAAAGTATCCTATAGTATCCTACTACTAAAAATAGCCTTTATGAGGGAGGAATATATAAATATTCCAAACAAATAAAGCAGCACCACCACCATGTGGCTGCCATAGCAAAAGCAAAGGGGGGTGGGAATCTATTTTGGATTACAAAAGCCTTGCACACTGATCTCTGACTTTTGTTTTTCATATATTTAAAAGATAGCTCCTTGGGGCTAAATGTTTTCAGGCTTGCTCTTACCTAACAAAAATGCTTGATCTTTTCTTAACCAAAGGCAATAGTGGAAAATCAACATGCATTTTCCTACCCCCACAACAGAAATCTTTTTTCTTTTGTTCATTGTGTGTCATATTAAATAGAATGCTAGTAAACGACAAAAGGAAGTTTTTAGCCATTACAATTGCAATACTCACATTTCACAAAAATAAACTTACCAAGTTGCCACCGTGGCCTTTTTTGAGAGATTTCTGATTCAGGTAGAGGAAATGGCAGATTTTCCTCATAGCCAGAATTCAGCTGAAAGAGTCCACACAGCATTATTAAACATAAATACAGAGATGCAAAGGAAAATAACCACTTTCTGCCTACTGGATGTCTATACAGACACCAATCATCCTAGGTAGTCTTCACACAAAGCACATAAAATATAAGACACATGTAAGTATATATCTATTGAAGTTAGGATTCCTGGTCCTCTTTTTGGGAATATTCATTTCAAGCCAGGTGTGTAAATGTATTTACTCCCCCTCCCCACACCCATCCCCAGTAAATAATCATCATATAAAACACCACAGGAATCATGTGCCACTCCACCATAACAACAAAAATAGAAGTGAGGGTATTCAGGAGCATGGAGAGGACAACAGGAGATAACTAAACAAATATGGGGTCCCCCCCACTTTTATTTGATCCTTCCTTACCCTTGCGTTCCCATTGATATGGCTGGGAATGGTACTCAGGAGCATTTCCACTAAGTGCTGCTGTTTGGTTTCTTGTAAAGCTTCACAGAAAGCCGAGAAGGCTTTGGGACCCCTCTTTGGGAGCAGGTTCAAGAATTCTATGTTTTGGCTAAAACTTCCAGACTTGCCCTGAATTCAGAAAAAAACCAAACATGTTAAAAGATCACTGAATGGGTAGGTGAACCAACATCATTCCTATGGAGCTTTGAAGTGCTCTCACCCTGGCAGTGCAATCCTGTACATATCTACTCAGAAGCAACTCTCACTGAGTTTAATGAATCTCACTCCTTAGTTTCTGACATCAGGAATCACAAGACAGAGAATCCACTAGAACACTTCAATCTCCCAGGACATTCTATACAAGATCTCAAAGTAGCTGTAATATTACAAAAGAATTTCAGAAATAGAGTGGAAAGAGAAGTTGCTGAATTACATTATTACCAAACTTAAAACCATGGAGAGACCTGGTCTGAATAGAGACATTCGATTCTTATCTCATTATACATGATAAAGCTGTTTTTGGCCATCTCATCCCTTTCTTTTTCCTGTAAGACCAATTGCAGTTGTTAACAGTCGTCAACTGGTTTACCACACCTTTCAGCCACTCACCCATTCCCACCACTCTTCTGAGTAATACCCCTCCCCACCCTCTTACTATTATATAAAGGTCTGGTGACTTCTCTTTCAGTGTATCTTAAGAAGTGTGCATGTACACAAAAGCTCATACCAATAACAAACTTAGTTGTCTACAGCAGACCAACACGGCTACCTTCCTATATCTAGAACTCCTTAGTGTGTATACTAGGATTGCTGCCTAATTTGAAAGAATGGAATCATGCAAATGTTAACATACATGTAATAAATATATTCAATTTCACTATTCTTTCCTCCTTTTGTCTCCCATATAGCAACCCTGTACGGAAACCTCCAAGGAAACTGCACAGGGAGGATTAAATATTTTACATCACAGAACAATCACATCTTGCAAGTGATTAACTTCTGTGATTTCAAGCATACATGGTTGTAAGATGGCCAGCTGAAATCCCGCAAATCGCACATAAGGCAAGGAATATAAAAGCTCCTTTTGCACCAGCACCGAAAGAGTTCTTAAGCTCTCTCTGCCTTGCTTACTGGGCTTTGGGAGGTTCTCACAAGAGGGCTCGTTTGGTTATATGTCTCTGCATATATCCGCCATCCCCAAGACATAATGCCTGGCCAAGACATGTTACACAAAACACAGAGCAGTTGCAAAAAAACCCTACATAACTTTACTCAGAGTGAATCAGACAATCACATTTTACACATTAATTCACACCAATGTTCGAAACTCCCATTGTTCTAGGCACATTTTGCAACAGAGAATTTCATTAGCGCAAGCAGTTTCTGAGCTCTGGGCGTAATACAGTACTGCACCTATGATTTCAGATTAAAACTGCACAGTGGACAGAAAGGAGGACCTTCTTCTGCCTCCCCACTTCCAACCACTCTCTGAAGACTGGAGAAGAGATCCTCTTAAGAATATCAGGGGGTGGGCAGGGGAAGCATGGCTTTGTTTTTTGCAGTCTTCGGATGAGGACTAGACCATGTGAAAAATGAACATAAGATTTTATCTGTAGTTCATTCAGTCAGCTTTGTATTCTTGTTATAAAGTTTCTAACACAGATTCACACACAAAGAAGTTGGCATCCCCTTGATAGTTTAACATACATTTTGTATTAAAATATTGGTTCTTTAGAAATACATAGAAATAAAAATGTTTGTGATTTATTACTGGAAAAGTCTGCCTCACAGCTTGGGAACTGGAAAAATTATTTCCCTCTCCAGCATTCTACATTATTTCAATTTATTGGTTAAGTCTGCATCATCCAACAACACAGCTGGACTCCTTCAAACAGAGAAGATGATAGAATGGGAATACTTCAACAGCACCCAGTGTTTTAAGAGGCATGATGCAAACACTTGTTTTAAAAAGTTAACTTTTAGGAGCTACTGAGACATAAGTGACAAAAGGGGTGCTTGGATCAATAGCTGTTTGATTACTTATGCCAGCATGGGCTTTTAGAACTTAGCCAAGTGCCTCATTTCTGTTCATTCTCTTGCTCTTTAGCCCAGCCTCACAAATGTCCTTGAAAGTTATTAGCCTACCCTATATATTTTTCTTAGAAGGCCTTCCTTAGTCTTTTGGAGCACACAGAGTCTGAAAACAGAGGGGACTAACCCTTTTCCATCTTAAAAAGGTCACTTGCAGGCAGTTCTTACCAGGTAAGAAGCTCAGTCCGTACTGTTAAGCAAACTACCCTGATTTCACTTGGAATAATACGGGGGTTGGTTTTTGCACTTCTCCAATTTTGTGGTATAGTTTTCCATTTCAAAAACATAGAACAAGGCAAATAAAGTATGCATATTTAAGATGCGTACCAAAAACTGAATTGAAAAGAAAATTGCAGACAGAATGGACTTCTAAATGTACACATGGGAAATGGACTGGAAAAAGATAGATCTGCCCATCCCTAATTACCAGTCTTAGTCTATGACATTTTTTTTATCTAGTTATTTGCTGCCGAATACTACTGATCTCATTTGACACACAGGAATAATTGCGGCACTTAGAAGCATAAACAGCAACGATAATTTTGGATAATTAAACTTTTAATTCCAGTTGCTGACAAGAGTAATTGTACCTGTATCATCTCCATCATTGCTTCAGTGATCACATCCTTTTCTATGAGGTGTTCCATCAGTTCCTTCAAAACTAGCTGCTTTGCTAGGGAAACACGATTCTTTTTCAGAGCCTCTTGGTGACATTTCTGCATGCCACATGCGCCCAGCATCCTAGAAGAGATAAAAATCCTTTTTCTTCTAACAAGCTACTGGAAGAAGTTTTCACATTAACCATACACCAAATGAGAAGTGAAACTTGTGTGTTTCCATTATGAATTCTTAGGAAGATAGAATTTTGTCAGGTAAATGGAAGAGGGGTATCATGGGGAATTCTGAATGAAAAGAAATCTAGCTTTGAAACACTTGTTTATTCTATTACACAGATCTTTTAGTAGAGAACACACACCTTTTTTAGTGATTCCTGAACATTCTTTCCTCTCTCCCTAATTACAGTTTTGCATCAGCAATATCCAACAAAGATTGGTGAAGGATCTGCTGGCTGGAAGAAGGAAAACAAGAACTTTTGTGATCACGCCAATAGCCTGATGGGAGTGTGTAGGAGTTAGAAATAACACCAGTTAGAAAAAAGAGCTGCCCTGTTTATTGACCAAAATTATAGGCCACCAGCTCTGACTTTTTCATCTTCCGAAAACATTGGATTACTTTCTAGACCAGTGTTTCCTAAACATCAGCCTTACACTGAAAACAGTCACAGCTTAGTAGTGGCTCACAAATTAAGGAATTCAGAAAGAATTTGAAAATTTCTATGCTGAAAGGTGACAATTTCAAAGTTTGTGGGAAAGTAATTTATTTACTTATTAAATTTATAGCGTGCCCTTCCTCCCAAAGAAGCACAAGAAGGCAAACACACAATCAATAAAATGAAAACAACTGAAAGCAAGTCTAATACAGATGCAAACTGGGAAAAATTGCTATATTATTTCCTCAGTTCAATTCTGCAATAAACAAAACCATCGATTTTATAAACACTAGAATAGCCTAACAAAATTCTGTATTATATACACTGCATGCTGAACAGAGATACTTTGTTCATACATAGTTACTGCAACATAGTAGCTCATTTGACTTTTATTCAATATCAATCTACCATATTTACTCGAATCTAATGCTCACCTTTTTGGGCCAAATTACATTGCAAAAATTAAGGTGCGCATTAGATTCAATGGCACATTTGCATTCGCCAGCAATACTTTTTTTGGTTTCACAGTTCTGAAAATTGAGGTGTGCATTAGATTTGGTGGTGCATTAGACTCAAGTAAATACGGTATATCTTGATTTCTTCTGCTGCTAAAACACATTTTAACTTTTAAGATGTTTGTATTTTAACTTTGATGTTGTTTGGACATTTTGACTTCATTTGGAGGATAACAATCTAATTAAAATAATATTCAATTTCCCAATATATTTTCACAGGTGCACACTAGAAATCACCTTCTCGCATGGTGGTCTAAACCGATTTGGACACTTGGGAAAAGTTGGGTGTTTTTAAGAACAGTTTAAACCTCCAGTGTACTGGTAAATTCTGAAGTGCAGACACTCACAATAACCCCTATAGCTGTGTCCCTTCTAAAACTATAGGACTAGATGACTCGCAGGAATCCCTTCCAACTCTACAACGCTGTGATGGTAAAGGTAAAGGTAAAGGTAAAGGTACCCTTGACCATTAGGTCCAGTCGCTAACGACTCTGGGGTTGCAGTGCTCATCTTGCTTTATTGGCCGAGGGAGCCGGCGTACAGCTTCTGGGTCATGTGGCCAGCATGACTAAGCCACTTCTGGCGAACCAGAGCAGCGCACAGAAATGCCATTTACCTTCCTGCCAGAGCGGTACCTATTTATCTACTTGCACTTTGACGTGCTTTCGAACTGCTAGGCGGGCAGGAGCAGGGACCGAGCAACGGGAGCTCACCCCGTTGCGGGGATTCTAACCGCTGACCTTCCGATCGGCAAGCCCTAGGCTCTGTGGTTTAACCCACAGCACCACCCGCATCCCTGTGATGGTAGGAGCCCACTACTGGGGGCTGAGGTCCCTTAAGCCCCCTGCAATAAAACATTAGAGGGGGCCAGGTCCCTCCAGAGTTGATGGGCAATGCCATTCAAATGGTGTGGCATGTGCCACATCCCATCATCCATTATGCTGGGCAAGGCTTACCTAGCCCCCCCCCCGCACCCCCAATATTTTAAGTTCACACCCCTGCCTTGTGTTTCTCCACCTGAATTTTATACTTGCAAGCCGCACCAAAACTACCACCAGTTCACAGCTCACCCATTAAACTGCTGTGAGAGGGATTAATTACGCCTGAAACGCTTTGAACAATTAAAAAACCCTCCGATCATGATTTATTCGTGGCTCTGCATTATATAATATATATATTATATATATATTATATTATATATTATATATAATATTATATATTATATTATATAATATTATATATTATATAAATTATATATATATATATATATATATATATATATATATATATAATATATAATGGAGTCACTGCATTATATAATATATTAGGAGCGATGAAAAGAGAGGCGGGGATGTCGGTGGAGGGAGGCGAGTGCCAGGGAGGAAACGCTGAAGGGGCCCTGGCAGGATGCGCGGCTCTGTCAACCCTCTTTCCCCTCAGCAAAAGCGGCTTCCCGCCTGGGGCTCCGCCGCCAGAGGCCTCTCCCATCCCCCCGCCTCCACTCCTCCCTTGAGGGGCTTCGGCCCCGTCCAGCTCCCTCTCGCCCCGCTTCCCCGCCCCGCCCCGCCGCCTCAGCGAATCGCGAAGAAGAGCAAAAGCCACTCACTCGCCTCCGCCGCCGCCGCCTGGCGCTTCCCGGCGCGCGGTAGGCCGCGGGGGCGCGAGGCAGGAGGCGCAGCTTTTCCCGCCTAAAATTTCTCCTTCCTCCAACGGCCTGCAAGTAATAGAACGGGGGGTGGGGAGGAGGAGGGGGGGAAACAGAGAGGAGGAGGAACAACTATTCCCGATCACGTGGCTGCAACTAGGTTGGGGCGCCTGCGCAGAACGGGCGGGACTATGAGAGCGAATGCGCGCGCACTCCAACCCACTCGCTTTGGCCAGTCTCTTCCCCCGCACGCCTCGATAACTCAACAAAACTACCAGGAACCCGCCTATTGTGGGGCGCATGCGTGCCTTTCTCTTTGTTCCTTGGGGATTCCGCTGGGTCCGTCCGCTGGCCCCTACTGCGCAGGCGTGTTTTAACCCGCAGGGGTCTGCCTTTTTTTTTTTTTAAACAAAACAAATTCCTTCCAGTAGCACCTTAAAGACCAACTAAGTCAGTTCTTGGTATGAGCTTTCGTGTGCATGCACACTTCTTCAGATACACTGAAACAGAAGTCACCAGACCCTTCTATATAGTGAGAAGGTGGGGAGGGGTATTACTCAGAAGGGTGGTGGGAATGGGTGATTGGCAGATAGCTGTGATGAGCCTGTTGACGACTCTTAACGACTGCAATAGGTCTTACAGGAAAAAGCAAGGGGTGAAAAGGTGAAAAATGGCTTTGTCATGTATAATGAGATAAGAATCCAAGGTCTTTGTTCAGACCAGGTTTCTCCATGGTTTTGAGTTTGGTGATAAGTTGTAATTCAGCAGCTTCTCTTTCCAGTCTATTTCTGAAATTCCTTTGTAGTAAAACAGCTACTTTGAGATCTTGTATAGAATGTCCTGGGAGATTGAAATGTTCTCCTACTGGTTTCTCTGTCTTGTGATTCCTGATGTCCGATTTATGTCCGTTTATTCTTTGGCGTAAGGTCTGGCCTGTTTGTCCAATATAGAGAGCTGAAGGACACTGTTGGCATTTTATGGCATACACAATGTTAGACGATGAGCAATTAAATAGTCCCGAGATGGTATGTGTGATGTTGTTGGGGCCAGTAATGGTGTTGTCCGGGTGTATGTGGCAGCAAAGTTGGCATCTGGGTTTATTGCAGGCTCTGGTGCCAGTGTCCGTGTTAGGTCTGGTTGTAGTATTATTGTGGGTTAGGAGTTGTTTAAGACTGGGTGGCTGTCTGTAGGCAATGAAAGGTCTTCCTCCCAGAGCTTGAGAAAGAGAACTGTCATTGTCCAGGAGAGGTTGTAGATCTCTGATGATGCGTTGTACTGTTTTAACTTGGGAGCTGTATGTGATGACTAGAGGTGTTCTGTTATTTTCTTTTTTGGGTCTGTCTTGCAGCAAGTTCTCTCTGGGTATCAGTCTGGCTCTGTTGATCTGTTGTCTAACTTCATCTGTTGGGTATTTTAGTTCTAAAAAGGTTTTTTTTTTTTTGGCAGCATTCTGCCCGACCTTACATTCTGTCTTCACTCCCATGAGGACGGCGGTGATGGTTTTTTATTTAAAAGAACAGAGCAGTTTCAAAAGTAGTTCTTAAGTTTTAAAAAAGAGGACTTGCAATATCATCATCATCTGCTTATTTGCATGCCACATTTCCACAAAATTGTGCCAAAAAGTGGTTCACATCACATGCGATCACTTAAAGTACAACGGTTTTTTAAAAAATGCATATTAGAAACAATTAGAAATAATATCAATCCATTAAAAAATAATAATAATCCATGCACATTTTATTTATTCCACACTGTCCCCGGCTGCCCTCAATGTTCAAGAAGCTGTATATGTGACAGGGTTGCTGTTGTCTGGTCAAATCCCAGTACCGATACAGTAGTTTGGATACAGCACCAACTTGCAGCCTAGAGAAAACAAGCTGCACTAATGTTACAAGAAACAAATACTTGGACCGGTAAATTAGCTAAAGGGAGGAACTGGTGCTGTTTTGCATGGCAGTTACGTCCCTATGGATGGTGCTGTGACACAGGTGCTGGAGAAAGTGTAGTGATGCTGTCTGAGACGATGCGTATTGCAGCCAAGACCTTTTGGTAAATGAATCTTCTTGCAATATTGCTTTCAACAGCCTAATCTTACCCTGAGCAATAAGATGTGCAACACAAAATATGGAGGTTTTTATCCATTTTATTATAATGTACAGTACATGCATGGGGAAAGTGCACCAAAAAATCAGAGCAAATTACTAGCATTTAGACATTTCATATTGAAAATATGACAATAGGATATATTTCAGGCAACAGAGATGTCTTTTTGGTAGTGCCAGTTTTATTTGCCAAAAATGCATTGATCTACAATTAGGCATATGGTTCAATAATGTGTTCTCTGTGTGGCAATATCTCTTGTATTTATTCATCAGAACTCTAAAGCCACTTCAACAACAACATTAAAATATAGCTTGCTATCCCTAGTATGCATTTTTTAAAATGGCAAATGGAATTTGTCTCATTACTAGATTATATCAGCAATAATTCTCCTCTTGATATTTTTCAAGCACCTTGCAATCCACAGACCTAGCAGCATGAAAATACAGAAAATCCCAGGTAAATGGATACTATATTAGTTTCAAATCTTTAAGCTGCTTTTAAACCAACACCTAGGACTATTACTCTGTAAAATAAGTTATGGAAAAGAACACAATTATCTCCATGGTCTGACAGTATTCCCTCTAAATTTATCACTAACCCTAAGACAGAAAAATGTCAGTTGTCTGTCTTCTTGTTATGGCTGCACAGGACTTTTAATCTCAACAGTAGAGCTATTGACAGGCTACCAGAGTTGTGCTCAGGCCATTCACTGGGATGCTACCTACACTGAGCTAAGCTAAGAGGCATTTCTCATTCCTGCCCTCATCCCAGTCGTCCCAAAGAGTAGAAGCTGCTTTGTTAGGCCCTATACCTCCACAATAATATTTAGTCTTTTGACATGGCAACTTCACATCTTTACAAATTAAATTACTAGCTGTAATAAGCCAATGCTTGGTGAGTGTCTGTTGTATGCAGTTAGCTCATTTTACTACAGGGGAAAGTTTGGCAATCACAACTTCCCAAGATGCAAAAGTTAAATTGGATACCCTTCATCTGAGCCATCACCATCACATGTGGGCAACAGCCATCAGATGAGAAGGGAAAACAGGTTTCCAAGAAAATAAGAATTCATAATAAGGAATGCTCAACAACAGCTTAGAGATGTCTTTCTGACAGTAAATTTTCCCTAATCATGAACACAAAATATTGCACTTAAAGAAACGTATTAGCGTATTTGAACAACCCCAACCTGGCAAACAATTAAAAAATGAAATTAAAAAACAACAGCATGCATTTAAAACCTTTTGAAGTACATGACATGCACTTTTATGGCAGCTCTTTACATTTTGCAAAACATGTACATTAAAGCCATTATAAATATTCCATATTATACAGGTATGAAAGGCAGTGGAAAACAGGCAAATACATAATGTTTATCTTTTTTCGGTTTAGAAGAAGCTGAGAGGTGAGAGGTAAATATGCTAGAGTTGAAGAGGAAAAGTAGAAGTTTGCCACTACTACCCTTATTTCAGTTGTACCAACTAAGTTTGTTTCTAACCAATCCCCTCACCCCAAACAGCTCAGAAGCATTGGAGATCCAGGAGATTTTTATATGGCTTTCACTCAGTAGCTCATCAGAAAGAGCTTGGCAATTGCTCCTATCAGCATAAAACATACCTTTCCTAATTTGCACTCTGTTTGACTTGCACCTATGTCTGACAAAACACAGTGCAACATGCATGATGGGTGACATAATTAGCAACAGAATAGTCTTGCTTGGCACTTTTGATGACACCATCTAAAAGTACTGCCTCATTGCCTGTTCCATGCCTGTGTTGAAGTGCTTAAGATGTCACCACAAGTTTCTGCTGGCTTTTGAAGGATATGTAAGGGGGGGGCAGGGAGAAAAAGCAGGTGGCACTGTTCATATTACCAAACACACTGGAAGCGATAGTCCTAAAATTACGTTTGACCATTTGTTTTGCAATCAACAGTCCCTGAACGGAAAGGAGGAAATGGAACATGTCTCCCAGTACCACACACACACAAAGAAAAATTATAAACCAATATCCTCTTTAAAAAACCATTAAAAGTTGTCCTCAACTTTGTGGTTTCGAAAATGCCATTAAGTTAACCTTTAAACAAACCACACCAATGTTTACTCTCCCTGTAATCAAAATGGAACATCTGGTGCATGCCTAAGTTGAACTGACTCAATTCCAGTAGCAACTGGTGGGGTGGCAAAGGGCTGTTCTCCTGCTTTCCAAACACAGAATGTTGTTGCCAGCTCCTGAGAGGGAGAGCCACAGGGAGCAAAGTGGCATGGTGGCAGAGCCAACCCAACACTCCTACTGCCAAACCCAAACCACACTGAGCTTCCTGCACCTTCTTCCTTCCCCTCTCAGGAATCAGCAGTGGCACATGGTGCTCAGAAGGCAGGTGAGAAACGTCACCCTACCTGGGCTGCGCAGGTCTAAACAGCACTCTCTCTGACTTTTCCTGCAGCCTTCCCCGCAACGATAGCCTCCAAACATTGGCGGACTACAACTCCCATCATCCCTGACCACAGGCCATGTTGGGTGGGACTGATGGTAGTTTGAGTCCAGCAACAACAGCTGGACTGCACTGAGCTGGGGAAGAAGACTGTTGTAGTGTAAACCACACCTTCTGGTGCACCGGACCACAACACATGTTTGTGAAGAGAAATGCTATATTCCCTTTAAACAATACCTTTGAGAAGCACTGTGAAGAGATACCAACCCACATAAAAATAAATAAACCTTTAAAACGTCATTAGAACGTCGTGCTCTTGCACGCTAGTGTAGAATGAGCGGCCAAACAGAAACGAATGCAATCCGGGCTTGATCTTCTCAGCTAAGGCCATTATTATGTTAAGGTCACCCTCTGCCCTCAAGTCCAGGTCTATCTTCAAGCTACGGAGCGATTTAAAAGGCTTCTTGCCTTTTTGCCTGTGGGAGGAGAGGGGAAAGTGTGGTTAAACAGAATGATTTCAGTGAAAACTGTGCCAAGAAAACACACTGCTCCCTTTATACTTACGTATCGTCTTCTATATATTTGATTAGGGTTAAGGCTTTTCGGTGAAGGATTAACAAGAACTGTGCGAGGAACACACGCCTCAGGGACAATCCAGGTTTCAAATGAAACACCTGTTAAGAATTGCCACATAAAAGATCAGTACACATTACATTAAATGGGGAAAGAGGGGAAAGGGTTCTGTTTAGTGGCATTCTCCCGTACACTGCCTTCTGTTATAGACTAGTAAAATATACCTTATGATAGGAGTTGGTTACACAGAGGACAAGCGTGGATCTTGCAGGGCCTCGGTGGGGGGCGGGGCAGGGGGCAGTGTATCTCAATGCTCTGCATGCACACATTATGCACTTCTATAGGAACCATAGGTAAGGGTAGGCTACCCACAGTTTCTGAAGAAACAGCACTGTCTGCCAGTATGCTGCTGGGCCACATTTAAGGTTTTGCTAATGGTATACAAAGCTCTAAACAGTTTGGGACCAGCCTACTTGAGGGACCGCCTGTTCTCTTATGCACTTACCTGGCTACTACTGTCTTCAGGAGACGCACTTTTGGCTACTCCATATACTCCTTAGGTTCACTTCCTAGCCATCTGGAGCAGGGCTTTAAGCACTGCTGCAGCTAGTTTATGGAATTTCCTTACTCCCTTTGGATATCAAGCAGGCACACACAGTACAGTGGTATCTCAGGTTACATACGCTTCAGGTTACAGGTTAACCCAGAAATAGTACCTCGGGTTAAGAACTTTGCTTCAGGATGAGAACAGAAATCGTGCTCCAGTGGCGCGGCAGCAGCAGGAGGCCCCATTAGCTAAAGTGGTACCTCAAGTTAAGAACAGTTCCAGGTTAAGAACGGACCTCCAGAATGAATTAAGTACTTAACCCGAGGTACCACTGTACTGTTTTTGGCCCTTGCTCAAGAAGTGTTTTATTTACTGAAGCAGGCTTTGCCTGCACTGTGACCCAGCCATGTGCCTTGCTGAAATTTTCTGTTTTATTACATTTCATACTGAAATTTTCTATTTTAGTGTTTCGTTTTGTGAACAGCCAAGTTTTAGAAAATCATACTGGTTTTCTTATATTCCTGATATTTATATGCTGAGTGGGATGGGTTTTCTGTAAAGAAAGAGTGGAGAGGTGGTTCGTTATTGCTGCAACAGCCACTCTCAAGTGCAGTGTTTTACTTTTACCTGTAGGAGGTAAATGGCAGCAGCAACTTATAGCAAATGTAAAAGGATGCACACAGAAACACATTTGGGTGAGGATTAAACCTGCTTCCTTTCCTGGTAATTTCAGCCATTGAGAATCAAGTCTGCTCAGGTTCGTAGTTCTGCTGTGTTTGTGTTTGGCAATGCTAAGAACCAGCTTTTGCAAAGAAAGAGATTGCGCAGATGCACATATTTATGTATCAACAATAAACATAAAATATTTGAGTGAATTTTTGGCCCAAGTCCCATAACTAACTTCAGAAATTTCACTGAAGTCAGTAGTTTGTTAACTGCTGATGCTTCTACAATTACAACTACAATTAATCTGCTAAATGCATACTGAACAAAGACATTTTATTCCTACATCCCTTAACTATATTTGAAGCTTTCCTGCACTTTCCCAGTATTGCCACATAACTTGATTTTAGAGTGCAAATACAGGGAAAAGACAGGCAGTAGGTAATTAATCTCATTAGTATTAGATTAGAGCATCTTCTTTGAAATCACGCTTTAAAATACTACAGAATGGAACCACTTGAGTGGTGTTTTTTAAGGCTACAACTACACAAAAGGAAATCATTAAAAAAAAAAATAATAGGTGATATATCACTCATCAGTTTTAACTCATTAGAATGAACAGTTACCTGATCCAGAAAGGCTTTTACTAAAGTGTCTTGGTGAAGGACATCTTGGAAAACGTTCCTGTAAAAATACAGAGGAAGCATGCAGTAATACGCTGAGTTTCATTCACAGTGCAAAGTTGAAGTACCATTCGGTATCTGTAATCGATAATTCCTTACAGCATTCGAAAACCCAGAAGTCCCACTGTTCTTATATGTGATCTAAAATATAAGGTGGGGCTAGTAAAAAAGAAAAATCATGCAAAAATAGCAGGCAAACTCTTTTACATACTTTTATAGAAGCACACAATACTTTGTATACAAAATGAGACTAAACTGCGCCAATTGTAATTAAAGGGTAACCCATGACGAAGGCCAGCTCATGACTTGATTACTACAGCCTCAAGTGCTAATTTGTGTTTATGAATGAGCTATCACAGACCAAATACCAGAGAACTTCTTCTCTTATCATCTCAAACACCACGGGTGGAACTCACGCTAAGGCAATCGTTCCATCAGTGCAAGCATTTCTGCTTGCTATATGGAACCCTCTCCTCTGCCACTGGGAGCTCTCCAGATCCTCCAGAGCAGATCTGGGAGAGGCACAGCGGGGCAGAGACGGGGGGAAGCCCCAGTGTGCTAGCAGGAGACCTTGCACAGGCTTTCGCTAGTGCACCTGGTTAGTTGAATCTGGCCCTGCGTTTTTCAGTGGAGCCATCCCATATACATGCATGCATAAACCGGATCCGAGTGTTGAATGAATTGTGCAACAAGTCTACCTGATCACTTCTTGCTGCTAGTTTATGAAAAAAGCTAAGAAGCTTCCAAATCTTGTAGAGGATAACCACTTTGGTGAACCTACTTCTCATGCCATTAGCCTCCCAAAGGATGGCATCACAGAAAAGGGTTTAGTGGAGACAGAAATCAAATTCTCATAGCTACGGAAGCATCCTAAGAAACTCATAGGGAACAAGTGCTCAGTTGCTTTAAAATTCTTGGGGGAGAACAAAAGACTCCCCATTCAAAAGGTAGGCTCTCACCCGTGCAAAATGGAAAAAAATGACTGCTGGCTTTCAATATTGCTTGGGTAAAGGTAAAGGTAAAGGGACCCCTGACTGGACCTAATAGGTCCAGTCGTGGCCGACTCTGGGGTTGCGGCACTCATCTCGCTTTATTGGCCGAGGGATCCAGCGTACAGCTTCCGGGTCATGTGGCCAGCATGACTAAGCCGCTTTGAGTGAACCAGAGCAGCGCACGGAAACGCCGTCTACCTTCCCGCCGGAGTGGTACCTATTTATCTACTTGCACTAGCAGTTCGTGCTTTCGAACTGCTAGGTTGGCAGAAGCAGGGACTGGGCAACGGGAGCTTACCCTGCCACGGGGATTCAAACCGCCGACCTTCTGATCGGCAAGCCCTAGGCTCTGTGGTTTAACTTGCTTGGGTAATTTGGTCCTAATTTCAGGGCAGAAATTTTGCCAGGATGGCAAAACGGAACCGAAATGTTATCTAGACACTGCATTTAAACCATGATAGGTGTCAACATCTGAAATTCTGCAACTCTACAGGAACACATACAGATCAGGGGTGAAGCTCTCGTCCGTATGGATAATGGTATCCTGAGCCATCTCTTCATCTGAAGTGGCTCTCCAGAAAGCTGTTAGCTCGGATCTCATGTACCGCCGCTGGTTATAGATATGTTCGTGGCAAGGAGGCATCTGTTTCACGGTGTTGATATCTACATCAATGTGTGTGGTAGGATACGGAGCATACATCACTTGACGGAAAGGCAACGTAAAACTTCCAGTGCTATCCTGTCACAGTGAAAACAATTAGTCCAGTTACTAAAAAAAAAGTCAGAGGAATTAAAACCTATAAGGCACTATCAGATTACAATTTGAAACATTCTGATTTATTGTCATGATATGGCAATAAATTAGACAATTCTCTCTCTCTCTCTCTCTCTCTCTCTCTCACACACACACACACACACACACACACACACACATATATATATATATATAGATCGGGGGTCCCCAAACTAAGGCCCGAGGGACTCGTTTATCCAGCCCACGGCGACACCTGCTGCTTGCTCTTACCGGCGCTGCACTGCGCAGCTGCCCACTTCCGGGTCAGAGGAGCACCAGAAATAGCTTGTGCGTATGCACAAGCGTTATTTGCGCATGTGCAAGCATGCACATCCAGGTCAGAGGCCAGTGCACATACGCACAAGCTATTTCCAGTGCTCCTCTGACTCAGAAGTGCGCTAGAAATAGGGTGTGCACTCCCCCGCCCTCCGGCCCGCCACGCAATCAGCGCTGGAGACACCGGCCCGAGGTGCGCTAAGTTTGCTGACCCCTGATATAGATATATACATATGTCACATGGAGGATGTGTTCTGTATGGACAGCACTCAGCATCTTACAATTCAATTCTTAGCACATATACAGTCCCAACAAATTCAGCAGGAAACCTGGAATTGTAGAATTGGAAGGGACCCTGAGGATCATCAAGTCCAACCCTCTACAATGCAGGAATATGCAGCTGTCCCATACAGGGATCGAACCTGCAACCCTGGCATTATCAGCGCCAAGCTCTAACCAACTGAGCTACTTAATCCCTTGGGTGCAGGGTTAGGATTTCTGCCTTGATGTCTGTGGACATAAGCTTAATTGAACTTAGTGGGGCTAACACACGAGTAAACTTGCTACGGTTTGAATTATAAGAGTTTGAATGTTCTCCATACAGAAAGTAGACTCTGTTACAGCCTTACATTTGGGCTTACTTACGAGTAAACATGCATAGAAACGCCACAAATGCACAGGAGACTCCAGATTGTGGATAGCGAGTGCCCTTATAGAAAACTCAGAAGGAAGTATTCCACTGAAATCACTGAAATTTTTGTGTTTGCAATTACTTTAGCCGCTTTAATATATGTGATACTGTAATTCACTTCACGATGCCTACTGAGAAGTGATTCATAAATGAAATTTATGACTGTGTTAGAGAGGGAAACACAACTGCAGTTTGTAGTTTTGTTCACTGTTGTTACCAGTTTTCTTCCCTCCACCCTGGGGGTGGTTTTTTGGGGCAATTATTGCTTTTAAAGGTTTTTAAAGTTTTAAAGGTCCAGTTTGGACTGCCATTTTTTTTAATAAAAAAACCCAACCTATTTTTCACATTAAAAATTTCTGGTCAATTACCAGTATCACTTTCAGAAAAAGATTTCTCCAGTTTCCACTATATGACACATTTAAGTGTGAGAAGAAAAGGAATTGATTTATCTTCATACTTCATAGCAAGAGAAGAACAGACAGGAAAGGGAAAACATTTTCCTAAAAAAAATAGTAGTTGTGTTAATACAAATTAGCAGTTTAATCTATGCTTCCTTTGTCCTGCTGGATAAATGCTTCCAACTTCCTCACTTCAAGGAAAAACCTACCAGAAACCTGTATTTTAATTTTAAAGGACATTAATAAAGATGCTAACAAAATAAATAAGTGATTAATCTAAGCACAACAATACTTCATTTGATTAGAAAACTAATGACTAAAGTTACTGGCTCCTGACAAAATGTAGTTGAGCAAATCCAAGACCTCACCTTCAGTAATCCTTGCACAAAAAGCCCCGATTCATACTTAAAGGAAGTTTCATTTCTGCACAACCTAGAACACTTTCGCTCTGCTGAAGTAAGAAAGAGGCACAGCGTCCGTACTATCTGTAATACAAAAATACTGTAAAAATACTTATAGGCAGGGAATTTAGTAAAGAGAAAACTTGCAAATGAAAGTTGTTATATGATATAGTAACTGGGTAGTTGCTACTTGCCAATTACAGGAACCCAAATAACTTTTTGCCAGTTATATTGTCATTTTCTAAGTACACAAGCTTCATATTTTGTTGCTAGAATAATCCCTCCCCCCGCCCTTTACAGGTAATACTGTATATGAAATCAAAGGACCAACGCCTATGATTTCTGGCAATATATTGTTCTGCCTGGTAATCTAACCTTTATAAGATAGGAGGTGCTTACTTTATTAACCTTTTCTGCACTGCTTCCTATAACTACTGAGCAGCCACAGGTCTGCAAGTGTGAACTGATGGCTCTGCAAATTGAAAAGAGAGGCATACAAAGTAATATGAAATACTTCACAAGACGTTTACATGCAGCAGCTAAAAAGACTTTGCAAAGTGTTTTATTGCCTTAAACTCCTATGTGAACATCTTGTTTTACTCTGCAGTAATCATTATAGGACAGGAGTCGTGACCGACTCTGGAGTTGCGCGCTCATCTCACTCTATAGGCCGAGGGAGCCGGCGTTTGTCCGCAGACAGCTTCCGGGTCATGTGGCCAGCATGACTAAGCCGCTTCTGGCGAACCAGAGCAGCACACGGAAATGCCATTTACCTTCCCACCAGAGCAGTACCTATTTATCTACTTGCACTTTGAGGTGCTTTCGAACTGCTAGGTTGGCAGGAACAGGGACTGAACAACGGAAGCTCACACCATTGTGGGGATTCGAACTGCCGACCTTCTGATTGGCAAGCCCTAGGCTCTGTGGTTTAGACCACAGCGCCACCTGCGTCCCTGAAAAGAGGCTTGCTTATAGGCAAAAACCCTAACAAAAAATAAAAACTATTTTTTCTTCCCCACTCATCAAGTCACCAATCGCCTCCCTCTTTCTCAAAATCTCTAAGTACTTTCCCAAAAGCAAATGATCATACTTAAGAAGGAAACCTTCGTGACAGCTGTCTCCAATGTCATCATCACTAAGCACCGTCTCACTTATCTGGAATGTGATAAAAGCACAAGGAGGAAGATTAGTCATGGTGTATACGCTACAAATGACAAACGGCCCAGGAACCAATCCTATTTTAATGCAAAAAAAATACTGACATTTATACAAAATAAGGATGTAGACGAAGTCAGAATTTTAATACATTTCATTTATTCATTTATTTTCTATCCTGCATCTTATTCCAAAGGAACTTTATCATCCAGGGACCTGCGTGGACACAAGCTCCAATCCTTTCTCACAATTCAAGCAAGGAAGAGAGTGACTGCGGAACTAAATCTTCATTGCTTTGCCTGTATAATCCCCCACCGCCAGCTTTACAAGCTCCACACTCACCATTGTATCAGTATATTTGTTTTGCTGGTGCATTAATGATCCAGTAAAAGAATGCCTAGGATCTAAAAAGATCCTACCTTTGAACTCTCCCTAGATTTTTTTTAAAACAAACACCTGTGGAATGAATCACAATTCTGATAATTTTTTGCACGTTAAAGAGCTACGTACAGACCAGACCACATGCAATTAATCCGGTACAGTTTAAAAGGTGCTGTGATGTTTGTGAGACGTGTCCTTGGCTGCGGGTCCTGGAAGACCTGCTGTCTGCCTTGCAGGCCTTTTTCCATCTGGCCTGGGAAGGCAGGACCTGGACTGACTCCGGCTACAAAAGCTGAGAATGCTGAACAGATTCTTGGGCTGGGGTGTTGTTTATAGAGGTTTGCGGGGGCGGGGGGCGTTGCTGTTATTGATTTTAATATTTGGTATCTGATTTATATTGCTCAATTTGGTTGTGCGCTTTTCGATGTTTTTGTTTAAGACTACTTTTGTTAGTTATGTATTTTTTCATGTTGCAAGTAGCCTTAAGCAGGGTTTTAACTCTTGAAAGGTGGGCATGCAAATAAATTGATGTATGTATGCATGTAAAGGTAAAAGGACCCCTGGCCATTAGGCCCAGTCGTGACCGACTCTGGGGTTGCGGCGCTCATCTTGCTTTATTGGCTGAGGAAGCGTACAGCTTCCAGGTCATGTGGCCAGCATGACTAAGCCGCTTCTGGCAAACCAGAGCAGCACACAGAAACACCGTTTACCTTCCCGCCAGAGCAGTACCTATTTATCTACTTGCACTTTGACGTGATTCGAACTGCTAGGTTGGCAGAAGCAGGGAGCGAGCAACGGGAGCTCACCCCGGTGTGGAGATTCGAACCACCGACCTTCTGATCGGCAAGCCCTAGGCTCTGTGGCTGGCCTCAACTAGAGCCAGGGCTTTTTCGGCTGCGGCTCCAACCTGGTGGAATGCTCTGTCACAAGAGACTAGGGCCCTGCAGGACTTGACATCTTTCCGCAGGGCCTGCAAGACAGAGCTGTTCCGCCAGGCCTTTGGTCAAGGCGCAGCCTGACCCCCTCCTTTGGCAATCTTTACAAAAACTTTAGTTTATGGTTGCCATCAATTTTGATTTTAATTAATTTTTATAATGTTTTTATAATGTTGCACTACTTCAGTGTTGTTAGCCGCCCTGAGCCCGGTTTCGGCTGGGGAGGGCGGGATATAAGTAAAAATTTTTATTATTATTATTATGTACCCTGGTATAAATTCTGTACTGTACTGGCCAAAAACCCCCACAAAGCTAGAAATCCATTGACTAATGAGCTGAAATTCTTTTTATTAAAGGCACTTCAAAGAAAGGTGGAAGAGCTGCTTCTTTTCATGAAGCAGCTAACAGTAAGACTTACATCTATTTCTTCTGGCACGCTGTGTGATTTCATAGATGAAAGGAGCTCCATTACAGGAATAACTTCCCCTGTCAGCATTGGAATGATGCTCTGGCCCTATGCAATAAATAATGTTTTATGAAATAAAAAGCAGAGCGTGTACTTAAAGAACAGAACCTGAATAGGGTGAACATCTTTTGGAGAGGAAAGAGTAACAAGAAACTAGTAAAACAATTCAATGTTGTGGAAGTAGATGTCTGCTTGTGTGTCAAGACTTCACCTTCCACCCAACCCAACAGCTTCCCACGTCCCCTAAATCTGCTCCAGTGGGTCAAGTCAGTTAGTCGAACCCATTGATTTTAATGGCTTTGCTTAGAATAGAACTTAAGTTTGATTCAATGCTTTATTTTCCAGATTTGTTCCAACCTAACAGAAAAATTACTTAGTAAACCATGAATATAATTTTTGAACTGAATGCAATTTTCAAACTGTGTTTCTAAGCTCTTGTGTTAGACTACTTGGTTAAATAAAATTCAAGAGCCTGGGCAGATATAGGACAAACAGAGAAAAATGAATAAGTTAATATTTCTAGAGTTTACAGCTGATAAAGAGAAAATACTTGTGGTTTCATTCCTTGTTAAGTACCGTTTCCCTAGGGTCATCTACAACAGGGATGGGGAACCTTTTTCGACCCGAGGGCCACATTCCCTACTGGGCAACTTTTGGGGGGCCATATCCCAGTGGTGGGTGCAGCCAGAGGCAAAAGTGGGTGGAACAATGACAGTAAATGTTACTTTTGTTCAAGCTCATTTCTGTACACATTCACACATACCCTTCTATCCTCCATGCAGGCAACGGAAAGGTGCCATCAGAATTCAAGGAAATATTCCAGCCAGGCAAAAGCATTTTAGGCGGGTGTGAAGCACAGCTGGTGAGAAGTGTGAGCTGGGGAGGGGGGAGTTGGAGAAAGTCCCAAGGGCTAGACAAAGATGCCTGGAGGACCACATTTGGTCTCTGGGCTTGATGTTCCCCAACCCTGCTCTATAATAAACCCTCTCCCAGCCAGCTGTAGCCCAAAACACATACACTGCCAGTTCTTTTGCCTGATAAACCAATGATCTAGTAAGATCTTCTGTTTTGACAGGAGGTTGATGGTAAAAATAAACCAAAGAAGCCACCACTTTTTAAAGAACACCACTCTTCATTTAGATGGCTGTGTACAAAGAGAATAAAATACCACTCAGAATTCTACTTCGCTCCACAATGGCATGAAGTGGGCATATGTTTTTTTTTTCCAGTTTGCTCAGTGTTTCTATTCTATCTCCATGGAAATCATTCTCTTATAGAAAACGTTCCCGATACCCAGAGGAACCCGCAGTAGCAGCTTCTACAGATGGATGTGGTTGAATGAGAAAGGAGCAAGAACACTTGTAATCCTTCCACTTGAAACTGATGGGACATGAAATGTGCGCAGAGTCTCTCCGCTTTCATCATTCTTACCTGGTCTTCCATTCTCTCTGTGCCCTCCAGGACAGCCTTCTGAATGTGTTCTTGCCTTTCCTAGGCATGGGAAAAATTGTTATTTTTAAAAGAAAGGTTCTAGTGCATGTGTATATGTTTTAACCCACACACTGTACAGCCAATGTTCTATAAAAAGACATTAGATTCACAATGACCCAACTAAGCTGCAGTATCTTAGTCAAAACAAAATCACATTCAATTCTAAACAGGCTAAAAGAAGATCTGTGTTCAGCCATGATCTCAGTGAACAGCCTCAGTCCGCCCAGATGCTTTCAGCCTAACCTAGGCAGTTGAGCTCTTGTGAGGTAAAATGGGATAATACCACCACATATGTATGCTGCCTTGAGCAGCTCTGTAGTTGAGTAGGGTCCAACAAACAAAAAAGAGAAAAACTTCTGATTTGAGTGACTTACTTCAACATATTTGCACTTCAGATCATAAGATTCTTCCAGTAAAAAGCCCAAGTGTCACATTCTAAAATGAACTAGAAAGATTATACTTCTTGGAAAGACCAATACCCTGGATATTTATCAAAGTAAAGCCTTGTGCACTGTGTATTTCTTTTGCAGGCAATGATCAAGACAGGGTGCATGAGAGTAAACCACCTTGTTATTTTTCCATCAAAGTGTGGTTGATAACTATTTAAATAACTGAAATAAATACACATGGCCATCAAAGTCTTGAGCAGCGTATGAAAAAGCCATACATGTATTTTACTAAGTAAAAATAACACACACTATAAAAAATGAAGATTGTTCTTGTGTTGTTGTATGTCATGTTAAAGTTCTGTGGGAATTGCACCTCACAGACAGAGCAAAGTGGCTTTGTGTGTGCAAGGAAAAGGCTTACTCTTGTGTAGACATGGATGAGAGTGTCAGGGCTCCCAAAGTCAAGAGCAGGAGAAGGAAGATTTTGAATTTATTTGGCTTGATCACCATCTGCTGGCAAGTATTATGCTTAGCCAATCACAAGGCTCCAGACTTAACAATGGTTACCATGAAGAAGTATCCTACCTTATGCATCCATATCCGTCCTTTTCTTATAATATGTGTCAGCCTGTCGACACATACTCTGTGAAGGGGAAGGTAGAAACCAAGCTCACTTTGCGGAAGGATTATCGATAGTCCATACGTACTTCTGTCCCCGTTCCAATTCCCATCAAAAATTAAGGACACGATAATGACTCCTTTCTCAGCCAAAACAAAAAACTTCACGTCTATTGCACCACTTTCTGCATTGCGAAGTATTTCCCCATTCAGAGTATGGTTTGCAAGAAATGTTATTTCTCCATCACTGAGAAGCTGCTGGTCTGTTTTGGGGGCCCAGATGTGCCTGACCCTGGGACCAAGAATATTGTCCCAGTAGGCAAAAGTAGCAGCCAGCAATGGGGACTCTCCACTCAAGGCAATCTCAGTCTTGGCAACAGCAGGAGAAGGAGGAGGACACAAAGCAGACATGGCGACCCCGACTGTCACATGACCGATACCGAAAACCTAGAGTTTGAACAAAGCAGAGAGTGAGCATAGCAGGATTCATATAAAACATCTGTCATTAATATATACAACAGAGGTACCATATTTAAAGGTAAAGGGACCCCTGACCATTAGGTCCAGTCGTGGCCGACTCTGGGGTTGCGGTGCTCATCTCGCTTTACTGGCCGAGGGAGCTGGCGTACAGCTTCCGGGTCATGTGGCCAGCATGACTAAGCCACTTCTGGCGAAGCAGAGCAGCGCACGGAAACACCGTTTACCTTCCCGCCAGAGCAGTACCTATTTATCTACTTGCACTTTGAGGTGCTTTCGAACTGCTAGGTTGGCAGGAGCAGGGACTGAGCAACGGGAGCTCACCCCGTCGTGGGGGTTCGAACTGCCGACCTTCTGATCGGCAAGTCCTAGGCTCAGTGGTTTAACCCACAGCACCACCCGCATCCCATATTTAGCACTAGTGAAATTGATGCTATACCATCACATACCAGTATCAGAATAGGAGATTAAATACGTTGTAATTGTACTTCTAGTAATTAAGGAACTTCGGAAACAGTAGGAAGTGCATCAAAGTAAACATGCTTAGGATTGTGATAATACAAAAGAAGAGTTGCTCTCCACTATAACTCCTTATGTAGTAAGTAACATTTCAACATTTTTATAAGGGCCAAGAATCCACACTTACTTACTTGGAGTAAGCCTCATTGAAGTCAGAGAGATGATTGCACAGCTAGCAGAATAACTCTGAGACAAACCATGCAATGCTTCTGCTCATACAGTGGAACCTTGGGTTGCGGACGTAATTCGTGATGGAGGCACGTCCGCAACCCGCAGTGTTCGCATCCTGAAGCGCCGCGTCTGCGCCGGTGCAATTTGGCGCTTCTGCGTAAGCGCGAAGCACGACTCAGCAGTTCTGCGCATGCGGCGAAACCCGGAAGTAACCCGTTCTGGTACTTCCAGGTTTCCCGTGGTCGGCAACTCGAAACCTGAAGCAGCTGTAACATGAGGTATGAAATTGGTGGTAGGATGAGAATCATCAATTTATAATAGCAACATCAGCCAATAAATAAAAAGCATAACAGAAAAACGAAAATTCTACTTTAAATAATGTTTCCATGTTATAACACCAACAAATGCATGAAGCATTGAGGGAAGCAGAAGGAAATCAATGTCAATGCTTTTCAAAGTAATATTCTCACGCAAGCAAAGCAGTTCCAGTGGACTTTGTGTTGAAAGCCAAGAAGGAAGTCATGCAATAGTGAGGAAGTTCCGTAATGAAATGCAAGTTCCATGTTTTCAAAATATTTCGCATTGATTTTGACCTACATTGCAAGCAATCACATGACTATAAACAACAGCATATGACTGTCTCAACGCATTTAGTCAGCCTGAGAGCAACTTCAACTAATTTCAGCTGAATTTACTTCTAAGAAACAAGACTGATCTGATTACAGCCATAATATAAACATACTGAAAAACTTGAAACAGGAGTCTCTGTATCGGTATACACAACTGATCTGAACACAAAAAGGGGAAAAAATAATTTCAACCAGGAGGTTAATAAAAATAAATGACATATGTAGGATAATATAGAATATGCATTACACACAGCAGTGTTACAAACTCAGATATATAAGCTGGGCACCAAATGGCTCCTTAAACCAGGGTTACAGTCACCAAAATGGAATGCCCAGTTGCCACTTGGGGCCAGAGGAATCAAAAGTCGTATTTTTCAATATGACTTTTTGGTTCCTGATCTTAATTCTGATTGTGCTGATAAAATATAGGGGATAGAATTCTACAGGATGTGTTACTAGTGTGTGAAAAAGGGTACAGATCCAAGGATCCCTAGGCATGCACCTCCAGATGGTGGAGACATCAGATGCCATCCTGGCAACCAGTCATCTTCACTTGGTCGCAAGCGGCTGATAGCCAGGCGCAAAATGCGCCTGGTGCCTGACGGATTTCAAATGCTGCACACAATGGGATTTTTGTCAAGGCTGCCAAGAAATAATTATTTCAATTCTGCTTAACAAGTTTTAATTATCAGTTGTGACGATCAAAATTATTTCAACCTTGCACTTTCAGACGCGTGATCAGTTTTCAATAATGTTACAATGGGAAAATCAAAATCTAAATTGCCATGTACATTCGGGCAGAGTTATAGACCCACACAGAACTGGTTATTATGCAATCAGGAGCAAAACATCTGAGTCGAGAGAGGCTGTGTCCGATTTGGGCGCAGCGTTGGACGAGCAGTATCTGAAAGCTGCAGACACTGAGGCGCAGTGTCTGTGAAGCCCTTGTTTCTGGGAGATTGCTCTCTTTTGGATTGCGTTCCATCATGTTCATAACTTGATGGATCGTGCCCTGCGGCAACAGCACCCCACCGCAGAATCAAAAGCATAGGAATTAAGCTGCAAAGCCTTGTTTTGAGCAAGACGAGCTATGATGGCTAAGCCAGGCATCCCCAAACTTGGCCCTCCAGCTGTTTGGGGACTACAACGCCCATCACCCCTAGCTAACAGCACCAGTGGTTAGGGATGATGGGAACTGCAGTCCAAAAATAGCTGGAGGGCCGAGTTTGGGGGTGTCTGGTAAGCCCCCTAAATTTCCAACCTCCAATCCAGTAGCCTTCGGTGCCATGGGCGTAGCCAGGATTTTTGTTGGGGAGGGGGGCAGAACCTCGGTTAGTTAAGTATTTTTATTGATTTTCATTTATTTTTAGGAGGGCAGCTCCCCTCCCTGCCCCCCTTGCCTACGCCCATTTTCGGTGCACCTGGAAATCTTCCCTGCTCTTGAAAACGAGCGCAAGGAGACTGAACAAGCGCACCATCCTGCCCTCTCAGCATCCAGCCAGGTAGCACTGGGAACCCCCGCGAGCAGGATCCAACCCTGCGCACCGGCGGCACAATTTCGGCACAGCAGCCTGAAGAGCCCGCCGCCGCCGCCGCGGGACTGGGAGGAGACCCACCCACCCGCAACCCTACCACACCCACAGGTGAAACCGACCCACTCACCCTCAGACGTCAACGGAAAGGCACGCGGCCACCTGAGGGCCGGAAGTATCGCCCCCTCGCCCGCCCGGGCAGCCCTCGAATGTAAATACAGAGCATGGGAGGGCGCCCGGCCACTGCGCATGCGCGCCGACCGGCCCTTCGGAGACAGAGATTCTCTCACGCGCTCCTATGAGGAAACTGAAAGCCGACGTAGAGGTACAGGCAAAAACCAGTCGTGTGCGCTACAGACTTCCGGCTCCCCAGTTCCAGTCCTTGTTGTTTCCAAGTGTTTTACAGTACTGTATATTGAAGCTCAACATCAAAAAAACGAAGATCATGGCCACTGGGCCCATCACCTCCTGGCAAATAGAAGGGGAAGAAATGGAGGCAGTGAGAGATTTTACTTTCTTGGGCTCCATGATCACTGCAGATGGTGACAGCAGCCATGAAATTAAAAGACGCCTGCTCCTTGGGAGAAAAGCAATGACAAACCTAGACAGCATCTTAAAAAGCAGAGACATCACGTTGCCAACAAAGGTCCATATAGTTAAAGCCATGGTTTTCCCAGTAGTGATGTATGGAAGTGAGAGCTGCACCATAAAGAAGGCTGATCGCCAAAGAATGGATGCTTTTGAATTATGGTGCTGGAGGAGACTCTTGAGAGTCCCATGGACTGCAAGAAGATCAAACCTATCCATTCTTAAGGAAATCAGTCCTGAGTGCTCACTGGAAGGACAGATCGTGAAGCTGAGGCTCCAATACTTTTGCCACCTCATGAGAAGAGAAGACTCCCTGGAAAAGACCCTGATGTTGGGAAAGATGGAGGGCACAAGGAGAAGGGGACGACAGAGGACGAGATGGTTGGATAGTGTTCTTGAAGCTACCAGCATGAGTTTGACCTAACTGCGGGAGGCAGTGGAAGACAGGAGTGCCTAGCGTGCTCTGGTTCATGGGGTCACAAAGAGTCGGACATGACTAAACAACTAAACAACAACAACAACAGAAGGCTGAATACTTCACATTACTAGACGCTGAGAAGGGATCCACTTGGAATCTGCTTGGAAGCTTTTCAGAAGCATTTGGCTGGCTACTGTCCTAAACAGAACATGGAGTTTATGGCTCTTGGGCTGATTCAGCAACACTTCTGAATCATCAAACTGAATAAAAAGTATTTTTTTGCTGCAACATGACATTGTTTGTTTTTGCCCGGATGATTGTTTGAAGAGAGGATACCAGCATGAGTTTGACCAAACTGCGGGAGGCAGCGGAAGACAGGAGTGCCTGGCATGCTCTGGTCCATAGGGTCACAAAGAGTCGGACACGACTAAACAACTAATCAACAACAACATATTGAATAGAATAGCGACAAGCATTTTCCACACCCGGGAATGAGGGTGGCAGGAATTCGCACTCTCGTATTCTCAGGAGCCCTGCCTTCTTTTTGCTCCTGGACACCGTTGCATGAGGGGGAAAGGATAAGAAGCTCCTGCGGAACGAAGTTCCCTTTTGGGCTTTGAAATTATGCTGATAATAGATTCATAATATTGTGGAGCTGGAAGGGCCCATGAGGGTCACGACAAATTTCCACTCACACGTGTAAACGAAGGGCAGGGAAAGCTAGCATTGTGCATTTAAAGCCTCGCGACACGATGGGCAGCTAAAGGACCCTATTGTTTATTCACTAGGTTAAAGGTGCTTCCAGCTCTCCTGCCCCGCAGGAGACGCTAAGTTCTGTTAATTGGGAACCGAACGTCTGGGATAAAAACCCTCATTGAGAGACTCTCTTAAGCCTAACGCTATAAGACCCGCCTCCTCGGTGTTTGGACAGGTGAGTCCCCCCCCCCCTTGCTGGTTCTTTCTCCCTTTACAGCTGAGGCAGCTCAGTCGATAGAACATGAAACTGTTAATTTCAGAGTTGTGGGTTCGAGCCCCGCTTGGGGCAAAAGCTTTCTGCATTGCAGGGGCTTACATTAGGTGACTCATGGTCCCTTCCAATTCTTCAGAGCTATGATTCTGATTCCTACAGCTATGTAGGGGATGTTTGCCTGTTTTCCAGGTCCTCATAATACACTGCAGGGAAGGAACAAAGCTAGCTAGGACAGGCAAAAACTGTGCTGTGCCTTTTATATACAGTGGTACCTCCGGTTACATACACTTCAGGTTACATATGCTTCAGGTTACAGACTCCGCTAACCCAGAAATAGGACCTTGGGTTAAGAACTTTGCTTCAGGATGAGAACAGAAATCATGCTCCAGCGGCACGGCGGCAGCAGCAGGAGGCCCCATTAGCTAAAGTGGTGCTTCAGGTTAAGAACAGTCTCAGGTTAAGAATGGACCTCCGGAATAAATTAAGTACTTAACCTGAGGTACCACTGTAAAAGTAATAAACAAGTGAGAGCTGCCTTGAGGTGTGAGATGACTGCTTTGGAGAACTGGGCCAAAACTAACAAAATGAATTTCAATAGTGACACATGCAAGCTTCTGTACTTAGTCAGGAAGAACCAGCTGCACAAATATAAGATGGAGGACACCTGGATTGCCAGTAGTACATGTGAAAAGGAGCTAGGGGTCTTAGTTGACCACAAGCTTAATATGCGTCAACCGTGTGTTGCAGCAGCAAAAAAAGGCTACTGCTACTCTAGGCTGCATCAACAAATGTTGTCGAGACAGTTGGTGGCAAGCTTCCCTGAGTATGCTTTTTTTTTCTTTTTTTAAAAAAGGCAAAGCATATTTTTAAAGAAATAAATAAACAATAAACTGGCACAGTAGCTGAAGCTGCTAAACATGCCTTCAAATGGGCATCTAAGAATAGCCTTAGGTATAGGAGCACTATAGCCAAACCTATAGCCTATACCAGAATCAGTGGGATCCCAGACCAATTAGGAGGGATGAGCAAGCCTTGGGGGGAACAGGAGAATCTTTCAAGGATTTGCTTCCTCCCCTCCCTACACTTATTTGACTTCCACTGGTAAGATCCTGCTAGCATAAGACTTCTGCTTAACATGAATCAACAGTGTGATGCAGTGGCAAAAAAAGTGAACGCTAATCTAAGCTGCATCAACAGAAGTATAGTATCCAGATCAAGCGAAGCCATAGTACTAAAGTCATACCTCATGTTATGGACGCTTCAGGTTATGACTTTTCAGGTTGCGACCCAGAACTACCGGAAAGGGTTACTTCCAGGTTTCGCCGCTTGTGCTAAATAGCACTTCACACATGCGCAGAAGCGCCAAATCGTGCTACACACCTGCGCAGATACAGCACTTCAGGTTGCGCTCTTTTCAGGTTGCAAACGGGCCTCCGGAACGGATCCCATTCGCAACCAGAGGTACCACTGTACTCTATTCTGCCTTGGTCATACAACACCTAGAAAACTGGGTGCAGTTCTGGGTGCCTCAGTTTAAGAAGGATATTGACAAGCTGGAACGTGTACAGGAGGGCAACCAAGATGATCAAGGGTCTGGAAACCAAGCCTTACGAGGAAAAGGTGGATGTGTTTAGTATGGAATAGAGGGGACCGAGAAGAGATAGGACTCCACTGTGGAAGCTCTTATACAAACAGAATTTCCCTTGCTTTGTTGCAGTAAAAGACTACTAGAGCATGGTGAGACCCTTTAACTGAAGGGGCAAAGCGGGATATTGCAATTGGGATGGAACTCCTATATGGTGCTCATTCTAAGGTTGCCTGATGCAATGGTGGAGTGGAATGGAGATCAGATTGGGCAAATAGGGTGGTGGAACCCTTCAAAGAATAACCAGAGCCCAATGCACCCAGTGTCTCCTCATGTTTCACATGTGCATATTCATTAGATTTCACTCATTTGGAGATTTCTCTTTAAAGAGACTTGGCTGTCTGTTTCTCAGTTACCAGCAATTCTCCTCTTTCTTCTTATAGCCATAGATAAATTTGCAGTGCAAACCCATACTTGCCTGTTCAGCAGTAAATCTGATTTGAGTTCAGCGAGGCTTGCTCTCAGATTAAGTAGACAGAGGGCTGCAGTCAACTGATTTTAATGTGTGAAATTGTGCAGAGGATTGCTGCCAAATCTAAAGATAGGTGCTACCATCTGTTACTGGGCCAAACATCATCTGTTTAATTTCTGCATGTCAATCAGCTGTTTAAGGTGCCAGAGTGAAGCTGGTAGAACAAAATATCCTTTATTTAATAAAATTTACATACCACTTATCGTAAGAAAACATCTAAGCAGTGTACAAAAATATAATATAAAATATTGAAATTATTGATAAAAACAGATAGTTAAAAACATTTAAAAGATGATTAAAATCAACAGTAAATCCCTTGGATATCAATGGAATTTGCTTCCACATCTGGAAGTGGATTCACCCACACCCTGTAACCTGGGAGAATAGTCTCAGTTTGCCTTTGGATTGGGTCGGCCCTATGTCTGTCCATTCTGGGACTCAGTTTCAGATGACTAAATACAGCAACACGCTCATCTTTACCCATTTGCCATTCCATTTCCAGGTTTCCATACTCTCCTGTCCCTTGGCCTGTCATCTGTTTTTGACACCCAGTAGCGTACATAATATGTTGGACAATAAACACAGTTGTTAAACAGATTGTCCTGTTTTCAAGTTTCTTAAAGTTATACTGTTTGCAATGTTGAGGAAAAGACTTGGTCAACAGATCACTTCCATCAATTGGTATTTACAGAGAGATTTTCTGTGATCACATTATTTCAGAAATTCTTTCATTACAGCATTCCTAGGTAATCAGCTAGTATGTTTCTTAAAAGGGCAGGAAGCAATTGCATTTCTCTGTAACGTTGTTCAATTGTACACAATTAATGTTTATGATTTTACATATTTACAAATTCACTGTTCTGCACATAATATGCAGTTTGTTCCACAATAAAGAAATATGGATTGATTGAGTGCTATTTTCAGAAGCTGAATTCTTTATTAATCTCAGTTTGCTAACTCTCAGACTCAAAGCTTTTAAACAGGTTTTGGAAATCATTAAGATGTGGTTCGTAGTTTTGATCCCAGATTTGCCCTCTCAGGTTATTTGGTTTCAGATGTGGTTATTAAAAAAAAAAAAAGGAGCAGCAATCATTACACCAACCAGTCCAGCCTTCTTCAAAGCCAGCTTCCAAGCAGTCTACACTGTAAGTCCAATAACATTCTGGAAACGTCAGAAAACACAAGTTCGTTTTTTATATACTGTATATTTGTATTTCCCATGAGAAATTCAGACCTGTATGTGCACATTTCTCAGGAGAGTTCTTAAAAAGCGAGTACAGCAGCTAACATCTTGAACACAGGCCATGTTTCTCATATCGTAAGGATTGCAACAGGACGACCACCAAAGAAAGTCTGACAAATATATGTCCACGGTGCACCGTTCTCATAGCCTGGAGGGCTGAAATTCTTCTTCAAGGACCTCCTCCACAGTCGCGTTCTCATAAGCAGGAGGGGGCGTGAGGGGCTCCGGACGTTCTATCCGCTCTTCAACACCTTTGAGTTCATGGGTATCTGAGACAAATCGCTGCAGTTTTGGCGGCATGAGCAACCTGAGGCGGAACCGGGACTGTAGATCTGCCTCCGAGGCACGCCGTGTGCCTGGTGCCACTGAAACACTGAACGCTTCGACCACAGTTTCTCCGTGGGCAGGAGGCTCAATGACCACGCTGTACGGAGGGGGCTCCACGGGGGTTGCCCCTGGGCTGGAGGTGATGGTCCAGATGGTTGGTCCCGATAAGTAGCCAGTAGTCACCACCTCCTCATATGCCGGTGCCTCATAGGCCTCATTGTCTATGCTGGTAAAAGAGAGGGGAAGTAGTTAAAAACACAAATCATTATAATAGCTCCATACTTTCCACAAAGGAGGATTCTCTGTCCTCTCAACAAACAATAATATCTACCATATTCAAGCAATGGGATCATCAAGTGCATTCTGGCCCCCACAATCACAGGCCTCACCTGTTTTAAAACACTATGATACCAGATGTGTGTGGTATAAATAATAAAATTAGTATTATTATTAAACAGTGAGGGCTTCCCCCAAAAGAATTCTGGGAACTGTAGCTTGCCAAGAGAGCTGAGAGTTGTTAGGGGACTCCTACCCATTTCACTGGAGCTATAGTTCCAAAACTTTGCTGCAGAGAAGGAGTGACTATTAAACCTACTGTAGAATTTGATAGACTTTTAGGGTGCTTCCAGATAGAATCCCACCCCCCCAAATAACAAATCCTTTCACTCTTGCCCCTGGCTTTCTTGAGGTTGGTTCAGATGCAATGCCAACTCATGGTTTTCATTGCTTTTAACAACCAGCCACAAGCAGTTTTGTTAATATAATCCTGCAGTCCTCCACTGGGAATATTTCATATAATGCATTATGTGATTCACTGACCCAAGAGGAGGTGGTAACTGGTAGCTCAGGGGAGTTTTTAAGACTTTAGGCCTAAGTCAATGGAGAATATATCAATTACAAGCTATTTGCCATTACAGTTTAGAATCTCGAGCCATTGTAGCTAAACAGCTGAGAGCTGAGAGCCTTCATGATCAGCTTTGTAAGCTTCCCAGAATTATTGGTTGGCCACTTGGAGTGTTGGTTCTGACTTTTAAAGCCCTAAACCCCCATTGTTCAGCCCAGACACAGAGGTCCAGCTCCAAGGATCTTCTGCCGTTTACCTCACAGCGAGTAGTGAGGTTACAGGGAACCAGGCAGAGGGCCTTCTCAGCAGTGGCACCCTCCCTGTGGAATGTCCTCCCATCAGATGTCAAGGATATAAAGAACTACACAACTTTTAGAAGACATCTGAAGGCAGCCCTGTATCAGGAAGTTTTTAATGTTTGACGTTTTATTGTGTTTTTATATTTTGCTGGAAGCTGCCCAGAGTGGCTGGGGAAACCCAGCCAGATGGGTTGGGTATAAACGATATTATCATCAGCATGCAGGACAAACAGATCCATGGACTTATCTGGCCATGCTCTTTTCATGATCTACCACAGGCTTCTTCAACCTTGGCCCTACAACTCCCATGATCCCTAGCTAGCAGGACCAGTGGTTAGGGAAGATGGGAATTGTAGTCTCAAAACATCTGGAGGGCCGAGGGTGAGGAAGCCTGATCTACCACAACCTGCTCTTTGTATAGACCACCTCTAAAGGGTCAGCATATGCAAACGAGAGGAAAGTATGACGCAGCTGCTTACCCAGCCCGACTTTGTCTCCGCGAGCCTGGATTATTTTCTTCCGCTGGATTGTGTTGCTTCAGGTAGAACTCCACTGCCAAACTAATGAGGTAGCCAAGCAAACACAGACCCCCCACTGCAATGAAGAAAAATCCAACAGGGTTGATGTCAGTGGAGAGGGCCAGCATGGTTATTCCAATGAGAAGCGTGGCGGTGAACAGCACCATTAACGTTTGACGGAGGCTCTTCCAGTGTGACGCGGATAACATGGCAGAGGGAATGGTAAGAGTGGCAGTCAACGGCAGAAAGCTGGGCAGCGGCAAGAATGGGCATCTGTCAAAGAGATGAAAGGCAGTGATGCTGATGAAGAGACACGGGCACATGCGACTCAAGCACACGGCAAGCAAGGGTCTCAAATGACATGCCATGTGCAAGCCAAGTACCTGATGACATGAGTGCAAATATATACAGGCAATCATTCCAATGAAGTAACCACTTAGAGCTATTGAAGCGCTAGCCCTCATCCAGGATAAATATACAACATAATGAAGGATTAGGGCAGGGGTAGGGAACCTTTGGCCTGGGGCTCAAATGTGGCCCTCTGTATCTGGCCCCTGGGACTCTCCAAGCTATACCCTCCCACCCCAAGCCATACCAATCCTCCTCGCCTGCTTTTGCCTACTGGGACTGTGAGATAATTCCTCTTGCTGGATGGATGGAGAAATGTGTGTGGGCCTCTGGTTGTGGAAACAGCAGCCTTTTTCATGGCTGGAATGTGGTCTCTGTTGCTCCACCTGCCACTAGTATGTGGCTTCCGCCCTTGTGCTGAAAGACATCCCTCATTCCTGGAATAAGGAGGATGAGCGGAGAGCTTGCTCTTCCTTAGACTTCGCTCTTGTGCAACTGTGGAGAAGCTTTGGCTTGCCAGATGATGCCAAACTCCAACTACCATAATCCTTGGCCATTGGCCATACTTGCTAGGGCTGATGGGAGTTGTAGTTTAGCAACATCTGAAGGGCCAAAGGTTCCCCCCCGCCGCCCCTCCTGCCCTAGGGGATTCTCAAAGGAAGAGATAGATAGATGATTGATAGATAGATAGATAGATAGATAGATAGATAGATAGATAGAGATAGATAGATAGAGATAGATAGATAGATGATAGATGATAGATAGATAGATAGATAGATAGATAGATAGATAGATAGATAAGAGAGAGAGAGAGATAAGATGAAAAATGTTAGGTCACAGTCAAGTGAAAATAGATACCTTTGAATAAAATTGTTCTGTTACTTTAAGGGGCTACATGAGTGCTCCTGCGGATATCTAGATAAGCAAATATATTCTAATATATAATTTTAAAGCTAAAAACTGGTCCAAAATTGCTGCGAACACTAGGAATTGGAAGTGCCATCTTGTACACTGGTCTTCAACTGGTGGGTTGGCAACCCAGTCCAGGTCATGGCCTAATCCAGGGGTAGGCAACCTAAGGGCCACAAGTGGCCCACGGGGGTCGTTTAACTGGCCCACAAGCCGCCCCTGAACAAAGCTGCGAGTCCCCCTGCGCTGCGCTAAACTGGTGCAGCGCGGTGCGGGGACACGCTTCCACAGAGGTGGAAATCACATCTGCACAGACACAGACGCCGGAAACCGTGGGCAGGCGCGCTCATGTGCATGCTCATGCGCGCACACAATCCGGCCCACGGAGGGATCTCCGCTGAACTGAACCAGCCCAGGTGAGGTAAACCTTGCCAACCCCTGGCCTAATCTAAGGTGGGTTGCAAAAACAGCACTACCACCACACAAATAGATTGTTGGGTTTTTTAAAGCATTTTATTAGCCCCTGCATGCATGATTGAGTTAAAAGTGTTCTGATAAGGCTGAAAACTACTGATCCCAGCAGATATCCTTGATAGTCATGCTAAGATGCAGACAAAAGACCAAATACAGCACAGGTTGCACTTCAGAGAACTAATTCCAGCTTTCCTTGTGGAACCTGAAGTGCAACAAAGGCACGCTAAACTGACCCTAGGCAGACACAAGAAATAAGCAATGGGCAACAATAGCATTTCAACATAGCTTTTTGCGCCTCTCAAAAGGTATAATATCACACATAGCCACGAGGACATACCCAATATGCAATATGCATCGCACAAAAGGAATGTGCTGCCAGGACAAATTCCAAGGGAGTCAAGCAGCTACACAGAAAAACATAGGGTGGTATTCAACTAAGCTTTACTTGGAGTAGACTCGTTGAAATTAATGGACCTATCTCAGTATGTTCATTAATTTCAATGGCTCTTAGTTGAATGCCACCCACACATTCAGAACAAATCCCACACAATGATCACATTGTGTGAGACTTCCCAACATCATTTGTCCCTCTTTTCTATCCATCCATCCAAAATAGATAATGGCTATTTCTCAATGGCTGGGGAAGCTCTTTCTTCACAGCCTGGAATCTCTCTGCTCCTTTGAAAAGCAGCACCTTTGGGCTAGTGGGATGGGCAAGTTTGAAAGCCAATGCAGGCAGAGCCAGGTAGAAAGCTGACACAGCTGTGGGTTGACTAAAGATGAAATCACAGTGGGGTGCAGTTTTCGCTCTGGGAATCTGGCACAAGATCATTGGTTCTGCTGCGCACTGCAGGAATCCCCTTGCTTCCCATATGTTCTGTCTGTACATTTAAATTGTAAATAAAAAACATGAAGACGACGTTGTAAGTCTCCTATGCTGCTTTACCCAAGAGAAATGAAACCGGGAGACCCTAGGGGGTCAGTGAATGGGCTTCAGGGGGTCTGTGAACCAGGCAATAAACAAGGTAAACAGGTGAAAAAAATTCCAGTGCAGTAAATAATAATCATAGAGGGACGCGGGTGGCGCTGTGGGTTAAACCGCAGAGCTTAGGGCTTGCTGATCAGAAGGTCGGCGGTTCGAATCCCCGCAACGGGGTGAGCTCCCGTTGTTCGGTCCCGGCTCCTGCCAACCTAGCAGTTCAAAAGCACGTCAAAGTGCAAGTAGATAAATATGTACCACTCCAGTGGGAAGGTAAACGGCATTTCCGTGCGCTGCTCTGGTTCGCCAGATGCGGCTTAGTCATACTGGCCACATGACCCGGCTGTACGCCGGCTCCCTTGGCCAATAAAGCGAGATGAGCGCCGCAACCCCAGAGTCAGTCACGACTGGACCTAATGGTCAGGGGTCCCTTTACCTTTTAAATAATAAACATAATAGTTTACTTATACCCACTGCTGATAAAAAAGCAGAGAGGCTCACCCAGTGTGAATTAACTGCATCCTTTGCTCCCCTGGTGAAATAAAGGGCTCTCTAACTTTGGCTTCACTTGCATGTTCACAGCACAGTCATGTTGTACCCTTTGATGTCTGACAACAACACAAGCCCTTTTAAACAGCTGCTTTTGTGCAAGCATGCATGGTCATCATGAGGCAGGCTGTGCCACTCATGGCCATTGCTCCTTTCAGGCTACAGGGAAATCCCAGATGGAGGAAGTTCTGCTATTGGCCTCTGCTTTGCACTAATAATAGTTTTCTTACTGGACTCTCGGTTCCCATGCCTTAAAAAAAAACACCAAAGTTCTGTGTGTGCCTGAGCCTAGCAGCAGCGCAGGAAAATTCCACTCTGCAGAGTCAGAAGGTGCTTGCAAAAACCCAAACAAAGGACAGAGGAAGAAAAGGAAGTGAATAAGAAAAAGGAAGAAAGGGTGGGGAGGGGTGGCAGGAGTTGTCTGAAAAAATTATCTGTCTCTCAGCTGCAGTACCCTTTCCTGGTATCACACCTTCACGAACCAGTGTAATAATAATAATAATAATAATAATAATAATAATAATAATAATTTATTTATACCCTGCCCATCTGGCTGGGTTTCCCCAGCCACTCTGGGCGGCTTCCAACAGAATATTAAAATACAACAACCTATTAAACATTAAAAGCTTCCCAAAACAGGGCTGCCTTCAGATGTCTTCTAAAAGTCTGGTACAGTGGTACCTCAGGTAAGTACTTAATTCGTTCCGGAGGTCCGTACTTAACCTGAAACTGTTCTTAACCTGAAGCACCACTTTAGCTAATGGGGCCTCCTGCTGCTGCCGCGCCGCCAGAGCACGATTTCTGTTCTCATCCTGAAGCAAAGATCTTAACCCGAAGCACTATTTCTGGGTTAGCGGAGTCTGTAACCTGAAGCGTATGTAACCTGAGGTACTACTGTAGTTGTTTTTCTTTTTGACATCTGGTGGGAGGGCGTTCCACAGGATGGATGCCATTTACTAGATACATTTATCTAGCATATGCATATATATATATATATATCACACACATGCGTTCCAACAACACACTTCCATAGACAATAAACAGGGATACAACCCTAGATTCTGAAGGATGGAGGGGAGATAGAATCATAGAATTGCAGAGTTGGAAGGTATCCCGGGGGAGGGTCACCTTGTCCAACCCCCTGTAATGCCGTCCCAGGGTAGGCTCAAACCACCAACAGCCAGAAACATTGACCCCCTATGTACATACAGATGGAAATTCCGGAGATTTTTACTATAGTCAATCATCTGATTGAACAGACAAGCAGCTCACATGCTCAGTAGGATTAACAGCTATAGTTTTGTTTTTTAAAAAACACACACAAAAAAAACCACTTTCAGAGTGTCTCTGTGTATCTTCCAATTGCGTTTAGGCTATCCAAGATGGCTGAGAAATGGTCATGTAAGCATCATACATGGTATGAAACAAACACTTGAGCAAAAGAAAGCCCAAGCGAATCCAAGCATACCTATAATTAACATAATTATGATAATTGATGTGGTGTAGTGGTTAGCTTCCAACGAAGACCAGGAAGGGAGATGTGAGTTCTGAACTCTTCTCAGGCATGAAAGTCATCAGGTTACCTTAGACCAGTCACCATCGCTCAGCCTAAACTATTGTGAAGATAAAATGGGGAGGGGAGGTTGCTAAACACTACATTCCTTAAAGAAGGTAAAGGTAAAAGGACCCCTGACCGTTACGTCCAGTCACGGATGACTCTAGGCTCATCTCGCTTTTCTGGCCGAGGGAGCCAGCGTACAGCTTCCGGGTCATGTGGCCAGCATGACTAAGCCGCTACTGGCAAACCAGAGCAGTGCAGGGAAACGCCATTTACCTTCCCGCCAGAGCGGTACCTATTTACCTACTTGCACTTTGACGTGCTTTTGAACTGCTAGGTGGGCAGGAGCAGGGACCGAGCAACGGGAGCTCACCCCGTCGCTGGGATTTGAACCACCGACCTTCTGATCGGCAAGCCCTAAGCTCTGTGGTTTAGACCACAGTGCCACCCGTGTGCCTTAAAGAAAGGCACATTAAATTGTAAATATGTATATATTATAAATGAATCTATTTACACATAGAGAGCCAAATCTTCACTAATTAAAAATATAGCTCATCTTTACTCTTAAATCACGGAAAACTGTTTTAAATCTTATTCAAAACTTAACACCAATTTCTTGATTAACCTTTAAGATACATTGCATTTATGATTCATGGTTATTGCTGCAATGTAACGATGAAACATGCATATATTATCAATGACAGCTCACAGGCTCATGCTTTGAGGTGCCGCTAAATCTGTATATTAAAAAAAAAGCTTAAGAAGTATTGTAATAATGATGACGGAAGAAAAAAGTGGCAACAGTAGTTTGGAAATGCTGACTCAACTTTACAGGAGTAGTTAGTTTAGTGGGTTTGTGCTTTTTCCCTCCCTATCTACCAATCAAGCTTGTTCATAATTCAGGCTGCAGACCTAAACAGGCTTAGTAGAGAGTAAACCACACTGAGCACAGCTTACTCCCGAGTAAATATGTGATTGCAATGTCTGAGCACCAGCTGACCTCTTGCACAGGACAGAAGGAACTACACTCAGGTCATTGAAAGCTTTGTAAAAGGATTCTGCTGCTAAACAGAAACACACATGTGACCGATGCGCTCAGTATTTTTCATTTTACTTTGTCGCATGCATGTACGCACCTCGGCTACTTTCGCAAGCAACAGTCACACAAGTCTCTGACAGCAGCAGCCCCTCACCAGCCCTGGTCACTCACCAAACTTGGATGCTCTGCTCCAGCCTCAGCCATGAGGTCTTCTCTCCTGTGGTCATCCCCAGGAAACTGACTGCAAGCTCCTTTGCCAGGGCTCCCAGCAAGAGAAGAAACGCCAGCAGCTTCCCGCCTTCACCCTTTAAGGGCACATCCAAACACCCAAGAAGGAAGTTGCGAGTGTAGACAGAGAGCTACCCCTCCTTAGTAAGCAGATTTCACGATCTTTCACCCCAAATAGTATTGTTTCCTTTATCCACCTGAGAATGTTATTCTTTCCTCTTTTGCCCTCCCAGCTGGGCCTCTTTAAAAGAGCAGGAAGGCAGCTGAGGAAATGGGTGGCGTATTGCAAAGAGTGAGTAAGGGGTGTGTGTCAATCTGCGTCTCCAGCTTCTTTTTCTTACTGGGGCGAAGATCTCTCTCTCTCTCTCTTTTATCTTGTAGAAAGCCTTCAGTGACACCTCCCTCGACAGGGTGGGGCATTAGGCCCATCCCTAAATCACATGGCATGTACATAACTATTTATGAGCTCTGTAAAGATATAAACTATGTGTTCTTCCTACTACTCAGGTTGCCTGGCAGGTACCGGTTTTAGTTTACACCCTTGACTTCTGTGCTATATGGACAAAGAGGGAATGGATCTGCCGCCAGGTCAGTAACCTTCCCAGACGACAGACGAGGCAGAGTGTCTCTGTGTGATTTAAGGAAAACACCTGGGGATTAGGAGCACAGAATAAAAGCGGCGAAAGTTCTTGTGAAATTACAGCTGTGTTGTTGAAATCTTGACGACTGGGTGAAGGATCACTGAAATATTACCCCAACCCAGGATCTAAACTTGCGAAAAGAACTGTGCATTAGGGAAGTGATTCAGCACTGTAGATCAGTGGCTTTGAAACTTTCTGGCTTCTTACTGGCCAGCAAACAAGCGTTTTCTCTTCTCAGAACTGAGCTACACGGCACATGCTCAATTCTTGAACTTGGAGTTCCCTGGAACAGTTTGAAAACTATTATCTGAAATAATCAACCTTTCCTGGCCTGGATAGGGCTCATGGGAATTGTATTTCAAAACATCTGAAGGCACCAGGTTGGGGAAGGCCGGTGTAGATTATGATGTTTTGACCCAGCTAATGGGAAAGCCCCACATTCCCTGCCTGGTACTATATCTGCACATCAGGAACACTATGAGATGAGTACCAGGAAAAAGCCAGACACTCTTCCTTGTGGAGCAGTCATGCACACATTTCCATGAAGCCGTGCACACTTCACAGCCTGCTAACCTGCTCCTTGCTAGCAGAAGAGCACTACAGTCTGGAGCAGGGGTTTCTCAAACCACAGGGCCCACTTGAGAAAGTTGAAAATTATGGAGGCCCATCAGTCACAAGTTGATGATGCAATGGAAGAACCAGTCACCAAACGGCAGCTGACTCAAGAGTGGAGTTGGGCATAATCAGCTGGCAACTGGCTGACATAATTTTCGATTTAAATCTAATCCCTATTTCGAAATTGTTTCTGTTTTTCTCAATCCCTCAGTCCTTCCTGTTATCTCTCGGCCCACTGATGAGCTGACTGCCTCAGGTGGCAGAGTCCACAGGGGCAGCAGATCCCAATGTAGATCTTTTATTTCTCCCTTGTTCCTGATTTAGATATTCACTTACCCCTTCATTCCTGGTGGGGGAGGCACCATTTGGTGGTTTGCTTCAGGCGTCAAAACATCACATGGCCACAATACTATGCATGCAAAGGTATTGCTATTGCTGTGGAAAGTCCAAACAATAGCAAGTCCTGAGGGATAGCTCCTTCGGTAGAGAATGAGACTTAATCTCAGGTTTATGAGCCCCACATTGGTGTGAAGATTCCTGCATTGAGGGGTTGGATTAGATTACTTTTGCGGTCCCTTCCAATTCTACAATTCTGATTCAAGGTGGCTTATCTAATATTTGAAGAGATGCTGTGCCACTGAGGTTCACCTCAATGTTTTCCTTTGGGATAACTTCAGTGGCAATTCTGTCTGGATGTATCCTGTCTCAAAGGCACCAAATGGATTTGTGTGCAACCTGATGTTACATTAACAGGACAAGTGAGCCTATTGTTCTCCAGAAACACATTTTGGGTGGAAAGCATGGACACGAAAGGAAAACTTACCCAACAGAATGTGGGAATGATAGACAGCCATTATGTGTTCTTAGCTTAAAGCAGATGTACACCCGGAGGGAACACCTCCAAAAAGAGACAAATCTAATGGTGATTTTATTAAAAACTCTTCAAATGATACACACAACAGGGAAAATGAGATCATACTGTATTCGCTCCTAGGACAAAAAGTTCAGCTGAGGAGTTCTTTTTAGCTATCATGGCTGTGCACCATTTCCTGACAAGTGTGGATCACAAGCGCAACTGAATGAAAACCGAATGCCACCCAGGTAAAAGAAGAGACAAGGCCATTCATATGCCAGTTGAGGCTCTGTATGTGGGTGACCAAAGCTAATATTTTTATGGTTTTTCATCATGGGAATGTGTTGAAAACACTCCCAGGAATGACTGCCCACTTTACAATTCATATTCACTATATGACACATGAAGGGAGAGACAAGAGGGACTGAGCCTCTTGGGCTTGCTGATCAGAAGGTCGGTGGTTCGAATCCCCGTGACGGGGTGAGCTCCTGTTGCTGTGTCCTAGCTCCTGCCAACCTAGCTGTTCAGAAGTATACCAGTGCAAGTAGTGGGAAGGTAAACAGCGTTTCTATGCACTCTGGTTTCCATCACGGTGTCCCGTTGCACCAGAAGCGATTTAGTCATGCTGGCCACATGACCCGGAAAGCTGTCTGTGGACAAACGCCGGCTCCCTCGGCCTGAAAGCAAGATGAACGCTGCAACCCCACCATTACCTTTGACTGGACTTAACCGTCCAGGGGTCCTTTACCTTTACCTTTATGACACAAGGAATAGAGTTGTCTTAGTGTCATAAGTAAGGATGTTAGCTGGGGAGCCCATGGTTCAACTCTGACTTTAGCCAAGAACTCACTAGAACTGTGAGGCTTGGGAAAGACTGTTTTTCGTCTCAGCCCCCCTTTCCTTCCTTGTGGGGATAATAATTCTGGCTTATCTTGAAGGGTTGTTGACCATGTATATAAAGCAGACCTAAACCACACTGTATCAATGATAAATATTATTATACCAGGGCTACTGTCTTGTAATACAAGTTGGCTGCATCAGCTTTTAAAAACATAAAAAATATACAAGTGTGCCGTATCTGTGAAGTAAGTCAGCTGCACACTGCTCTGCCTCTAAACAGCCCCTAACTTTCCCTCTCTTTCCAGTCACCCATTAATTCTCCAGATCACCACTTTCCTAGGCTGCCATTGATTTGCCTTATCTTATCATTTGGGTATCCTGAGGCATTTACCTGGCTCTCAATGGGAGGGTCCTTGGCCCAGCCCATAAATTCCATTACGTTTTTAGTCAGTGACCAATTTCAAGGCTGCTGTTTCCGTTCTTAAGAAACAGTCGCAACATGCAGGAATGCCTGCATTTGTTCTTTCTGCCCCAGGCATTTGTACACACTGCGACTTGTTTACTCCAGAGCCAGGGCACTACCAACACAGGTTGTTATGTACTAAACTTGGATCCTAGAACCATAGGATCCTATAGGCCACTTTTAAAATGAGGCTGCATTTTAAATTGCATTTTAGCCTGTATTTTAATTTTTTTCTTTCTTTCCCCTATTATGTTTTTACTGTAATTATTACTGGTGTTAGCCGCCCTAAGCCCGGCTCTGGCCAGGGAGGGTGGGGTATAAATAAAAATTATTACAGTATTATTATTATTATTATGCAACAACTGATTGGCTTGCAGGAAAAGACCAATCAGGCTCCAGGAGGGAAGCAGAATCAGCCAATCAGACTGCACTCATTGTGTAAATAATGTATATAAAAGCCTGAGGTTTGGGGGAGTAGTTCAATCACTGTTTTACAAGCTGCAATAAAGAGCATGAACTCATTACAGGACTCCGAGTATATTTCACAGGTGTTGGAAACCAATCACATAGTATATTAGCTACAATCCATATGCATGTGTTTTCCCTCAAACCAACTTCCATCCGGTTTGAAAACACATGCCGTGGCTGAAGTGTGCACAGTTTAAGCAGCCAGTTCACATGGGCAGATGACAGCCTCCTTGAATATGAGTTGTGGGGACGAGACAACAAATCAGGTAATGACCCCTGACCCCTCTTTAGTGTGTACAGCTACTGCAAATGTGTGTGGGGAAATTACTTCACTGTGTTTTAACTTGCCTGTGTGGACCTGTTCAGGTGGTCAAATTGTGTCTGACTCATACTGTTTCAGAACACAAAGGGCTTGCATAGTTGCATTTTATTCTATTCAGACAAAATCATTTACACATAGAAGCCTCACTTCCTCCATGGCACAGCAGTTTTCTACATTTTCTAATCTGTAGGAAAACTCAGCGATGGAGTCCCACCTGTAGCCTGAATTTATACAGCCAAGCAGCTCCAGACTTACCACCTCACATCTGATTTTAATTCTCTTGGTTCTGTGGTCTAAAAACACAAATTCTTCTTTTTCCCTTTCACAGGTTGTTTCTTTTCTTACATGGTGTGCTGAGTCATGCTGATGGAAATGGACTTTGTTTTTCAGCTACTTGGAAACAGACAATCATTTTTATGAGTACTGAAAGTAGCTTGAGAGAGATAACATTTCCTTTTTTTATATAAATAGTTATCAAAGTTTCCAATTTAATACAAACATAAAAACCACACAAAACAAATAATACACAAAAAAGAAAATACCAAAAATACATAATTAAAACAAAACAAAACAAATATAATTTCCATCACTTATTTCCATTACCTTATATCTCGGACCTCCTCTCCGAGATAACATTTCCCATGGTGTGTGCATATAAATAATAAAAGTATTATTATTATTATTATTATTATTATTATTATTATTGAATAGGATGTCCCTATTTTCATCAGAGAAATGTTGGAGGGTATATTCTTATGATAGTGTACAACATAAGCAGTGATCCTCTTTCAAACTGCTTTCAGCTCTCCAAAAAAGGCATGTTATTTATTGCCAATCATATTGGTTCGAGAACAGAATCCAGACATGGATTCATGTTTATTTGCTGCACATATGTCCCTCAGCACTTAGTAGATTTTAGATATAGGGCAAAGATAGGCATAACAAGTGTTATGTACTAAGCTTGGATCCTAGAACAATAGGCAAGTAGGATCCTGTTATGTACTGAAGTTCTCACCCTGGGCCAGCAGGGGGATACTGTAGATAGTTATGCAAATGAAGGATCGAAAAGTGACATTCAGTGATTGGAGAGTTTTGTATGCAAATGAAGGATCGAAAAGTGACGTTCAGTGATTGGATAGTTTTAGAAAATGGCAACAGTTACATTGTTCTGGAGCTCTATATAAGCTGGCTGACTGAGCTCCTCAGTTTAGTTCTGTTCCAGCTTACAAAATAAAGAGCTGCTTTGGAGAAATCGCTGTGTCATCTGCTATGTCAACCCACAACTTAACAGATCCTAGAATGCAACAACTGATTGGCTTGCAGGAAAAGACCAATCAGGCTCCAGGAGGAAAGCAGAATCAGCCAATCAGATGGGACTCGTTGTGTAAATAATGTATATAAAAGCCTGAGGTTTGGAGGTCCATTAAATCACTGTTTTACAGGCTGCGATAAAGAGCATGAAATCACTACAGGACTCCGAGTAGATTTCCACAAGTGTGTTCAGATAAAGCATTAACCACGGTTTAGCAAAGCAGTGGCATGTGAGCAGGGTGGGGACTCTCCTGGTGGCAACCCTGAGATTACTGGGACAGGCAGAGAAATTTGGGAGCTGCAGCTTGGGAGTCTTGGTGTCTTGAAAGCATACATGCCACCCACCCAGAGCCTTGCCACTACCTTCCCGGACTTCATTCCTGCCCCAGTGAGTGTATCACCAATAACAAAAGGATGCCACGGCCACTCCACCCCCTTCATGCGCTACAGATGGCTTGACAGAACAAGAATGAACTCCATTGAGCCTTGGCCACTTCCATGCCCCTCTCCAGGGCAGCCACAAATAAGAGATCATAAACACCCATTTCAGATTACCCCCAGTTTCGCCTGTCGTGTGAACACAGCATAATCAACCCTATGGTTAGTTGAAACTAGCTAATGTGGTCAACTCTGGCTTGATGTTGGCCTGTTTCAAATAGCCTAGGTTGTCTGGTTTGAACAACATGGCAAGCTGTGCTTAATCTGAAACAGAGGCAAAAGCTTCTAACTTCTTTCTCACAGCCATGCCAGTGGGATGGGGACTGTGTGCGCCTGAGATTACATCTAAATCAACCCAATATTTAAAGACTAGTCATGGCAGGTTCTTCACTCGTGTTCGAAATACAGCTTCCTACTGGCTTTGCAATTCATCGGATAGAAGTACAGTCATACCTCATGTTACGTTTGCTTCATGTTACGTTTTTTCAGGTTGCGTCCTGTGGAAACCCGGAAGTAACAGGAAGGGTTACTTCCAGGTTTCGCTGCTCATGCATGCACAGAAGCGCTAAATTGCGCTTTGCACATGCGCACAAGCACCAAATCGCGCCGTGCACCTGTACAGATATAGCTCTTCAGGTTACGGGCTTTTCATGTTGCGAATGGGCCTCTGGAACGGATCCCGTTTGCAACCAGAGGTACCACTGTACATTATTTTGGCCCATTGAATCCTCCTTTTAAAAGTATAGATATATTAATTTACGCATTCATGCTTTGCCTTTTTCTTTTTTTAAAAGGAAGTGTTTAGAATAGAAGCAAAAGTGCCCTGAGGATGGTCTGAGGGTGGGAATCATAGACTGGATAATTGGTACCCACATTCACAACCAGTTGGGCTGCAAACTTGCAGAACTGCCTGTCCCTGCCCCAGAGCACAACCCGAACAATAATTGATATGCCCCTATTTCCCCTTTGAAGGAGTCTTAATAAATTTTGTTAAACCTTCAGATTAACATCTAGAAGCAGAGGAAGATCTCAAGAGGTTTAATCTCTAGAGTGGAACAGACGCATCTTGGCTAAAGTTGAGGATCTATGTAAATACAACCACATAAACAGTCTGGGATTCCTTCTGAACTGTCAAGTATGATAACCTAGTGAGGGACAATTATATTTTTCTAGGACATTTTAAGAGCTGGGAGACCACTTTAGAAACACCCCAAGTATGTTCAGTCCAAACAGATTTACCGTATTCTCTTGAGCTCTGAAAACAAAGAGTTCTGAAAGGGAAAATCACTGAGGGCAATTTCAGATAAATAGCCAAAGCTTGTACAGATTATCAGCAGGGCTAAAGCTCACAATGCGTGTAAGGCTTATTAGAGGTGTTCAAAATAACCAAAAGGAGGGTGGGTGGGTGTTTTGCTGTGTTCAGGAAATGGTAGGTTCACGGTGTGAAGGACGGAAAAGTATTAGCAGGTGACAGGGAGCAGACAGGATTGCTTCAGTCTTCTCACACAATGGAAAATGTGCTTGACCTCATAAAAACAGATTAAGAGATAAATGGACAGAGTTGCATCCCCGGATAGGTGAATAGATGATACAGGAGCCCTTAGCCCATTGAAACTAATTCAAGTCTTCAGGGCCTGGTGAATTGCACCCTGGGGTACTAAAGGAACTTGCAGATATGTCAGTGGTTAATTACACTTTTCGGAAATTCTTAAAGAACCACAAGACTGGAAGTGGGCAGATGTTCCTACGCCTGGAGCACTATTACTCAAACTATTGACCAGACTGCTGTGAATATTTTTTGATCTTGATTCAGAAGATTAAGAAGGCAAAAGGAATTAATATCATTATTTTTTTATCTGGGTTTGGGAATTAATCCAATACAAAAATGTTTCTCTGTACCTGGCACATCAACACCTCTTCATATTGTGTTAAATAATATTTCCAATTTCAGAATTGAAAAGTTTTTGGGTTTTTTTATTAAATAAAAGCTAGAAAGACCATTTTCTACCTGCAATCCCTTAGGACAGGGGTAGGCAACCAAAGGCCCATGGGCCGGATGCGGCCCATTCGCCTTCTCAATCCGGTCTGTGGATGGTCTGGGAATCAGCATGTTTTTACATGAGTAATAATAATAATAATAAATTTTATTTATACCCCGCCCTCCCCAGCCAAGACCAGGCTCAGGGCGGCTAACACTGGGTATAAAAACAATTGATTAAAATACAACTTAAAAACAAGATTAAAATACAACTTTAAAAATGCAGCCTCATTTCAGTAGAAACTCAAATCAAAAACTTTTGGGGGATGAAAACGTCAAAATGTGTCCTTTTATTTAAAATGCATCTCTGGGTTATTTGTGGGGCCCGCCTGGGGTTTTTACATGAGTAGAATGTGTGCTTTTATTTAAAATGCATCTCTGGGTTATTTGTGGGGCCCGCCTGGGGTTTTTACATGAGTAGAATGTGTGCTTTTATTTAAAATGCATCTCTGGGTTATTTGTGGGGCATAGGAATTCGTTCATTCCCCCCCCCCCCAAAAAAAAAAATAGTCCGGCCCCCCACAAGGTCTGAAGGTCTGTGGACCGGCCTACGGCTGAAAAAGGTTGCTGACCCCTGCCTTAGGAGATGTTTGTCCATGGTGCCACTTTCAATTACAACTGGATAGAAATTATTGGAGGAACAAGAACATCTTGTTATAGGGAAAGGGAGGAGCATAGACACCCACATGCCCCCCCCCCAAAAAAATTGGCTCTGGGAGGGTCAGGAGAATCTCTAGAAAAGCACACTGGGGAGGAGAGTTTCCCATCTCCTCCCACTCAGTTTCCCATCTCCTCCCACTCAGTGAAGAATTTGAACTAGAGGGTGCAGCATCTACCAAAATCTTTAATGCTCAGATCAGTGTGATACATGGGCAAAATGCCATTCAAAGGCACAGCAGGTGCAACACATAGCCAAGCAAGCAAAGACATTGATCCAGGAACAACACATCCAGTTTAGGAGCTGTTGTAAACAAAAATTGCCCTTTTCCCTTATGGGGTATCCAAGAGCCCATATAGAGTCCTTACATAGGTTCCCTATTGGCAGCAGAGAATAACAGAGGCCAACTAGAGAATATTGAGAAAAATGGTGCACAAGGCCTTATAAAGACTTTTGAAATTGCCACCCTGTAGATCAAGACCACCCCCAGAAACATCATACATACATCACAGAAGGGGTGTAACCTAAGACCAACCCTCAGATACATCATACCTACATCACAAAAAAGGCGGTCTAAAACAGAAATTTTGAATGTTGTTTTTCTCCTGTCGTTTATCTCCTGTCTGGCAGGTTACTTGATTGGATTGCCTGGGGAGCCTGGCCAGTCTTTTGTAATGATAAATACTTAGTTCCTGGGCCAGGTCACAGGCTCACACCCTATTCATATCTTAAATGTGCCCTTAAGACAGGATTTGTGAGGAAAGAGACAATGGGGAGGTTTCCCACTTTGACCTTGCAGAGAAAACATTTGCTCAGTTTAGGAATCAAAATGGTTCTGGTTGGTCTTTCTGTGCTGATCTATGTACGTGCTTGGTTGGTATGCTTATGAACATTACCATATATCTAAGACCATAAAATTCCTATCACACTCCTCTTAAGCCCACTCCCCAATAAAATATTTGAAGGGGCTGGGCCTCCCCCCCCCAAAAAAAGTTGATGGGTATTGACATTCAAATTTTGTGTGTGCTGGGTCATGTGATTGATAATACTGGCCCACCCATATTTTATTTAAGTTGGCACCTCTGCCCCCCAGCAACCTTGTTATTAGGAAGTGGGGCGGGCACTAATTTTTCACCCAGGCGCAATGATCGCATGTTGAAAACGAACACATTTGCATCCACTGTATTTGAGGGACTTTTTTATGTGTCCTTATGACCAGCAGGCAGTGGAAGAAGCGACCCAGATTCTAGTGAGTGAGACTGTCCCTGGCTATATTACTGGTTTTAGCCCTCTCACTGGCCAGAGCTGGAGGAGCGAATGGGCGGGGGGGGGGGTAAAAAGTAAACAAAGGAAGTGTACAGCACGAAAATATTATTTACAACTTTAAAAAGAGATACAAGGGGAAATGAAGACAAATGAAAGAACCTGAAGGGCAAAATCAAGTTTATTTGTCTTTCAGCCATCAAGTCTTTGGATGTGAAAAGGAGCAGAGGAAAGGGTAGGTGGATATGAAGTCTGCTTCAAGCAGAGTGAAGAATAAATACAGAAAATAGAAGGCTTTTCTTTTAAAAAGGCAACCGGAGAAGCCATTTCATAAAAAGAAGGCTGGGGTTTCTGTTACCAAAGTTGTTGTTGTTGTTGTTGTTGTTGTTGTCATTATTTATTTAATTTATATACCACCCTATACCCGAAGGTCTCAGGGCAGTTCACATAACATATCAAATACACAAAATGAAAACAATAACAACCCAATAACACCCCCCTCCCCCCAAAAAAGATTCAGCATTTTAAAAAGGGTATAGGATGTAGATCATGTCAAGCAAAGGCCTGGTTAAAAAGGAACATTTTTGCCTGCTGCCTAAAGGTGTATAATGAAGGTGCCTGTGGAAAGCATGCCACAGGCGGGGAGCCACTGCAGAGAAGGCCCCGTTCTCGTGTTGCCACCCTCTGGACCTCTCAAGGAGAAGGCACATGAAAGGGCCTCCGAAGATGAACTCAGGATCCGGGTAGGTTCATATGGAAAGAGGCGGTCCTTGAGGTATTGCAGTCCTGAGACATTTAAGGCTTTATAGGTCAAAACCAGCACTTTCAATTGGGCCTGGAAAATAACTGGTAGCCAGTGCAGTGGGAACAGGATGGGTGTAATATGCTCAAACCGTCTTGCTCCAGTGAGCAACCTGGCTGCTGAATTTTGCACCAGTTGAAGTTTCCGAACCATCTTCAAAGCCAGCCCTACGTATAACGCATTGCAGTAATCTAACCTTGAGGTTATCAGAGCATAGACAATAGTAGTTAGGCTATCCCGGTCCAGATAGGGGCATAGCTGGGCCACCAGCCGAAGCTGATGGAAGGCACTCTGGGCCACTGAGGCGACCTGAGTCTCAAGAGACAGCCAAGGATCCAGGCGTTTCCCCAAGCTACGAACCTGCTCCTTCAGGAGCAGTGTAACCCCATCCGGAGTAGGCAACCTCCCAGGGTTAAACAACATGGGGGAAGGAATTGAGCCCTGCAGAACCCCACATTGGAGGTTCCACGGGGCTGAAAAGTAACACCCTCTGGGAACGACCATCCAAGTAGGACTGGAACCACCGCAAAGCGGTGCCACCCACTCCTAATTCGGAGAGTCACTCCAGAAGGATACCACTGTCGATGGTATCGAAAGCCGCTGAGAGGTCGAGAAGAATTAACAGGGACATGTTTCCCTTGTCTCTCTCGACGGAGGTCATCGTACAGGGTGACCAACGCCAAAACCAGTTTCTGTGCCAAAACCAGGCCAAACCCCTATTGAAATGGATCCAGAAAACCAGCTTCTTCCAAAAGCACCTGGATCTAGTCTGTGACCACTCGCGCCAGAACCACTCCCTCCAGAACCTCGCTCCAGAAGTTAGAAAAACCAAGATTGGGAAGATTTTAACACAGGTAAGACTTAGAAGTGAGAAGGGTAGGGGGATCCAGGGGGAAAGAAAGCTGTGCATGTGATAAAGAGCAAAGCAGAGGTGGAGAAGGCAACATAGTTCCATTTAATTTCATGTTAGCACAGGTTGCCTTGTTGACAAAAATGGTTTGCAGCCATTTTGTGATAGCTTCTTTGGGACTATAGATAAGCTCCATTGCTAATGGGCAGAACTTCATTTTATTTATAATGTTGCTTCCAAGGAGTAGAATAACAAACCCTCTTGAGCAGCAGGCCTAAAACTGGTGGCATTTGGCATATAAAGCTAGGAAGAGGCATTATTATTATTATATTTTAATAATACCCCACCCTTTTTCCTGATGGGAATCAAGGCAACCGACAAGCATTCTGGGAGCCACTTCAGATTGGTGAAGTTAGAAAAGAATGAAGGCACGAAAGGAGACATAAATATTGAACCAGAAAAGGTTTGGAAGCAACTAGGATCAAGAATTGTTTCTGGGGTAAGCAAAAAAGGGGGAAATAACTGAGAAAGCCACAAGGAGCAGCAGCAAAAAGCAACCAACCAAGGGTGAGAGTATTATACCTAATTGTAGTTACTGGGCAACTGCAGAAGAGGGTCACCAAAATATTGTTGAGTTTTCGTTCATTCAGATGTGTATAAATCTAGAAGGTTCCAAACATGCCAGCATTTTGGATCCTCGCCTAAGGTAATACATTTAGAATACCCATTTTACAAAGCTGATGCATCAAACTGCTTCCTTTGTCTGTAACAGTTGCCTTGTTGATTTCAGTGTGAAAAAGCAAATGCCGTATTTTCCGCTCCATAAGACGCACCAGACCATAAGGCACACCTAATTTTGGGAGGAGGAAAACAACAACAAAAATATTCTGAATCCCAGAAGCCAGAACAGCAAGCGGGATCACTGCACAGCGATCCTGCTTGCTGTCCTGGCTTATGGGATAACCGTGCACAGCCTCTCCAGGGCAGAGGGATGAAGGCTCCCTCTGCCCGAAGACGCTGCACGCGGCTAAGGCAGAAGCCAAGAGAGGCGTTTAGCTGAAGGGGCGCTGCGCAGAGAGACAGAACTGTGCAGTGCCCCTTCAGCCATGTGGGAGGAGGAACAGAAGGAGCCCCTTCTGTTCCTCCTCTGGCTTCACAGGACAGGCGCGTCGCTTAAGGGGTGCTGTGCAGTTCTCCTTCTCTTTTTTTTTTTTTTATAATAATTTTTATTAAGTTTTCACAACATAAACGTAACAACATAAACTTAACAAGAAAAAATAACAATACAACACAGAAAAAGAAAAAACACAGATCATACAAACTTGAAGACTTCCCCATACCTCTCCTGTTCTGCACCCTTATTTCAGAATTCTCTCTAGCAACCCTTCAGTCAATTTTTACATATCTCCTCCTTAAAACTTCTTCCCTATGGTTTATAGTTTACAGCTGTAAATCTTTATTTCTTACCCCTCGACATCTTTTCAGTCCTTAATTTGACAACAATTCTCAAGATACACTTTAAATTTCTTCCAGTCCTCCTCCACTGCCTCCTTCCTCTGGTCACGGATTCTGCCGGTCATCTCTGCCAGTCCCATATATTCAATCACCTTCGTTTGCCATTCTTCCAGAGTGGGTAGTTCTTGCAACTTCCAATACTTTGCTAGTAGTATTCTTGCTGCTGTGGTGGCGTACATAAAAAAGGGAAGGCACTGCGCAGAGAGGGAGAGCAACGCAGCGCCCCTTCAGCAAAGCGGGAGGAGGAACAGAAGGGTTCCGTTCCTCCTCCCGCTTCGCTGAAGGGGCACTGCACAGCTCTCCCTCTCTGGGCAGCGCCATTCGCTCCATAAGACGCACCCACATTTCCCCTTACTTTTTAGGAGGAAAAAAGTGCGTCTTATGGAGCGAAAAATACGGTAAGGCATTTTGAAGGTGAATCTACTGATGGCAATGGTAGAGGCAGCCTGGTAAAGGCATTGGAGTGAGTAGAGGTTTCCACCATTTTGCCAGCCATTTTTAAGCAAAAAAAGTCCAGCAAACGTTTAAGCACATACATATTCATAGTTAGGGAGGATGAGCCTTGACCATTTTTTCCTGTACATAAAGGGCAGAAAATTTTGTCTGCTAATGGTAAGGCTGAAATGACTGAGAAAATGTTTGAAACCTTATGAATCCTGACTCTCTGGCCATTTTTACTCATACATAAGGGGGCGGCAGATTGTTCCACTAATGACCAGAGCAGGGCCACACAAAATAATAATAACCCACATTTGTGAAACATTTTGGAATAGAGGTCTGTACCCTTAAATCCTGTAGATAAAGGAGACATGTAGCTCCCAATTTTCTTTGCCTGGGGTACAGGTATGTATGTTTAGTGCAGGAAACATGATCTATAAATGCTGAGACTTTATTAGATATTTAATTTGACCCAAATTGTATTACTGGCTTTTTGGTGAAAACTTGCATGATATGGTTGATAGTTGCTGGGTTTCCGACAAATACTAAAATTTGGATCCTCGCCAGTACTTCTGTTCCTAAGGTAATATATTTAAAAACCTGGTGTAGCAAACTGCTTCCTTTGCCTGTAACCTCTCACTTGGTTACCTTCAACTGCAACTGAATTATCAGAGGTGGCGATAGGGACTAATAACTAACAAGTAATCTCTAAATGCTCTACCGTAATTATAGCAGCAATACAGTTGTGTGTCTTCTGGCTGAAGGTCAACTAGGTGAGTATCTTATGCTTGGCTGAGAAGAAAATCTCTGTTGTGTTCTGCCTGCAACTCTTTGTACAAAGATTCTTTCAGGTCGCAGTGAGGGGGACCATTCAAGCACCCTGAGCCTGTTGGAGAAAAGGTAGGCTCTAAATGGACTAATACGTCAAATATGCAAACTAAATATTCCAAAGAGCTTGTATTAAGCAATGTTGGTTATTCAATCCCTTTTTTCAGAAGAGCTGCGAACTCGAAAGTCTAATGTAGTCGCTCTCCGTGTTTCTACCTGGAGAGACTTCTCTTGTCGGGACACCACTGCAGGGGAGGCCCTTTCCTGTGCCACCACCACACAATAAGGTACATCTTTTGGTGGGACAGCCATCCTTGTTTTGTTCCGGCTCTTTTTTTTACAGACCTCACAGAGCTACCTGTGCCGGAAGCAGATCTGCTCCATTGACAAAAGGCAATGTCAAAGCTTTTGATACATCAAGTGAACATGTGCAGTGTAGGATTGAGAGACACCTGCATCTTGACTGCACTGCTTTAGGTAACCTGCTGCTTTAGCTCCTGTGTCTGGAGGGGAGGGCTGCTGAAAACCCTAGTCTCTTCCAGGTGCATCTCAGGGACACAAGAAATAGAATTTTGCACGCCTTCAGGAAACTTAACGGCAAGTGAACTTCACACTCTATAATTCAGTGATCATTTTTAGTAGAATCCTTTTGTGCTGGCCTCTCCATTTCCCCCCGCTTGATCTCTTCACAGTTCTGTCGAAGAGCCCACCACACTCACTCAGGTGAAGCCAGCTCTTCCTGCAGAAGTCAGGTTAGTAAGAACAGTGGTGTTCAAAAAACATTTCTCTGGAATTGGTGGGAAAGAGCCGGGGACAAACTAATGAGTCCAGATTGCTTTTTCACAGACCAGCAGAAGGAACTTCCAGGCCCATGACTTCACACTTCAGAGGGATGAACAAAAAGGTGAGCATAAAGGCAGAGTTTTAAGACTGGAACCAGTCTCTCTGCTCTGCACTGCAAATTAATGGCAGTGAAAATGGCACTCTGTGACTTAAACACAACTAGGTGAATATCCCTTGCTTGGCAAGGGATAAAACCTCGATTGTGTTCTGTCTGCAACTTCATAGCTCTTAAGGGTTTTCTTTTTTCCTGAGAGAACATTCTGTATTCAGAGTGTTCTCTCAGGTTTTGCTTTTCACCTTGTTGCATTGCCAAACAAAAAAAGCAAAAGACGCTGGTGGTCGGCGCTCCTGATTTCCAGGACGGGGTTCAAATCCCTGCGGTGTCCCTGCTTACTTCCAATGCAAGCTCTCTCTCTCTCTCTCTCTATTTATCTATCTATCTCTCCCCCTTAAGAACTAAATGAAGCAAAGTGCTCCTCTGATGCATCACTGGTGTGTGTCTAAGACAAGGAAGATTACATGGATGCTTCCCATCCTAGCACTCCTTGTCATAGGGAACAAAATACTTACTTCTTTTATATATATATATATATAGAAAAGACTGTCTATTAATTTTGCATTGTTTGTTTAGGAAGTAACCTAAATACACAAACAAACGGATCCTATTTAGATTATTCAGAATGTGGAAAAGGCTGGGATGAAAGAGGAAATGGCATGGCATTTACTCATTAGAAGAAGAAGAACAGCAAATATCAGATGCTCAGGTGTCCTATTTTACAGAAGACAGTTGTCATTTTCCAGGGCTTTCAGAGGCTTGTGATGAGGACAGGTGGCAGTTCTCTGTATGAAGGTGTCCTCTATTTGAACGGCCGTGCATTCCAGGTCTGGTCTAAAGATACACAAGGAAGAGTAGGGGCACTGAAGTTGCCCATCAACATTGGCAACATTGGCAGGAGACGTAAGCACAAACACACAGGCCACAGTATTCCCCAATAAAATGAGATGTATAGTACGCCTATGTAGAATTATAGGGTGACATAACACATCAGTCATACTTAAGGTAATATCATATACCCAACTAAGCCATACTCGGAATCACTGGAATCAATGGGTCTAGTGACTCTGACTTAATAGGATATAAAATACTAATATTTTTAAATGCACATCTACACACAGCGTATGCAAATTGGTGTCCATTCTAGGGATGCGATATTGCATGTTCAGTCAGGCCCTTTTGCTTTCTCCTGATCCTGAGGAATGCAGTTTGACCCTAAGTAAGTTTACATAGAAGAAGTCTGTGTGCTTCCAAAGACTTACTCCCTAGTAAGTGCACTTTGGGACAGGGCTATAGCATGTGTTGTATGCAGGAGGTGGGGTCCCAGGCATTTCCAGATAAGGCTGCTAGGAAAGATCCTTACAGAGCCACTGCAAGTCGGCGATACCCAGACATTAGAAGAACTATCCGCCCAGATCTTCAGGAGGGCCAGAACTGCATTGTAAAACATTTTCCACATTAGCTTGTGGAAATTTCTTACTTACTTTGGGGCGGTATATTGCTGAAGGGAACGACACACCTTTCCCTGCAGTGAGATTTTCTAATTCCACACTTATCTGAAACATGCACATTTCTGCTAGTTATCTGGGGAAACATTGTACAGTAAACTGGAAGAGGAAGTGTGAGTCACTGGCGCTCCCATTCCCCAAAATGTACATATATTATATATACAGTACTGGGGAATGGGAGCACTAATGACTCGCACTTCCTCTTCCAATATTTATTTTAGTGCGTGTAATTCCCCTCTTTGAGAAAGTTCCAAAATTACTGAATTAGAAAGAAGTGCATCTGACACTAAATGTGACACTTGTTTGGTACCAATGTTCTGGGCCTGGTTACATGCCACAGACGTGCTCTGGCTTGGGCAGAGACCAGCTTGTAAAGTTATACATGATTCTACAAACCACCGTGTTCACCATAAATCTACATCAATACTCATAAACCTCTCTGTTTGTTGTTCTACAGCTTTCTCAGAAAATCAAGCGTGTGTGAAAGGTCACAGCCACACCATAGATGCGAAGCACATTTAAAACACACGGTCCCGTCCCCCCCACACACCCCCAGAATCGTAGGAACTATAGTTGACCCCTCACAGAGCTACAATGCTTAGCGCCTTTAACAAACTACAGTTCCCAGAATTCTCTGGGGGAAGCCATGTGCTTTAAATGTATAGTGTGAATAGGACCAAAGTTCCACCCGCATTTTGTTGTGTCTCATAGATTTCTCCACTGACAGAGTTGGGGAAGAGCACAGTAGTTTCCTTGCACACGTGCCATTCCTTTCAGTGAGGCGCAAGAGAACTTTATGGCTGGCTGTGCCCTTAAAATATAACTGTGCCTGCAAGCTCTGTTGGAAGATAATAGTCCAGTATATGATATATGTTAGGTTGGAACTGGAATTCTATTGCCACTACAGTATCAGCTGTCAGCAAATTCCAATCAGATAATGAGACATCAGACTAGACAGAGTAAGCAGGTCCTGTACTGCTGTTACTGGAATGCCGCTGGGTATCTAACATGACTCATATTCTGAATGTATTTCAGAACATGTTAACACATCATCTGGGGAAATTCTACTACGCTCTAACGAGAGTATCATAAGGCAATCACCAAAACATGGGCATTTTCTGCTGTTCCCCCATGCTATGGAATAACATCAGTTTCTGGGCACAGCTTGTAAAGACTTTACCTTTCCCTGACCCATAAGATTGGACCTAGTTCTTTTCTGCTTGAATCTCTTCCATTTTCATTTGCTCTTACATACTGTTGTTTTACTGATTTCAGGTTGTATTTTGGTTTGAATGATATTGTTCTGTTTTTATGCTTTGTACCTCTAGTTGTTGTTTTTGGTCTGTGAATTATCTCAAGATTAGGAAGGGACAGACTGGAAGGAAAGAATATCATATTTTATTTATTTAAAAGCATATTAACATATTAAGCCCACTTATAAATGCTTTTAAATAAATAAAATATGATATTCTTTCCTTCCAGTCTGTCCCTTCCTAATCTTGAGATAATTCACAAACCATACAGTAATATAAAAACAAGAAAAATATTCACACCTATTTGGAGGAAGAGGAGTGGTTAACCATCTGGCATGAAATTGATATAAGCAACATATATTAAAGGCCATTTTAAAAAGAAGTATTTTACTTATTTTGCTTATAGCCAGTTATCCAACCCCTGAGCTAAGGAGATAAGTAACTATACAACCTTTAGAAGACACCTGAAGGCAGCCCTGTAAAATGAAGTTCTTTAATGTTTAATGATGTTTTTATATATGTTGGAAGCCACCCAGAATGGCTGGGGCAACCCAGTCAGATAGGAGGGATGGTAATGATAATAATGATAATGATGATGATGATAAAAATAATAATAAAATACGACATCCCTATTTTTATCAGAGAAATGTTGGAGGGTGTGCAAGTATGAGGGATTTAAACAATTAAAGCTCCAAACTACCCTCTGTGTCCCAGCTATGCAGATGGCAGAGTAACCATCATATCGCTGTGCCTGTTTCCAAGTTCAAATAAACAGCTCAGGAGAATATCATTGGTGATGGCATGGAAAACTGCCAAAAGAGCCATGAGAATAAATAGTGTTGCCCTCCCCTTGTCCCTCTCTAAGCCCAGGTCATCAGGGCAACCAAGGCAGTTTTGGTGTTGAAAGTGGAACTGAAACTCAATTGAAATAAGCCTATTAGTCAGCTTCATGATTTAATTGACCAATTAAGTTGGATGAAACCAAATACACCTGTTTGCCTGTTGGAATACTAACTTTCCTGATGTGGTACCAGAACAAAAAGCTCTGTTAAATATATAGAATGCAGAAATGAGCTGTAGTACATTGAAAATATTTTGCATATGTGCCACTGTACATCTGCTTTCTAGCTCCTAGGGAATGACACAGAGCAAAAGTTTTAAGTTTCTGCAATTCTTAGGGCAGAGGAAAAAAAGCGCCTGATCTTACAGCCAGCGTTTTGTTTGTTTTCACTGCTCATTTTCTGGGATGTAAAACCTGTTTTCCTAATCCATCTGATCAAAGTTGGAAAGGATGAACATATCCTCTCTTCAAACAATCATCCGGGCAAAAACAAACAATGTCATGTTACAGCAAAAAAATACTTTTTATTCAGTTTGATGATTCAGAAGTGTTGCTGAATCAGCCCAAGAGCCATAAACTCCATGTTCTGTTTAGGACAGTAGCCAGCCAAATGCTTCTGAAAAGCTTCCAAGCAGATTCCAAGTGGATCCCTTCTCAGCGTCTAGTATTGTGAAGTATTCAGCCTTCTGTTGTTGTTGTTGTTTAGTTGTTTAGTCGTGTCCGACTCTTTGTGACCCCATGGACCAGAGCACGCCAGGCACTCCTGTCTTCCACTGCCTCCCGCAGTCTGGTCAAACTCATGCTGGTAGCTTCGAGAACACTGTCCAACCATCTCGTCCTCTGTCGTCCCCTTCTCCTTGTGCCCTCCATCTTTCCCAACATCAGGGTCTTTTCCAGGGAATCTTCTCTTCTCATGAGGTGGCCAAAGTATTGGAGCCTCAGCTTCAGGATCTGTCTTTCCAGTGAGCACTCAGGGCTGATTTCCTTAGGAATGGATCAGTTTGATCTTTCAGACTTCTATATAGATATAAAAGCTAATTGGCACTAATAGATTGTTTTTGTACAGCACTGTTGACATGTAAACATCTCAGTACATTAAAATACATGAAAAAAATACACGCGAGCCAGTGCAGTCAGAAGTTCGAGTGTCAGACTAGGACCTGGGAGACCAGGGTTCAACTCCTTGTTCTTGGCCATGAAGCTCATTGGGTGACCTTGGGCCAATTACTGCCTCTCAGCACAACCTACCTCACAGGGTTGTTGTGAGAGGGGGAGGAGGTGAACCATGTGACCACCTTCAAGTTCCTTGCAGGAAAGGCGGGACGACAGTGTAATAAATACCTAAGAAATACAAGGAATGCAACGGCATTCAGATTTCAGACTGTCTTGGAGCAAGAGGGAACTGCAGGTTCTTTTTTGCTCATGACTGTAGAGTCATATTTCTTCTTTTCCCGTTGCAGGGAGACAGCACCACTCATTTGTAAAGGACTCCTCCTTCACATTCTGTTAAGTTGTGGGTGAACATATCAGACAACACAGCGATTCTTCAAACTGCTCTTGCTTATTCACAGGCCAGGACAGAACTGAACTAAAGGGTTCAGCCAGCCTGCTTATATAGAGCTCCACTACAACCAGTGGCGTAGCGTGGGTTGTCAGCACCGGGGGCAAGGCAAGTAATTTGCGCCCCCTAACCCGTGGATTTGCGCCCCCTAACCCTACCCCTAACCCTAACCCCCAGATGTTGCGCCCGCACCCCCCACGCTACGCCACTGACTACAACGCAACAGTAACAACTTTCTGTAACTATCCAATCACTGAACATCACTTTCACTCCCTTATTTGCATATGTGGACCTGAGTGAACACTATCTACAGTATCCCCCTACTGGCCCAGGGTGAGAACTTCAGTACATAACACATTCCATAGTTGTGAAGCAGAGGGGATTTCAGCAGATGTAGTTTGCATGGCAAGCATCCAAGATCTCTGAGTGCCACCTACACAACTGTTTAATAGTGCAGTATCCCCATCTTCCTTCTCATCTGGCTATCTTAAATCTTCTCCACCTCTATCTACATCCATATTATTATTGCTTCCTCTAGCTATGATTGTGTCTGCTAGGTTTTGGAAGCTGAGGCACAACCCTCAGTGTCCAAAGCTCTCACAGAATGTCTGCAAGATTTGCAGCTGAAAACCAGAACTCTGTATTTGGAAAGGAAAAAGCCCCAATCAGATACCAGTCTAACATTTTATAGTTCAAGGAACCCTCAGATAAACAGGTTTGAAATAAGCCAGACTTCCCAACAACTGAAATACAAACAGACGCACTGCTAGAATTTTCAATGCCTTGCCGGATCATTATCACTGGTTGGTACCAGGCTGATCCCGGAAAGCTGATTAATTAATTAGTTAATGATTTAACTGTGGCCTCGAAGAGTAATTGTTAATGATTTAATTGTGGCTTTGAAGATACAGAGAACTGTATTGTTAGCAGCAATAAGTATTTAAGGAATGCAGCAGCGTACTTAACAAATCTGAAACTGAAGTTTTAGTGCCTGAGGTGGAAAATGGAAACGGTGTTCCCGGTTTACACTAATTAATGTGGTGGAACACATTCTGTCTACTGGGGAATTCTCCGCCAGCCCTATTAAAATGAACAGAAATTAAGCAGGAACATGAATGACAGAGTAATTCCTGTTCATTTCAATTGGGTTTTCACAGACCGTTCTGGTGAAATATGCTCCATGGTTGTTAAGGACAATCAAAGAAACATTTGAACATTTTACAGTATTGTAGTATAGGATTGAAATATTTTTTTAGGATATACAACCAGAACCAGTATCCATGCCTCTCTTCAAGAGCATTGGCGATTCTTCTACGGTTTTCCATGACATATTGTTGTGAACATGGATTTTCAGCTCCGACAAAAATGAAAAACAAGAAAAGAGAAAGGCTTCTTTTTGTTGATGAGGAGAGTTTGTTTGTCTCAAATTAGGCTGAGTATAATTGAGATTATCCAGCAGACGAAAACTCACACTTCTCATTGAGCTTGTATACATACCTAAGGTACATATATTCAGGGAAGTTTTTAATGTGTGACATTTTAATGTATTTTTAATCTTTGTTGGAAGCCGCCCAGAGTGGCTGGGGAAACCCAGCCAGATGGGTGGGGTACAAATAATAAATTACTATTACATACGTAAGAGGCTTGTTTATATTTTGGGAATTATTTATGTTCTTATGTAGCTCTTATGTTTTCTGTTTTCTGGATGTCCCGTGATTGTATTATAAATCAGTTGCGTTCTATGTTTTAAATCAAGTGCTGCTAGGAATTGTTGCTTTTTGTTTTCCAAGCTATTTATTATCAGTCTTGGAATGGCGGTCTGCCTTCCTGCCATGGCCATACAATTCTTCGCAATCTAGGAAGTGCTGAAGCCACATAATTTTCAGTTAGAAAGTTACTGGTTGTTAAGTTGTGGGTGAACATATCAGACGACACAGCGATTCTCCAAACAGCTCTTGTTTATTCACAGGTCAGAACAGAACTGAACTGAAGGGTTCAGCCAGCCTGCTTATATAGAGCTCCAGTACAACGTAACTGTAACAACTTTCTGTAGCTATCCAATCACTGAACATCACTTTTTATCCCTTATTTGCATATGTGGACCTGAACTATCTACAGTATCCCCCTGCTGGCCCAGGGTGAGAACTTCAGTACATAACACTGGTGGAAGGCAGCTTTCCAAAATCTAAACAGGGACTGGAGTCTCATTGCACAGCTCTTGCTTGTGGTGACTGGAACATGTTGACTTTGGTAGGGCTGCAGTTTTTAACCATGCTGTTTTAATCACAATAGGACTTGTACAGCACTAGTTTAGGAAAATACACCATTATATATATGCAGAGTGCCACTGTCTCCTCACTACATGCATACAGTGCATCCTTGTACTTCATGGAAAAGGGAGGCCAGTATTATTTTCAGGCAATATTTACTCCATACCTCTTATTTAGAAATTAAGCCATATTACATGACATAAGTTTTTGAATTCATGTGTTGTTTACACTGGCATATCTCTTGCTGAAAAGCTAAACACACACACACACACACAGTTTTAAAATGTGAGGGAAACTTCCTTCTGGTTTGATGCAGTTATTCAGCCTTTCTGTTCCTCTGCACCTGTCCTTTCTGTTTAGGCTGTGCACTTTAATGGAGCACAAACACAGATATGTTCTGCACAATATCCTGCAACACTCTGGCTGCTGATTTCTGAAGGTCATGCTCTTCTTAAGAAACAACACCACCACCGAGACAGAGGCTTGCTGTTTTTTTTTTTTTAAAGTATTTTTTATTAAACAGTTTCAACATAACAATTATTAATCCAAGTAATCAAATACATTATTTTTTCCCTTCCTCCCTCCCTCCCTCCCTCCCCACCAAGGACTTCCCACAGCTCCCCTCTTTGATTTCTCTACACATATTGTTCTCTGCATGTTATAAAATTGTACATATCCTTGCCTTGTCTATCCTATATTCAACCAATAAATTTGTGGGAGTTTATTCAAAAAGAAAGAAAGAAAAAAACAACAACAACAGGCCAAAGAAGTTTTATAAACACACTCTCGCAAAACCAAGCAGTCGGCAACATCAGTTATATTCCACTGGCTTCTAAGCTGACTGGCTATAAACGAAAACTAACACTTATTAAACTTTCTGAAAGAAAAATTATAATGCAGTGGTGACCATCACCAAATGCACATGATCTTGTCCTTGGAGCAACCCCGTCCTCTAGGGCAGCTGGATAGTCTGCAGCTCTTGCCTCTTCCTGGCAGCAGTGGCGAATGATGTGCGGAGCACAGAGAGCAGCTGCCTTAGGCAAAAGTGGTTTCTTGCACATGCTGCGGAGGTAAGTGCAGGGCAGAAGGGGCTCCTCAAACTGGGAAGGCAGCCCATTTAGGAAAAAGAAAACCGGTCCTAAACCTCTCTTGCCTTGCAGGGTTATCTTTGGGAGAAGAAAAGGCCAGGGAGAAAATCCTACACAAATCAGGAGCGGATTCCCCAATAGACAGCACCCTATACACCTCCTTTTGGCAACTCCTGCAGTTCAGCTGGTGCCAGATGCCTCACTCTGCTTTCCTTTGGACCACATCAGCAAGGCCAAGAGGAGGGTTTTGCAGTCCAGGATCTCCACACACACTGTTATGTACTGAAGTTCTCACCCTGGGCCAGCAGGGGGATACTGTAGATAGTTATGCAAATGAAGGATCGAAAAGTGACGTTCAGTGATTGGATAGTTTGTATGCAAATGAAGGATCGAAAAGTGACGTTCAGTGATTGGATAGTTTTAGAAAATGGCAACAGTTACATTGTTCTGGAGCTCTATATAAGCAGGCTGACTGAGCTCCTCAGTTAGTTCTGTTCCAGCTTACAATAAGAGCTGCTTTGGAAGAATCGCTGTGTCGTCTTATATGTTCGCTGTGTCGTCTTATATGTGGTAACACTGCCCAGGCTTGTACCCTGGAGATGATACAGTGGTACCTCTGGATGCGAACGGGATCTGTTCCAGAGCCCTGTTTGCATCCTGAAGCGAACGCGACCCACGTCTGCACGTGCGTGCGTTGCAATATGCCGCTTCCACGCATGCGCGTGATGTCATTTTGACCGTCTGCGCATGCGCGAGCTGCGAAACCCGGGCCGCCGCGGATCACAACTCGAAAATATTCATCCTGAAGCTACTTCAACCCAAGGTATGACTGTACTTCTGAACCAACTGCAGCTTCTGAACTATCCTTGAGGGTGGCCCTACAATGGGTGCATTGCAATAAGCTACGCCCTGTCCCGGTCCAGGAACGGTAGTCTTTCTCCTGAACCGAACGTATTTAAAGGTGCTTTTTTGTATTTTTCACATCCATAGTGTGAATAGAGTTGTTAGCTGTTGTCAGCAACCGTCTGGCCTTCTCTTATCTCTTTACCAGCAACATGACCTGCATAAATCAGCCAGTAGTACTTTTCAAGATACTGTACAGAGATAAGCAGAGGTAAGCAAACCAAGCTTCTGTCAAAGGCACAGAAGGAGGAGGAGCAGGGGGCCCATAAAAAAAGTTGGCAGCCTTAAGAGTACACCTTAGATTGTTAAAGTGTATACCACAAAAGTGGAAGGTGTGGCTTTGAAAAACAGGTGTTTGAAGAAGAAGAAGAAGAAGAAGAGTTTGGATTTGATATCCCGCCTTTCACTCCCTTTAAGGAGTCTCAAAGCGGCTAACATTCTCCTTTCCCTTCCTCCCCCACAACAAACACTCTGTGAGGTGAGTGGGGCTGAGAGACTTCAGAGAAGTGTGACTAGCCCAAGGTCACCCAGCAGCTGCATGTGGAGGAGCGGGGACGCGAACCCGGTTCCCCAGATTACGAGACTACCACTCTTAACCACTACACCACACTGGCGTGTGTATCCTGCAAGTGACCTGTGCCAGAGAGCCAGGATGGACTTCATCTCCCTGCTCAGTGAGCACACATTGAATGTCAAACTCAGGCTTATTGCTGTGTATCGTGGGATTAATGAATCATTTCCCATGGGGAATTATGATTTTATTAATGTTAGTGGAATGCACGTAGTGTAATATAAGCAGGAAAGCAGTAGCAGCCACAGGGAGGCTTTCCTCAGTTGGTTAGAGCAGTGTTTCCCAACCTTGTGCCTCCAGCTGTTTTTGAACTACAACTCCCATCATCCCTGACTAGCAAGACCAGTGGCAAGGGATGATGGGAATTGTAGTCCAAAAACAGCTGGAGGCACAAGGTTGGGAAACACTGGGTTAGAGCATGGTGCGGATAATGCGAAGTTTGCAGGTTCGATCCCTGTAAGGGACAACTTCATATTCCTGCATTGCAGGGGGTTGGTCTAGAAAGATGATCCTCAGGATCCCTTCCAACTCTACAGTTCCAAGATTCTATTATTCCATCCTGCATTCCTGGACTAGAGTCTGTTTTGGAGAAACACTAAGTGAAGATTTGAACTCCAGCCTCTATTTCTGTGAGCCCAACACTCTTAAGGCGCTCTCCCTACACCTGTTCCCCTCTAGGCGTTTTGAACGATGGCTACCTCCAGACAACCTGTTTATTAAGCATTCATTCTGATTTGCTTTCAGGGAGAGCCGAGCATCTGCTACCTCACAACTTCGAGCGCGATTTCCCTGTCACTTTCCTTGCTGCAAAAAGGCCCGTTTGCCCTGGAAGCAGGTTTGTTGCACAAGAGCACCAAAAAAAACCCTTTCGTTGCACAGCCTGAGTTTGCTGGTACAGTGGTACCTTGGGTTAAGCACTTAATTCGTTCTGGAGGTCCGTTCTTAACCTGAAAGTGTTCTTAACCTGAAGCACCACTTTAGCTAATGGGGCTGCCTGCTGCTGCTGCCGTGCCGCTGGAGCATGATTTCTGTTCTTATCCTGAAGCAAAGTTCTTAACCTGAAGCACTATTTCTGGGTTAGTGGAGTCTGTAACCTGAAGCGTATGTAACCCGAGGTACCACTGTATGTGACTGAATCCTACATGGAAAAAACCAACCGTCTGAAAGCAGCGTAAAATTCCTATAATCTCCAACTGGCCCCACTGGGGAGCTCTGGGAAGTGTAGCTCTCTGAAGGAAACAGGCATCTCTTAACTACTCTCAGCAGGCCGAAGAAACTGCCTCGAAACTGGGGAGCAGAAAAGAAGCAAACTCTGGTTTCTGCTGTTGGAACAGGGGACTTCACACCACTCATCCAGACTCCCGACAATAACATCAAGGCAAGAGGGAGACCATCCTGGCTTCCATCAGAACTTGCTTCTGCCAGAAAGAACACCCAGCTCCAGTTCCCTGTTATTGCCCTGGGAGTGCCGTAGGAAAGGACACTCTGGCTTCAAGCATCAGCCAAAAGAACAAAATCTGCCTGCCGTTATTCAAGCAAGAACACCAGCAAGGGCAGGTTTGCTGGGTCCTAGCAAGCTATAAATGCTTGCAATGCTTATAGCTCACCATTCTGTTTTGGCATTAAAAACTGATTTTCCTCCCGGCGCTTTCCTCCTTCAGCTCCCTTTCCTTGTGCGTTTTGGTTTTTTTAGTCCATCAGCTCGATGGCAGGTCCTCTCTCTCTTTTTTGCTATGAGCCGCTTTGGAAGACAATATTTATCTGAAAAGTGGGATAAAGTAAGTAAAATAAAACACTGAGCTGTATATTCTTGTCTTAGGCTCCATCTGCACTATAAATTTAAAGCAGTATCGTAACATTTTAAACAGTTGTGGCTTCCCCCAAAGAATTCTGGGAAGTGTAGTTTTTCTAAGGTTGGCGAGAGTTGTTAGAGACCCTGCATCTTCCCCTTAGAAGAGCTAAAATTCCCTGAGAGGTTTAACAGCCAATCCCTCTTCCCAGGGAATTCTGGGAATTGTAGCTCTCTGAGGGGAATGGGCATCTCTTAGCAACTCTCCATATGCCTAGGAAACTACAGTTCCCATGATTCTTTGGGTGGTACTGCTTTAAATATATTGTGCAGATGGGGCCTCAGTTATATGGTTTTAGAAGGGGCCAGGCCACCTTAGGACGGCAGTGAGTGGGCATTTGTCACTGAACATTTTCTGGCTCAGCTGATAATGGTTTCATGTTAGGTCTTTGGAGGGGAATTTTGTTATTTATTTATGTAAGTTGTTTGCATCGTTTATACTCCACCCTTTCGCAAGAGACACTTGTGGCGCTTTACATCGTCAAAAACAGCAAAGCTTACTAAAATAGGATTGAAATGGGGAACCGAGACAGAAGAAAAAAGTCAATAACCTAAAAACAGCCCCCAAGGCCTCATATTGGCCAGAATAAAAAGATGTTCAGGAAGCGGCCAAAATATTTGCTTTTGGAGTTAAAAATTGACAGAAGCTGAACTGGACACTAAATTCCTGCTAGAGGAGCACCCCTTACCCTACATATAATCACTCTCCACTTTAGAAAATAAATATTATTCATTGCAGATAATGCATCCTTGAGAGGAAAGATCCTGGTTCTAACTAAGGAGGCAATACAATACATCTGGACCTCTCAGATGGAGAGAGGTCCAAAACAGATGTTTCCTTTCCTGAAAGCAAGGAAAAGTAGGAAATTTAGGTCAGCAACCGGTTAAGTGTTGAGGGAAGGCAAGCACAGCTTAGCTCAGGAAGGACAGTCTATGAGGGGATTCCTCTCTCGTACTGTTTCCCATGCTGACACATCAGCTTTCAAGACAAGCTGAGTTGCATCCCAACGTTTCGAACAGAAAAATAAAAATTAAGGGGTGGGGCAGTTCATCAGGCATCTTTGGGAAGGGAGTTCCACAATCTGGGTACATGCACCGAGAGAAGGCTGTAAGCTGCGTACACATCATACATTTAAAGCACACACCCCAAAATGAATCCTGGTAACTGCAGTTTGTCAAGGGTGCTGGGAATTGTAGCTCTGCCTGGGTAAACTACAGTTTTTAGGATTCTTTGGGGGAAGGGATATGCTTTAAATGTATGGTGTGTAAAATATGGTGTGTGCACCAGCCATGTACCGTATTTTTCACTCCATAAGGCGCACCTGACCATAAAGCGCACCTAGTTTTTAGAGGGGGAAATGAAGGGGGAAAAAATTATTCCCCCCCCAGCCCCAAAGAGCAGCAAACAGGCTGTGCGCAGCCTGTCCGCTTCTCCCAGATCTTCTCGGGGCTGCCGGGGGAAGCCCGGGTCCCCCCCCCCAGCCCCAAAGAGCAAAGAAGCCAAGACAGCGAGCAGGATGCATCCCGCTGGCTGTCCTGGCTTCCTCTTTAGCCGCGCGCAACCTCTCCAGCCGGGAGAGGCTGCGCGCTGCTATGGCAATTCCCCCACCTCCCACAAAAGCCCACAGGAGCTGCGCACACTTTAGGAGCATGCGACTCCTGCAGGCTTTTCTACGAGGAGGGAGAAGGGACTGACTGGCGGCGTCAGTCCCTTCTCCCGCCTGGGGAAAAGCCTGCAAGAGCCACGCAGAGCTTGTGTCCGGCTCTAGGGGGCTTTTCCTGCCTGCCTCCCCCCTGCATTCGCTCCATAAGACGCACACACATTTCCCTTTACTTTTTAGGAGGGAAAAAGTGTGTCTTATGAGCCAGTGTGGTGTAGTGGTTAAGAGCGGTAGTCTCGTAATCTGGGGAACCGGGTTTGATTCCCCGCTCCTCCACATGCAGCTGCTAGGTGACCTTGGGCCAGACACACTTCTTTGAAGTCTCTCAGCCCCACTCACCTTACAGAGTGTTTGTTGTGGGGGAGGAAGGGAAAGGAGATTGTTAGCCACTTTGAGACTCCTTAAAGGGAGTGAAAGGCGGGATATCAAATCCAAACTCCTCCTCCTCCTCTTCTTCTTCTTCTTCTTCTTCTTCTTCTTCTTCTTATGGAGCGAAAAATACGGTACATCTCTGTTGCCAGGTCACACAGCAGATACTCTTTTACAGATCTTGACGTAGGAAGTAGGGAGGAAGCAATATGGCCTAGATGCTTCCAGACAGGGACTTTACATTGCAAAAAAATTCCACTGTGCATGTTTCACAAGTTCGCTTCCATGACTTCCCACTTTTCTGAGTCACAATATTGTTTGACATCTATGTTGGTGGGCGGAGCGTGACGGGCTAAATTTTTAAATCCTCCCCGCAAGCACTTTTCCCACACCCTCCATCACCTGTTGCCATTCTGGGCATGCACACAGGTATTTAAAAAAAACACCACCAATCTCAGGAAATGCACTTGAACAAATGTTACCAACTTTATCCAGCCAGTCTCACAGTGAGTGAAATTAGAGATTTGTGCTTTGGAGTTTGTGGGTGTAGGGGGGTCAATATCTACTTCCATTTGGTTTTTTATTTATTTTTTCATTCTGAGGTGTTCTGCAAGGTGGAAGAGAGGTGGAGAGGTCGTCTGAAAAAAACCCTCAGTGTTTGTTTGTTTTTAAAAACCCAATGTATGTGCTAATGAAGGAGGTGAGGACAGGTGCCCCACCTAGGCCCGAAGTCACCCTAGGCTTCAAAACTGTCCAAAATTCCTTTTCTCTCTTCTTTCCTGGGAAGGGTGCCAAGAGTCCCAAAGACAGGAGCTTTCTGTTCATGCTCAGGAAACTCAACATGGGTCAGGACTCCTGAGGAGGAGGAGAAAGGGGAGGGAACTGGAAGGGGAATATATGCTCAGTGCAAATGGCTGTGCTCGTGCTTGTTTTGTGAATCTATCACACTTGCTCCTTCTACCAGCCCGGATGGTAGAAATAAAGCTTTTTCTCTGAAACTATTCCTTGAGTGTCTGTTGACTCTCATTTCCCTGTCCCGGGCGCAAAGCTCTTCTCACCCGAGGCTAAAAAGGCTACACTATGATTTCGGCTCGCCTCCCAGGAATTCTCCCTCATTTCCTGTGTTAGGATCTTGAGAGAATATTTCCCTGATCTGGTCAGGCCTTCAGCATGTGGCAGCCACTGGAACGAAGTGTCTTTAGTTTGGTATCAGAAGCTACTGGAAACAAAATGGTTAGGTTGTGCCCAGCTGAGGAGCACATGGAAACAGGGGTGTGGTGACAGAGACACCCACAAAAACGGCACCACCGCACACAAAACAAACTGTTCACACACACACACACACCTGTGACTGAAGATGTATAATGAATTATTTTAACATCAGATTTTCTACAGTAATTGGCAATCTGGATTAAATGTAAAAAAAAGTAGTAGTAGTAATGGCTGGCTTTTTAATGCAACAGAGTCTTATGTTGGAGCTGCAAAAGAGCAACAAGAAATTTCTGGAATGAGCAGTGCTGGGTCCTCAATAAACTCCCATTTTAAAACACTCCTAGCCATTTATTGCTTTTAGGCGATAACCAGCACTTTTAATGGGTTCCAGAAAAAAGATCAGAAGCCCGAGAGACAGTTTTAACTATGCAGGTTATGTGTGTCACAGCTCCCAACATCTCACTCTGGTCAATAGTCTGTCCTGCAAACTTACAAACACAAAGGCAGCCCCACACAGAGCAATTGCTCTCTGATTGGTCGGGCTGCGTGCCATTAGTGAGAGAGCTGCAAATACTGCATTTGCTTATTGTGCTGCCCTTTTATTTAATTTGTAAAAGGCAGGTTCATATTTTGTTACATACCAAATATCACTGTTATTTACATAAAAACTTATGCACCGAGTTTCCTTTATAAATAGGAAAGATATATATAAATAACAGTAAATCAGTAACAACAATGTAAAAATAAATAAATCATAAAACATGATTTTAGCAACCACAGTAGTCAGAAGGAAGGAAAGTTCAGTTATCAGCCGTCAGGAAATGCACAAACAGCATTCCAACTGCAAAAACATCCCATTATTGGTGCTCTCTTGATCTTTACCATGTGGGCACTGCAAAGGAAAACGCCCTTCTCCAAACCCTGGTGAAATAGGTGGACCCATTGCATTGGGTCTTTATGGTAGGCAGAGAGCATCACTTAGTGTCATCGCCTCCTCCTCTGCCCAGTTTTCCACTGTCAGTCAACATTCTGATTTTGGAAACAAATATTCCTTTAATGGACACTGATGGCTAAGAGATGCTTGCTTAAATTACCAATGCTTTTTTTTTTTTTTTTTTTTTGAAAGAACATTTATTGTATTTTAAAAAGTTACAGCACAACAAAAAATAGCATCTGCTTGAATTATTGTTGACGGGGGGGGGGGATGGGGAGATACTGAACTTAAATCATAGAATTGGAAGGGACTCTGAGCGTCATCTAGGTCCAAAACCTACAGGCAGTCTGCGGGGGGGGGGGGGGGCTATATTCGCTTGGGAAAGTGGGGCGGTGCTTTTTAACCCTTTCGCACCCGCCGCTGCCAGCGCCCGGCGGAAGGGCAGAGACTGCGGCTCCTCTGCAAGCCTCGACGGCCGTCTGCCCGCCCCCCCCCCCGCCCCAAAGGTGGTCATCAGCCGCCTGGGTCCCCGCGAAGGCGCTGCAATGCGGCGAGGCCGCCTCCTCCGTGCCGCCCGCCCGCCTCGCGCGTCTGCTGCAGTGGATCGTGCCGGCCACACTAATCAGCCGCCGCTCCGACGGGCAGCGCCGCCTCCCTCGCCCCAGACGGGATGACGGCATCCTCGGCTCCGCTGGGGAACGGTGACGTCATGCCGCAACCTCAGCCGCAACCGGGATCTGCAGCAGAGCGGAGCAGAAGTGGCGGCGGCGCGGGCTGGTTTCTTGGGTTTCTTTGGTTTCTGGCCACTCCAGACTAAGGCACACACGATTTGGGCAAGGCAAAAAAGAAAGAGAAAGAGAAGGTGTTCCTTAGCTTTCTCTGCACACACCCCTTAATATATATGAATGAGTGCTATAATAATAATAATAATAATAATAATAATAATAATAATAATAATAATAATAATAGGTAAAGGGACCCCTGACCATTAGGTCCAGTCGTGACCGACTCTGGGGTTGCGGCGCTCATCTCGCTTTATTGGCTGAGGGAGCCGGCGTACAGCTTCCGGGTCATGTGGCCAACAGGACTAAGCCGCTTCTTGCGAAGCAGCTTACGGAAACGCCGTTTACCTTCCTGCTGGATTGGTACCTATTTATCTACTTGCACTTTGATGTGCTTTCGAACTGCTAGGTTGGCAGGAGCTGCGACAGAACAACGGGAGCTCACCCCGTCACGGGGGTTCGAACTGCCGACCTTCTGATCGGCAAGTCCTAGGCTTGTGGTTTAACCCACAGCGCCACCCGCGTCCCTAATAATAATAATAATAATAAAATTTATTTATACCCCGCCCTTCCCAGCCAAGACTGGGCTCAGGGCAGCTGACACCAAATATAAAAACAATTGATTAAAATACAGCTTAAAAAACAAGATTAATACAACATTAAAACATTAAAATGCAGCCTCATTTCAGTGGAAACTCAATCAAAAACTTTTTGGGGGATAAAAACGTCAAGTCTTCACCAAGGCTAACTATCCAGACTGGTAGCTGACAGCAGCTTTTTGTTTTGTTTTGTTAAACGATTATTATTATTTACTTCTGGAAAGGGAGGACGCAGATTAATGGGCATGCGCAGTTTTTATGATGATGGCAAGAAGTGGATTGTGAGAAGGCAACAGGAAGGGCACTTCTGATTTTCCACAGATGCAAAATCAGCACTCGTAAGCTCAGGGTCGTGGGTCTAAGCCCCACATTGGGCAAAATATTCCTGTGTTGGTGCAGACCTAGATGACCCTCGTGGTCCTTTCCAACGCTATTAAAGAGCACCCATCCCATAATAAACACCCAGCAAGAAGCACCCTGAATGTGTTTCTTGCTGCAAATTGGAAACCGGAGACACGGTTGCACACAAAAGGGGCTCTGGAAAAGTAGAGTGTGGTAACTTGGTGAATTGCAGGTATAACTCAGATGCAGATATGTAGAAAAAGTCACACACAGCCCACAAAGATTTCATTACTTTTAGCAGGGTGTCTATCCAAACACTTGTTCTGCTCCACATTCAGACCAGTCGAGGTCAGACAGGCCTCCCTCCCTGCTGAACTTCTGGCCTTGACTGAAGGCTTTTTAAAAAAAACAAAAAAAAAAAACAACTCCATCAAGCTTTTGAACAGAACTCTGATTTTATATTTCAAACTAATTTCATGGGGTCTCTTGCACACTGCTTAGACACAACTATGATTAGGTAGCTGTAAACCACCTTAATATTTCAGAATAGGTGGTATATGTTTTTAATTTTTAAAAAAGTGTATTAAGTGCTATGGGCTCCAGTGATTATAATTATCATAATCACAAATTTACAAGTCGAGAATGGGGAGAGTTAGGCAGGCATTCAAAAAGACCGTGCTGTGCTGTAAAGCAGCACACAGTTCCTCAAAAGCCGAACAGTCCTTCCAAAACAGCTTGTTCTTGCCAGACTGCTGCAAAATTCAGACTTCCCTCTCTTTTGGCAGAACCCCAATTACTTTTCTCTCACCATCCAAGCAAGTGAAATATGTCCAATAGCTGCCAGCCTTCAATTATCCTTTAAAGCAAGCATCTTCTAGCCATCAGTGCTCATTAAATAATATTAAATAAGAATGTGGACTCAAGACAGTGGAAAGCTGGGTGGGTAGGGGAAATATGATGATGGATGAGGGACTTCCTACCGTAATGGCCCTCTATCCACTGCAGAGACTAGTTTTGCTAAAGAAACGGATCAGTAAGAAAACAGGACCATCATTTATCCTCTGATTGCGGTGGTGCTCCTGCTTGCCAGCTTGGTGGTGCTGGGCTCAGGTGAACACATATCTGCACCCTCTTCTACCACCAACCTCGTGCTCCTCCCCATCACCACCAGGCTGCACCTGCCCATCCCAGTCAGGGCAGCATAAATTGTGGATACGCAGGACTACCCTTTAAATGGATTTATTCCCAGCGTAGTTGGTTTAGCATTAGGGCACCTGGTTCACAGGGCCCTTACTTAAGGAATCCCTTGTGCTGTTTCACTACTTCCAGAATGCCCATAGTGTAGATAGGGGGAATGCTTCAGCCTAGTGATCCCCTGTCAAGCTTCCATATGGCTGATGGGAACAATTTGGGAGCTATAAATAGGTGTGTTGTTCAGGGGTAGCCCAGGGGGGCTGTGCCGCGATCTCCGCTCAGCCAAGCTGATAAAGCTCATTTTCCTCCGGAATCGCCCCCGACGATAATTAATGACCTGAGCCTTTGATGAGGCCTCAGGCACATCCCCGATTCAGCAGAGAATCCAAAGCAGCACGCAGAAGTGATGAGATTTATGGCTACGTGCTATGCTTTATTACTAAGCTACGCAGAGAGCAAAGAAAAATACACCCTCTCTCTGTGAGAGCAGAGAGCAACTGCAAAACAAAGGAACAGGAAAACCACTAACGTCACATCCTGTCTCCCGTGAGACTTCCAACAGCTTGGACTGTCTCTGGAATGTAAACAGAGTCTTGTGACTCCAAAGCACTGCTCAGCGGCAAACAGAAACCAGCAGACTGAACCCTAGGTCTTTTGCCCTCTGCCTCTTCATACACCCCACAAAGCTTTCTGCCTTCTCTCTCTCTCTCTCTCTCTCTCTCTCTCTCTCACACACACACACACACACAATTTGCTTATAGGCATGCTGCAAAACACACTGCTGGTGAGACCCACCATCTAAGAGACTAAAATCGGCATCTATGCATATAAATGAGCACATGCAGATTTTATGCAAACTTGTGCCAAAGCCCTGTGCCCTTTATGTACCTGGGAACACCCCTGGCTATAAAGCCGCTACAGCTGGTGTCTTGCCATGCATGAGCACATGACATCCCCCAAAGAATCCTGGGAGTTTCTCCCTCGCAGAGGGACAATTTCCTTTGCCCTTAAAGTTCCCATGATTTGTTTTGAGGGTTGCTTTAAAAATATGCTGCGCACACAGCCTTAACAGACCTAGGAGGTTCCGTGGCTCCTGCTCCAACACCCAACTATCTTAAATTTGTCCTTAAAGCAGGGGCAAGTTGTTTGAGCAGGCATGTAACATTTCAGACGACCTGAAATTCGGCTCCATTTTGGGAAACATGATTGATAGCGTCCTGCCAGCACACAGCAATGGTGACCACCAGAAAAAGGAATGCAAGGGCTTTGTCACTGTTATGTCAGCAAGTCACTCTTTTGTCCTTGGGCTTCTTTGCGGCCTCAATGAAGGAGTAATCCCTGCCAGCGGTATTGACTGGCTGGATGGCACAGTTACTGCCATCTTCTGGAAATGGTTTGTTTCGCAAGCCTCAGTCTCCTCAGGTTCATCTTTCACAGACCAGAGAAGGAAGCTACTCAGGCGTTGCCTCATCATGCAGTTTCATTGAGAAGGAGCTTGCGTCAGACTTCAGGGATTAAAGCAATGGTTTCTATTGAGCATGTGAATGCTCGTTCTAATAATGTTGCGTTACACCCCTCAGGAGAATCTAATCCCCATCTAAACACCCTTGCATGATGAACGCAGCCGAAAGATATAGTGCCATACGGAATCTATACTGGCATAACAATAGCCTTGTGCTAATGGATAATATAAGGGACGTGAGTGGCACTGTGGTTTAAACCACTGAGCCTTGGGCTTGCCAATCAGAAGGTAGGCGGTTCGAATCCCCGCGACGGGGTGAGCTCCCATTGCTCGGTCCCTGCTCCTGCCAACCTGGCAGTTCGAAAGCACATTGAAGTGCAAGTAGATAAATAGGTAAGGAAGATAAGTGGTGTTTCCGTGCGCTGCTGTGGTTTCGCCAGAAGCGGCTTAGTCATGCTGGCCACATGACCTGGAAAAACTGTCTGCAGACAAACGCTGGCTCCCTCAGCCAGTAAAGCGAGATGAGCACCGCAACCCCAGAGTCATCCGCGACTGGACTTAACGGTCAGGGGTCCATTTACCTTTAATGGATAATATAGGGAGCATAGAATTATAGACATGTAGAGTTGGAACGGGTCCCAAGGATCATCTAGTCCAACCCCCTGCAATGCAGGAATCTCAGCTACAGCATCCATAGTAGATGGCCACCCAACCTCTGCTTAAAAACCTTCAAGGAAGGAGAGTCCACCATCTCCCAAGGAAGTCGGTTTCACTGTCGAACAGCACTTGATGTCAGAAAGTTCTTCCTGATGTTTCGTCGGAATCTCCTTTCTTGTAACTTGAAGCCGCTGGTTCAACGTCTACTCTCTAGAGCAAGAGAAAACAAACTTGCTCCATCTTCCATGTGACAGCCCTTGAGATATTTGAAGATGGCTATCGTCTCTCCTCTCAGTCTCCTCTTTACCAGGCTAAACGTACCCAGCTCCTTCAACTGTTCCTCATCAGGCCTAGTTTCCTGACCCTTGATCATCTTGGCTGCCTTCCTCTGCACGGATTGCCAACAACCTTTTGAAATTTTGGTGCCCAGAACTGGACACAGTATTCCAGGTGTGCTATGATGACCAAGGCAGAATAGAGTGGTACTATTACTTCCCTTGATCTAGACACTAATTTCTGTTGATGCAGCCTAGATTAGAATTCACTTTTTTTTGCAGCTGCATCACACAGCATCACACTGTTGACTCATGTTAAGCAGAAGTCTTATGCTAGCAGGATCTTACCAGTGGAAGTCAAATAAGTGTAGGGAGGGGAGGAAGCAAATCATTGGAAGACTCTCCTGTTCCCCCAAGGCTTGCTCATCCTCCTAATTGGTCTGGGGTCCCACTGACTCTGGTACAGTGGTACCTCGGGTTACATACGCTTCAGGTTACATACGCTTCAGGTTACAGACTCCGCTAACCCAGTAATATTACCTCAGGTTAAGAACTTTGCTTCAGGATGAGAACAGAAATCGTGCAGCGGCGGCACAGCGGCAGCAGGAGGCCCCATTAGCTAAAGTGGTGCTTTAGGTTAAGAACAGTTTCAGGTTAAGAACAGATCTCCAGAACGAATTAAGTACTTAACCCGAGGTACCACTGTATAGGCTATAGGTTTGGCTATAGTGCTCCTATACCGAAGGCTATTCTTAGAAGCCCAGTTGAAGGCATGTTTAGCAGCTTCAGCTACTGTGCCAGTTTATTGTTTATTTGTTTCTTTAAAAATATGCTTTGCCTTTTTTAAAAGAAGAACAAAGCATACTCAACTGTCTCAACAACAGTTGTTTTAAATTACTTTCTTTTGACCCCAAGTGCTCAGAAAAATTGGTCAAAATCTTCAGTCATTTGAAAACTAGCAAGTTAAATTAAAAAATTAGCATGGGGAATAACTTTCATGCTGTTAATGAGTTTATTTTGCAGAATTACAAAGAACACACCTTTTTATCTTCTTTTTAAAAAAATCTAAACTAAAACAAGTTTTCTTGGATTTGCTGAAAAGGTTTTCAGCACTTCCTTCTCAAATTCCTCATTTCCCCCCCACACAACATCAAACAAGTGACCTCAGTGAGCATTTCAATTTCAAATGTTCTGATCATTTCAACTTTTAGGTTTAGTTAAGTATATTTGTGTATTTACTTTATGGGGGGCAGCTGCCCCCTGGCTACACCCATGGTTTATATAACCCTTACTACATAGCTTTAAAAGGTAAAGGGACCCCTGAACATTAGGTCCAGTCGTGTCCAACTCTGGGGTTGCGGCGCTCATCTCGCTTTATTGGCCGAGGGAGCCGGCGTACAGCTTCTGGGTCATGTGGCCAGCATGACTAAGCCGCTTCTGGCGAACCAGAGCAGCACACGGAAACGCCGTTTACCTTCCCGCTGGAGCGGTACCTATTTATCTACTTGCACTTTGAGGTGCTTTCGAACTGTTACATTGGCAGGAGCTGGGACTGAGCAACGGGAGCTCACCCCATCGCAGGGATTCGAACCACCGACCTTCTGATCGGCAAGTCCTAGGCTCTGTGGTCTAACCCATAGCACCACTGGTTACCTTCAGATTATATACAGGACTGCCTTTGAAGAGCATTTGGAAACTGCAATTAGTCCAAAACAAAAACATTTGGGGTCTACGTAAATATTCAAGTCAATTAAATTACTACTGTTTAGCTGCTAACTCAATTTTACTCAGCAAACAAGTTACAAGTATAGTATGTCCTAAAGCAGATATAAATCAAGCATCAACATTGTGGTCTTTCTTTTGTTTGTTAACAAAACCTTCAGATTTCTTTCTTCCTTTTGCAAAAGCTGGTGCTCAGCTGAGAGTAGCGCAAGTGAAGATCGAAATTTCTTGTCATTTCTCGACTGTTAAAAGTATTCTAGAAGCAGCTTAAAAATATTAATTTCATCCAGAATTCTCAGCCGGCGTACAGCTTCTGGGTCATGTGGCCAGCATGACTAAGCCGTTTCTGGCGAACCAGAGCAGCACACGAAAACGCCGTTTACTTTCCCGCCGGAGCGGTACCTATTTATCTACTTGCACTTTGATGTGGTTTTGTACTGCTAGGTTGGCAGGAGCAGGGACCGAGCAACGGGAGCTCACCCCGTCGCGGGGATTCAAACCGCCGACCTTCAGATCGGTTTTCAGGGGGTACTCAAGGAAACACAGTACTGACACCTTGTTGTTAAAAACTGTGGCACTTGCTATAACAACGTCATGGTGAATACCGGCACTTATTTTTCTAGGAAAAAAAGCACTGGCTTTAGGGACACTTAGGGGAGAGGTGGGGCGCAGATCCCTGTGTCAGCTCCTCCAGATTGGCTGGATTACAAAGAAAAGTAATCAGTTTTCTTTTTTTTTTTTTTGCTAGTACATTTTTATTCAAAATATACAAATACACATATCAAGGCAAAAGCATAGTACACATATTAATAAACATATTAATTCTAAATTATTTACATAGTGTATTATGTTCTCTCCCCCATTTATGCAAAACACAAACAAGAACATAAACACAAACACGAAATTCCCTATATTTGGACTCTATTTAAGAGCCCTGGACTCCCCTCCACCCTTTTGGTAAGTATCGAATAAGTTCCACGGTCACATATTTTATTTTTAATCTTAAATGTTAGTTTTTCTCTGTAAGTGCTATTCCAAAACCGCCAGTGCTTTCTACAGTTTATTTCCAATATATTTCCAATATTTACTCCAATTTTTTTGAAATTTCTGTTCATCTTGGTCTCGCATTTTATCTGTTAGTCTAGCAAGTTCGGCATAATTTACCATTTTAACCTGCCAGTCACTTATACCAGGTATGGCTTCCGTTTTCCAGTTTTGCGCCAACATAATTCCTGCGGCTGTAGTGGCATAGAGGAATAGCGTTTTGTCTTCTTTTTTGATTTCTTTACCCGGCATTCCCAGCAGAAAGGCTTCGGGTTTTTTGGGAAAAGTGTATTTGAATTTTTTTTTAAGTTCATTGTAAATTAATTCCCAAAAAGCTTTCACTTTGTTACAAGACCACCACATGTGGTAGAAGTCGCCTTCTGCTTCTCCACATTTCCAACATCTTTTATTCTTTAGTCTGTACATTTTAGCCAGTTTCACCGGCGTATGATACCACCTGTATATCATTTTCCAGATATTTTCCCTCAATACCGTACAAGCAGTAAACTTTATTTTGTTGTTCCATAATTCCAGCCATCTTTCAAAATCAATATTATGGCCGATATCCATCGCCCACTTTATCATTGCCTCCTTCACCTCCTCGTCTTTTGTGTACCAATCCAATAATATATTATAGATCTTAGATAAAGTTTTAGATAAAGATCACAGTCTCCAGTATGGTCTTTCTGATCTTAACATCAGTTCTGATCTTATCAGCCAAATAATAATAATAATAATTTATTACTTATACCCTGCCCCAGCCACTCTGGTTGGCTCCCAACAGAATATTAAAAGCATGATAAAACATCAAACATTAAAAACTTCCCTAAACAGGGCTGCCTTCAGATGTCTTCCAAAAGTCAGATAGTTGTTTATTTCCTTGACATCTGATGGGAGGGCGTTCCACAGGGCTGGTGCCACTGCCTAGAAGGCCCTCTGCCTGGTTCCCTGCAACCTCACTTCTCACAGTGAGGGAACCGCCAGAAGGCCCTCAGAGCTGGACCTCAGCGTCCGGGCAGAATGATGGGGGTGGAGATGCTCCTTCAGGTATACTGGGTCGAGGCTGTTTAGGGCTTTCAAGGTCAGCACCAACACTTTGAATTGTGCTCAGAAATGTACTGGGAGCCAATGTAGGTCTTTCAGGACGGGTGTTATATGGTCTCGGCAGCCACTCCCAGTCACCAGTCTAGCTGCCGTGTTCTGGATTAGTTGCAGTTTCCGGGTCACCTTCAAAGGTAGCCCCACGTAGAGCGCATTGCAGTAATCCAAGCGGGAGATAACCAGAGCATGCACCACTCTGGCAAGACAGTCCGCAGGCAGACAGGCTCTGAGCCTGCGTACCAGATGGAGCTGGTAGACAGCTGCCCTGGACACAAAGCTTCTATTGCGCTAGTGTGAAATGAAGGCATGACAGATGACATCCCTGTTTCCCCACCTAGGGTGATAAAGGGTGTGTCAGTGGCATTATGGCCATTGGAGCATGAGTACATTTCCGCCTCAGGGTTCAGCAACCTGCGGCCCAATCCCCCATTTTGGTACAGCATAAAAAGCCATTCGAGGCTGTCAATGGCCCCAAGTATATCCAGAAAGAGAGGAGACCTGTGTTTGGCTGTGGTGCACTATATTGAGTGTCCTTCAAACAGAGCTCTCTGTATGCCTCCCTGGTGCGAAACCAGATTGATCTTTGTTAATAAAAACATCCAACCTTTAAGCCATTACCACTGTTAAAATCTTGGCATCCTGATTCACTTAGGCGAATTGGCCTACAGAAGCTCAGCTCAGTTGGATCCTTCCTTGGCACTGGGATCATGACTGTCAGTCTGGGCGGCTTCCAGGGTTCTGGGATTCCCTCTCTAGGACTGCAGTGAGCAGGGCTCGCAATCTAGGGACCGGGGTCCCAGGGTCCAGGAGGCGTGCCAAAGATACCACACCCTCTGCAATGTATAGGAGAAATATTAGGGTTTGCCAGTGATAACTGGGGAGTACTGTTTGTGTAATATTTTCAGCGACAGCTCCTTTGTAGTAATGGATGTTGTTTTTGTAGGGGGGCAGCAGCCTCCCACCTAAATCATCATTAAAAATCAATACAAATCTGAGGTTCTGCCCCCCCTCCCCCACAAAATTCCTGGCTACGCCCATGTTTTTGTATGGTGCAATTTTCAAAGAATGACTACATTTTGGTTCCCAAGTGATTTTGGAAAGTGTGAATTGGGTAGAATCTCTTTTAAATGCCTGCAAAATAACAATTTCTATCCATTCTATCCTGCCAGACTTGGACCAGGAAGAGTCAAATCTCCACTCAGCCATGACGTCTTTTTTTAAAAATAAATTTTTATTAACAATTTAAACATAACAAATTGTCAAAACAAATCATCTTCATTATTCCGCCCCCCATTTCCCACCTCCCACCTCCCCAACAAACCCTCCCACCCTCCCCCCTACGACTTCCCTCAGCTCCTCTCTCTGATTTCTCAACCAATGTTAATTTCTGCATGTTATAAAAGCCATGACGTCTTAGGCCACTAAACATCTCTTAGATTATGGGTGTCTTCACATCACTGCCTTAGAGCCCAATGAAGTTGTTTCTTTACCCCCTCCCCCTGCCTCCCCCAGTGCATTTCACAGCACTTCCCCCCCCCACAGCTGTTCACATCAACAGGACTTCATTAATGTCAGATTCGTTTCTGTTTGTATACACACGGGGGGGGGGTGGGGTGCGGGCGCATTGACAGGGCCAGGGATGTCTTTATCCTATGAAGTGGTCTTCATGCTTTACTAGGGGCTAATTAGGAATGGCTTAACGACTCCCAACTGGTATGAAGCTGGTTTGAGAAACAAGGTATGAAGCAGCTGTAAAGGTAAAGGGGATCCCTGACCATTAGGTCCAGTCACAGACGACTCTGGGGTTGCGGCGCTCATCTCGCTTTATTGGCCGAGGGAGCAGGCGTACAGCTTCCGGGTCATGTGGCCAGCATGACTAAGCCGCTTCTGGCGAACTAGAGCAGCGCACGGAAACGCCGTTTACCTTCCCGCCGGAGCGGTGCCTATTTATCTACTTGCACTTGGTGCTTTCGAACTGCTAGGTTGGCAGGAGCAGGGACCGAGGAACGGGAGCTCACCCTGTCATGGGGATTCGAACCGCCAACATTCTGATTGGCGAGTCCTAGGCTCTGTGGTTTAACCCACAGCGCCACCTGCATTAGTAGCAGTAGTTCATAACAAAGTATTGCATACGTATGCATTTTGGATAACGTATTCGTGGGAACATGGGTTAAAAGCCCAGCACTGGAATTGCAGTAGTTGCACAGTAAACAGGAGTGTGAACACAGCCAAAATTACCCAGCGGGTAGGTGAAATATAGCAAAATGGAGCCAGTATAGTATAGTGCTTAGTATGACAGAATAGGACCTGGGAGACCAGGGTTCAAATCGCCACTCAGCCATGAAGCTCCTTGGGTGACCTTGGGCCAGTCACTGCCTCTCAGCCTAACCTACCTCACAGGGCTGTTGTGGGGATTAAATGAGGCGGAGAAATGTAAGCCACCTTGAGCTCTGTGTGGGGAGCAAGGTGGGTTAGAGAAATGTCAATAATAATAATAATAATAATAATAATAATAATAATAATAATAATAGATAGTTTGCAGTTGCCCTGTCCCGAGATCCTCGACGGAAGACTGAAAAACCAATCTGTAGATAAAACAGAAACCTTCTACCTGGGGGGAAAAAACTCCACATAAAACTGACAACCGTCTTCCTCAACGAAGCTGTGTCGAGAAAAGCAGAGACTGAGGTGAGGTGAGACTGAGCAGAGACTCCCTCTACCCATTGGCAGACTGCGTTCAGCTGCCTTCTCCCTCCGCCCCTCCAGGCGGCTTGGCTGCCAGTCTAAGATGCGAGCCAAGTTTGGAAACAGGCAGAGACAAGGTCATCTCAGACATCTGGCTCCTAATGTCTTATCATCTCTGCTGGAAGGAGGCAGCCAGAGGAGGTCTCTCACCCCAAAACTCGGTGGAATTCACTTCCAAGCAAATGTATGCAGGGGATCAGATTGCGATGGATATTCCTTTTTTAAAAAAAATGTTACAGGAAACCATAACCTTGGTATTGAGGGGTGTGGGCACAAGCTGGATCGTGCCTGGCGACCACCAGTGGGCCACTGGCCAATGTCTAGTAAGGCTGCTGGTTTTCTTCTAAAGATAGGCTGGGCAGATCTCAGCCTGCCGGTCCAGGCAGGTACTTTCAAAGCAAGGGAAAGGATGCTTCACAAATACACACACAACACACAATTCTTGGCTTACAGATCAAGTGTGATTAGTGTGCTGCTGCAGTGGCAACTTGAATAAAATATTGGGGGACGGCAGGTAAGCCCTGCATAATCGATCATAAGACTTGGTGCTCACACACCATTTGAATGGCAATGCCATCAACTGGGGGGGGGCAGCCCCCTCAAATATATTATGGGAGGGGAGCCAAAGGGTCCTTGGCCCTCTAAGAGTTGTCTCCTATGGTGTGCTGGACCTGAAACCTCCACTCAGCCACAGAACTTCCTTTGGGCATAGCTGTCAACTGTCCCTTATTTGGCGGGAAGCGCCGTTTCCCGCTGCTGTCCTGGATTGATGATGTCCCTTAAATTTCCCGAGTTTCATGCTCGCCCGGCTCGGGAGGGAAGCAGCGGCTCGGGGTCCTCCGCTTTGAGAGCGTGTGCGCACAAGCTGCTGCATCTCCGTCTCTCCCTTTTCCCCCTCAGGGGCGCGTCGTGAGAAAACAGGTGGTGGCGGGTGGGCGGGCAGCCCCTCTCTTGCGAGACTTCCGCTGCGTTGCCAGAGGAAGCCGGAGGAGGCAGCGGCAGCGGCGGTGGCGGCGGTTGAGAGGAGGCCAGTGGCGTAGCGTGGGTTGTCAGCACCCGGGGCAAGGCAAGTAATTTGCGCCCCCTAACCCTAACCCCCAGATGTTGCGCCCGGTGCGGCCAGCCCCCCCTGCACCCCCCACGCTACGCCACTGGAGGAGGCAGCCTGAGGGAGGAAGAACAGGAGGGGATGAGGAGGGACGCAGAAGGGTGGCACTTCAGTGGCCATGGCGGCGCCACAACCGCCTCACAGGCGGCGTGGGCAAGAGTCTCCCTCCCTCTCGGGCAGGGAAGGGCCGATGGAACTCAGAAGCTAAGCAAAATCCCTTATTTTGGCTGCTGATCCCTTATTTTCGAGGCTGCTGGTCCCTTATTTTCAAATCTGTAAGTTGACAGCTATGGCTTTGGGTGACTTTGGGCCGGCCAGTGACCTACCTCACAGGGTTGTCGTGAGGAGAGCAACAGAGAGGAGGGGAAGCAGCGCACTCTTTGGAGGAAAGCAGCGAAATGCATGTTAACGGGACTACTACTAGATCCCGAAAATACGCACATTGCCTCTTCTTGGAGCGCGCCCTGGGGGGAGAAGAAAACCAGTCTTATACAACTGGCCTGATTACATGATTAGACTAGCCATGATCTTCTCCATCACTTGGAGGAGGGGTTTCTAATTCGTGTTGCCTCTGTGGGTCACAAACCCAGCCCCCCTCTCCCCACCCCCTTCTGGCGACGCTGCCTGTGTGTGTTGTGCGTCCTGACTTCAGGCTGCTGCGCGCCTCGCAGCGGGTCCGTGCCAACCTCTCTCCCCACCGCCCTCCTTCCCAGGCAGGTGGAGCAGCAGCAGCAGCAGCAGCGGAAGGGGAGGAGAAGAGGACACTGCAACCTACTTGAATAATTGATAGGCTGGGCTGCCGAGCGGGGAGCCAGCAAACGCGGAGGAGCAGCCGGACGCCGGGCTCCCTGCGCCGCCGCCGGAGCCGCCCCCCTCGCCCCCCGCCGGAGATGCCAGCGCTGCGCGCAGGTAGGGGGGCTCGGCGCGCCTCTCTCCCGCCGGGCTAATTAGGGAGGGAGGGAGGGAGATGCGGGCAGTGGCCCCCGGTGGAGGCGGCGCCTTTGGAGAATAAGTCGGGCACGTTCCTGGAGAGCTTAATGGAGCCTCCATCACCCAGGGCAGTGTACCCTTGAATGCCAATTTGCCGGCACCCCGGTTGCGCGAGCAGCTGTTTGGGTGCTGGGAAACTGTAGGGGGCTGCCAAACTTGGCTCACCTCTGAGCTGTCCTGGGTAACATCCCTCCCCCCCCCCGCCCCAGCAAAGGCAGAAGGATGGGTGGTAAGTGGACTGGTGGATACTGGTAAGGAGGCTCACAGCCCAGTAGGGTGGGCACCTTCTCTTTCCCCACTCATTCCTCCTTTTAGAGCATTACAGGCAGAAGTGCAGCAGGGGCAGGGGCTTCCTACTGTTGGGAGCCTGGGCTGTTTGAAAGCTGCACCTGTTGTATTGCTGCCTGATTTTCCGTAACAACAGGGATAAAGTGAGGGAGAGCAGTGCAGGCAAATTTCTGGTACTGGTCGCGTCGGCTGAGGGAAGGAGGGAGGTAGATATCCACACAACCGGAGTACTTAGGCTTGATAGGAGCTGGGACTCAGCCGGTTTGAGCGGCAGCCCCCATCTTCAGCAGTATGGCTCATCAATGCTGGATACTGGAATTTTTTTTTATTTTTAAGTGCCTTTCTGAGCATGTGTAGACTGCCTTTCTCTCATCACTGAGTAGCCCCCAAATATATAGGGCTGGTTGGGTGGGGGGCCTGAAGGTCAGAGGTCATGACTTCCAGGCAAAATGGAGCCCCTGGCATCTTTCTTCCTGCAAATAGGCACCGCTGGGAAACAGCCTGAGCACAAGTAGGCTTCAGGCATACCTGGCACTTGGCAAGACCTGTTTCACTTCTGCCTGTGCCGGAGAGCTGGCTACGCTGAGGTAGAGGTTGCATCTTGTGGCTCCCTTAATACTGGCAGCAATTGGCAAGAGGCTCTTTGTATATCTGTGCATCTGATAGCCGATATCATCTGTTTGGTATGTGCAATTCGGATCTGCTTCTATTTCCAAACGTTAAAAAGAAACAACAGAATCTGCACTTCTGTGGTGCTGGCTGGCGTTTAGCTGCTGCTATGTGCCATTGTGTTTGCATGCGAGAGAGGCTGTATTCCACAGAGGGGTAGCCATGCTGGTCTGTTGCAGCAAAGACAACAAAAGAGTGCCGTGGCATCTTAAAGACCCAACAGATTTATGGTGGCACAAGCTTTTCTGGATGAGAGCCCTCTTCATCAGCTGCGTGGTATTGCTCTTTCAGTTGGCAGATAATATACATGGGCACAGAGGGGATTCCTACCCCCCCCCCCAGTCTCTTATGTCTCTCATCAGACTTGCAGGTCCTTAATGTGATTCATTTCATTGATGGATGGTGCAGAAGATCAGTCCATGAAATTTGTCTAGACTTCTAGACTGGGAAGTAGGAGGAAAAAGCATGCTCAATTGTCTTTTTAAAGTTTATTTGCTTTTGGCTGTTCGATTCAGAAACAAATTAAAAATTGCAGCAGGGAAAAAGATACAAGAACAAGTCATCCAAAAACTAATCCTGGAGAAATACGTGACATTTTGCAGCTGACAAGTTAAAAAACACACACTACTTTTTCTTGTTTGTTTGACAAAAAAGCACCAGCTTTCCAGTAGAGGTAGGAAACCCTATTCAGTTTCAGAGATAACACAGCAAAACATGTAGAGGAGAATATCTTCCTCTTTACGGCACAGAACAGTGTCTCAAATTGAAAGGAGCGTTGCGATAATGTCGATCAAGTACAGCAGAGGGCAGCTGTTGGAACCTTAGCAATGCAAAAGCAGATCTCAGTTTAGAACGACAACAAAACGTAGACCGCTCCCAGTTAAATAATGTTCAAGGCTGTGCTAAAATTGTATTAATTCATAACCAGGGTTCTTCTTTAAGAATGGCTACTGAACAAAAAATTCTCTCTGCTGTTAAATTCCAGTTTAGCAGCTGGCAGCTTGGATTCAGGCGAGTAATTTTAAAGAAGGAAATAGGGTTGCTTGGGAGTAAATCCCATTTAATTAAACTGGACTTGCTTCTGAGTAGATACATACTCTGGGCCTGAATTCTCCTCCTTGTTCAAGGCAATCGATCCTCAACTGCGCTGTGGGGGGGGGGTGGATTCCAGGAGAGAGGGTGGCTGGTGAAGACCACCTCAGGGTCTGCTCCAGCTTCACTTACTTCTCCTGGGCCATCTACCATCAGTCAACCTGTGCGAAGGATCCTAAATATGCTAAAACTGTTTACTGTGTTTTTAAAATACCGTATGTAATTGTAAGCCACCTTGAATGGATTTATATCCTGAAGGGCAGCATATAAACAGACATAAGGATAAACAAACAAACAAGCAAAACAGTTATATAGAATTGCACTGTAAAGTGGTTTTCTGGGCTCAGTAGGACAGTTAGGGGAGTTGGGTTGCAATTGCTCTTGGAAGTCTCCCAAGGACAAGATGCAATTTGACATACATTATAGTTGACAAGACACTGATATATTTTCATCTCGGCTGAAGATGAGTTGGGGCACCGTTGTGAGAGCAGAATGCAGGACTAGATATGAGCCTTTAATTGATCCAAGAGGACTCTTGCAGTGTTCTTATTTCCAGTTTCAGTTCGCCACAACACTCTCAAGATGGATCGTGGGGTTTTGTTTTGGGAATGTTTCAGATCGAGGGTCTACAAATGCCCCAGACTTCTGCCTCATGGAAGGTGTGCAGGAATACTTGCTTGCCTCCGTGGATACTCTAAAAATTATGAACCACATATATGGATTTATCCATTTTAATCTGAGCTAAATCCAGGTGTGTTTTCTAGTTATCCAACTAGAGAATAGGATTTCAAAATATTGATGAGTTATGGCTTGCTTAATTTTATGAGTCAATGTGCTTAACTTTGAGCCCCAAAGCATCAGACCCTCCAAGTGTCCTGTTTTCAAGTGACGTCTCCCTGATTTAGAGAAGCCGTTCCAGTTTATTATAATAATACTACTTTATTATTTATACCCCGCCCATCTGGCTGGGTTTCCCCAGCCACTCTGGGCGACTCCAAACATATTATTATTATTAATAATAATAAAGTGATAAAACACCAAACATTAAAAACTTCCCTGCCTTCAGATGTCTTCTAAAAGTCAGGTAGTTGTTTATTTGCTTGACATCTGATGGAAGGGCAGGCACCACTACCAAGAAGGCCCTCTGACTGATTTGATCCCGGAATGTCCCACTTTTCCTTAGGATGTCCCTATTTTCATTGGAGAAATGTTGGAGGGTATGAAACATTATTTACTTATTATATCTTGCCTTTCCACCAAATAGTGCTCAAGATGCCTAGGAGCAATATAAATATTCACCTTAGTTTTGCCATAGTTTACGTTAAGATCACTTTTTTTACAGCAATATCCACCTCAGATGGTTAACCGTTGTTATAGCCCACCCTTGCATAGATGAGAGAGGAGGGACTGCATTGGTTTCTTTAACCATCCGTTGGAGTAGCCTTTCTCAACTTGTGGGTCCACAGATGTTGTTGGACTACAACTTCCATCACCCCAGAGCTCAGGGATGATGGGAGTTGTAGTCCAGCAACATCTGGGGACCCACAGGTTGAGAACTGCTGCATTGGAGGAAGGAGAGAGCTTGTTATCGCCCAGTGCACCTGTAGTTTCATTTATAGAAAAGGTTAAAAGAAATCGAGCGAGACTGCATTCTTGTTTTACTCCCCAAGTGATTGGCATATTATTTGCTAATAGCCTAGAGGCTGCTGTCTGAATATAGAACCTGTTTTTAAAACAGCAACAATTGGCTATCTAGATTGGTTCAGAATAGGCTTCCCTCAACTTTTCCTGAACCATTGTGTCAAAAGCAGCATACTGTATAAGGCTGCCTTCTTAATATGAAGTGCATTTATTTATTCAAGGTATAATAAGTCCAACGTAATTGTTTGAAGTAGAGTACACTAATCTGAAGCTAGAAGACATCAGGGTTGTATCCAACAAGGTAATCCAACTTGTGCAAGGGCTTTTGCTTGCGCAATCGGACTTTCTTTCCTCTGCTTCTTTTGCCCCATCCAATCTGTTCCAGTGGTTCCCTCACCCTCTGGGACGCAGGGAGAGAGGAGTTCACGGGTAGGAATTGCCATTGTGGAGGTGGAAGTCCTTGCACTAATGGAATTACCAGGTTGGCTAAAACAAGAGATGTCAAACAATTATGTTAGAAATGTTGGGTGGAAATTGCCACCATTTGCATAGTCATCAGGAATGGAAATTATTCAAGCAAATACAAGAGGTACTTGCTATTGTTGGTTTTGAGTCCACGAAGATCGCAGAAATCACTGTGTTATTTTCTGCATTGTGTTTGACGCTTCCCTTCCATTGAAATAAACTGAAGTTAATTATGTAATTAATCAAGCAAGAAGAATAATGTAGGCTTTACTGGAAGCTGAAACGTAGCAGAACGGGAACAGCGCTGATTGCGATGAAAACAGGACGGGCTGGAAATTACACATCCCTCGATACAACCCTTTATCGGTCTGAGTCTTTTGACAATTTTGACAACTGATGTTTGGCTTAGAATTTTGCTGTTATGTCAGTCAAGCTAATAGGTCTATAATTAGAATGCACAATACAATTATAGTAACCATTGTTGTTTCCAGAAGGGGGGGGGGGAGATTACAGAGCATTCTATTTGTTTAACAATAAAATTAACGCAAAAGGCGGAGATGACTGGCAGAATCCGAGACCAGGGAGAAGAGTTGGTGGAAGAAGAATGGAAGAAATTTAAAATTTATTTACAGAAACACTGTAAAATTTTTGAATGTTAATGGTATTGAAATGAACAGAAAGGGTTCCAGCGGTGAGGTTTAAAATAAGATTGGACGGATAACTAGACAAATAAATTGGACAAGAATTTCCTGAATTAATTTTTAACAGGAATACAAAAAAGGGAGATGAGAGGAAGTCAAGAAAATAAGTCAATCAAAGTAGTGGACTAAAAAGAGGTTTTTTTTTCTTGTGCTCTTTTTCTTCTTTTTTGTCTTTCTAATCTTTTTTAAGATGGGTTTGTTTGTTTTTTAAATTGTTTTTTCTTTCTTCTATTGTATTGTATAGTTTGGTGTTTTTGTGCATTTGTTTTTGTTTTTCCTTATGTTTGTTCTCTTTTTCAAAACTTAATAAAATATATATATAAAAAATAAAATTAAATTAATGCAAAAGGGTCCTGACAAAACAGCGGCACTTGAGCCAGCTTTGTAGTGCTTTTGAGGGCTTGCAAGGGACACTTCTTTTCCCTTTTCCTACCTCCTTGAAATTTTTCTTTGCTGTCCTAAGGGGAACCCGGAGTGGAGAGGATTTCTTAAAGACTTGATGGAGTGTATTCCTGGGGCAGCTGCGTGCTCTTCTTTCTGTCTGATCTGATTGTTGGATCTACCAAATATTAGAAATTTTTGAACTGACACCTTCAGAATTCAGTGGCCTGGCTGCCCCCAACCATTGATTATTTTCTAAGATTTGCGCAATCCGCTTGAAGTTCTTTTTTTTTTTTTTTTTTTTTTTGCTTTTTAGAAGATCCTTCTCCCCGCCATTACCCAAGTGAGAGATGCATTGTATTCCCAGTCTTCCGCAGATCCCCCCCCGCCCCCAGTTTAGGGAAGCCAAGCAAGCAGCAACGCTTGGAGGAGCGCTCCTACTGAGTTTGGCAAGAGCTGGAGTGTTCCTGCATGTTGGTGGCTCCCTCTGACCCTGGGGGAAACCGATCAGCAATGCTTGGAGGAGCACCCTGGCTCCAGCTGAGTCCGGGGTATGGGCTGCTCCCGTAAGTTATCTTTTATACCAGGCATGTCCAAAGTCAGGGGCCTAATCTGGTCCACCAGTTGATTAAATCTGGGCTGCGTGTATATAAAATCCTAAAAAAAGCTCAACAACTTTGGGATAAAATTGTAAAAAAAGTTCAACCACCTCATTCCAAAAAAAGCTCAACAACTTCATCAAATCTGGTCCTTTTTTTTGAAAAAAGTTTGGGTACCCCTGTTTTATGCAGTTTGTCCACCATCAATTATTGTCTCATCAGGAATCTCTCATAAGCCTAAAATACCTAATGGAGGCATCGTGCGGGTTTTTTTGTTTTTTGTTTTGGGAATTCTAGGACATTTGCTAATGCAGGTAAGTTTCCTCCACATGAGGAGATGGTTGCCATATGTCCTCTTTTTCCAGGACACGTCCTCTTTTTCTTGGGTAGAGTCATCATAGTACACGTTGGCAAATGTGTCCTCTTTTTTGCACTTCAAAATATGGCAACCCTAGCAGTGCTAATCTTTAAAGTAGCATCAGCTATCCAGGAGCAAATTCAAGCCCCTTGAGCCCCCCACCCCACCCCCATGATTCCTTCACAGACAACTGTAAAATTTCTACTTCTTCGCTGAAGAAGTCAAAGCAGTCAAATTGTTTCTCTCTAGGTCCCAGCCAAATTTGGGAGTCATGGTCTCTGCAGTAAGTAGTAGCTAGCCACCAGTGCCCTTTGAAGAATCATCATTGGCTATTTACTAAACAAAAACTTAGAGAAAAAGATCATGGCATCTCATTTGGCAGGCATGGTGATAAAATTACCCCTCATTGTTTTCTAGATTGCCTCTTCATTCATATTTGTTGTTATTTTAATATGCTATAAAAGGACAAATTCTGTTCTTTCCACTTAACTGGATTTCTCATCTGCATTTCTGTAATTTTCCATTCTTTCTGCAGGAACATTATGTAGGAGTAATTTCCACTGAAATTACTGGGATATTCTACTTATAAGGGCTTAGGTTATGTAAACTGAAGTGACAGTGCGGAATGGCAAGATATATGAATCTGCACATCGCAGCACTTGACAACACTGTGAGCCAATAAATTTCTGGTTCAGATCTCACTTGGGGGTCTTGAAAAGTCCACTGTTTTATGCCTGTGCCCCCCACCCCCGGGCAGATTGAATATTCATTTATTTTATAGATTCCCACCACCACCACAATCTTCAAATAAAATTATTTTCAGGGCAGCATTATGAAAATAACCACCTGGAGAATTAGTTTTCCCTCACAGCATGTCAGCTTGAGGTAAGCTTATGCATTACTTCATTTTCAACAGGGCTGAACCAAAAGATTTTGCTGTCTGAAACGAAAGAACAAGATGGCACCCCCTCCTATTCCATGTAACACCATCAGGATTGATAGCTGTCTTACTTTTGCCCTTGTGATGGGATCGCATCCTCCACTGCACTGAGGCAGCGGACTAGTTTAGGGGATACTGGCGAGAGGACCCAGCACATACGACTCTATTCCCCAACATGTTGTTGTTGTTGCTGCCTACCCATAGACCCTTTTATTATTTTGGAAGAGGGTTATCGGGGTTTTGGACTCATAAAGATTCTGTGGAAATTGTGCAAGACTTGTCTTCCTATCTTTTGCACAGTAGAAGGCAACGGAAATTCTATTGATTCCCATCTGTCCGGATGTTTCTCATCCATGTCCAATATCTTAAATTACCATTTTGTTTAATATTTAATCCAGAATGTCCTGCTGTTGCTGTGGTATCTTGTGGACCATTCTTGTTCTAATGAGATCTTACTCATTCTCGTTGGCAGAGGAAAATAAAGTTCACATAGTTTTCTTGCTGCTAAATGACTACTATAAATTTAATTGGTGGTGACTCTGTTTTAATTATCGGTATTTGCTCATTTTACTTTTTGCAATGACATGGCTCATAGCAATAAAGCTGAGGCAGTGAAACAGGGGGAAAATACCTCAAAGGGATTTTATCATCAAGCAGTAGGACCAAGATTCAAGAAGCAACTTCTCTTGCAACAACCCTATGCTCACTTAACCTGGGAGTAAGCCTCATTGACCATAGTGGGACTTATTTCTGAATAAACATGCATTGTGAGAGAGGAAATAGGGAAAGGCTGCAGAACCATTCACAAGAGGCTGAAGAGAAGTGAATTGATATGTGTCAGGCTTGTTAATAAGGCTTCATTGATATACCAATCCCTGATTCCCCCTTCAGCAGCGCACAGACTATTTTCATACCTGGGCTGAGGAGTTCAAAGAGATCAAGCTGTTACTAAGGGCTTTTGATGTTCCTTCTGATAAATGAGCAGGGAAAAGTAGCAATCAACCAATCGATAAAATTCTAACAAATTTCAGTAGAAAAACTATGGGGGAAACTCTAGTTCTCAATGGCTCCATTCACACATAACTTAGCCATTATTTTAACATGATATGTTCAACAAACCACAAGTCTTCTCATATATGAACGAAGAAGCCATGGTTTGTTTCTCCAAACCTTGCTTTGTTTTCCAGCTTCTCTTGCCTCACAGTTTTGTAAGCTGAAGAGCACTTGAGGTGGGGTGGCTAGCTATAAACAAACCATGGTTAAACAAGATTGTTGAGTTAGACCATAAACCATGGTTAAAACACGTCATGATACTTACCAGCAACAAACCATAAGCTTAATGTGGTTTCACATAAAATAAACCATGGTTAGTATGCTAGGCAGAATAGTTAGTCATAGTTCAGCTAAATACACTATGGCTTAGCATTACGTATAAACCAGGGAACTGAGGTAATGAACCAGGGGTTGCCAATATTTTTGGCCCCTTGAGTGAATTTGAAAGTTTGAGAGACCTTTGTGGGCAGTTTCTCTTCAGGTAGCTTCTCCCTCCCCTCAACAGACAAAAGAGAGAATATGTTTCATGTGCACATGCACACACTATTTTTCTATGGGGGCTGGCTAAATGTTGGATCCAGCAGAATTAAAACAAATTTGCATGGGGTCCACCAAAAACCACCATCAAATCAAAACTTGTTTCAGCAGACTGCAGAGTTAAAAAATCACAGATCTGATGCTTGTAAGCACCACAGAAACATTAATTTCAGCCAGGCATGAATCCTGCTTGATCTGCATTACTTTACATATTTTGACTAAAAAAATCGCTAAAAATAATAATTACAAAGCACATCTTTGGACACAGGTCATTTGACAGTGGTTCTGAGGGGAAAATAGTGAGGATCTGTAAGGATCCATATTTGTGTACAATGGCATTGTTGGTAAACTCCGGATCTGCAATTTGATGGCTCAGGTACCAGAGACAGGTGTGATCTGCATTTCAATGGTGGTTGAAGTGGAAGGGCGAGGGGGATAAGTGTTAAGTTGTGGGTGAACATATCAGACGACACAGCGATTCTTCAAACAGCTCTTGTTTATTCACAGGCCAGGACAGAACTGAACTGAAGGGTTCAGTCAGCCTGCTTATATAGAGCTCCAGTACAGCATAACTGTAACAATTTTCTAAAACTATCCAATCACTGAATGTCACTTTCGATCCCTTATTTGCATAAGTATCTACAGTATCCCCCTGCTGGCCCAGGGTGAGAACTTCAGTACATAACAATAAACACTATGAAAAAAATGTGATGCCAAGGGGATCTGTTTTGCTAGATTTGACGTGTGTATTTATGTATGCTTACACACTTTCTCTCCCCCCCCCCCATTTCATATTCTCTCTCCTGATTCCTGTGGCACCTCACTTTCTCCCCTCTGCTCCTCCTCACTGCTATTTTTCTTCTCTCTGCCTCCCTGATCACTTTGTTTCCCCTCCTGCCCTCTCAGTTGCTCCACTTTCTGCTCAGCTATTCAAGTACTGAACTGATCCTTGAACAACATAGAGCTGAAAGCAGAATGGGAGCAGCAGCACACTTCCTCCTTCCCCTCTACGTTCTTTTCGAGAGAGAAATGTACTGTATCTATAACCACCTCAGGACAAAGCTGGCGGTGGATAAGGACTGGCTTGCAAGGGAGGCACACGCACTCAGAGGCTTCACAGGCCCCTGAGAAATTGTGAGGTTCCCCGGGTTATTTGCAGTGAGGAGGGGATGTGTTATAAATGTGCTTTAAGTAAATGGTGTGCACACAGCTGTAATCACTGAAGGTTACTCTCCTAAGACCAGTGCTTTTCTTCTAAAAAAAAAGTTTCGGGGTACTCTAATTCTGACTCAAGAAAATCACCATTTTATAGTTCATATCGGGGAAAACAAATACAGTAAATGGGCAAAAGTACAAAGATTCACAAGATGCTTAGGGGTATGCGTACCCCTGCTTAACCCCCCAGAAAAAGCACTGCCTAAGACTATTTGTTCCTCCATATAAAAGAAATAACCACCACCCCAGCATTTAGAAAACTTGCATGTTAGTTTTCTTCAATAACGGCAGTTGTTTTGGTTCCTCCCAATTAAGTTTTCAGCCCAGTTTTATTATTATTATTTTTATTACTCCAGAAGATTGCTGGCACTAGGGAAATGATCATTCTTCTGGACTTCTTAAGATTATTTGATATACAATCAACCAGGGTAACTTTCTGGGCTATGTCACATGAATGGGTGTAGGAGGCTGTATTTGCAGGTGGCCCCAGTCAGAAGGGTGGTGTATAAATATTATTATTATTATTATTATTATTATTATTATTATTATTATTATTATCATAGAATCATAGAGTTGGAAGAGACCACAAGGGCCATCGAGTCCAACCCCCTGCCAAGCAGGAAACATTATTATTATTATTATTATTATTATTATTATCATCATCATCCCTGGAGGGCAGGAGCAGACCCAGAAGATGGTGTTAGGAAGACTACCAGTTTGTTTTGTCTTTGGCCTATGCAGTACTGCAGTTTTAACCTTGTCCTCTGTGCTGTCCAATGTCTGCATTAAACTGCTGAATAGTGAAGTTATACCAAAATTTGGGCATAGTCTTCTACGTGGATCTCCTGGTGATCTGGCTCGTTTTCTTCTGCCATAATAAAGACAGACAACTAAATTGTTTCCTGCTCATTCCTTGCTCTGCAGGCCCATGCTCCTCTCTCCTCTGTCTCCCTCCTTGCCAAAACTTCTCAGGTCATCTCCCTTTTGTAACATCATGCTACAAACCACTATAGTTTTGCTGTTCAAACAACAGCCCTCGACATACAATTATAAGCATGATGTTTTTTCATGGAGATCTGGATTTCCCCTGCCGAGGAGATTCTTAGTTTTCAGTTTTCCTTCTCATTTTCCTCTTCAAAATATTCACCTCCTTCATTTCTTGCTTTCCGTCTCTCGCCTTCTTCCTTGGTTGTTCTCTAGCCCTCCTGACAACCTGCCGTGTCTCCCCAGGAGTTTCCTGCCCTTGCGCTGTGTAGATCCAGCCCTAACTGTGAGCTCTTCTTATTTTTGTCATTTGAAGTGTGTCTCAGGAGAGCAAAGGAAATAGCAGTTTAGATTTGGAGGATTTTTTGTTTTAAAGCAAGGGGAATAGTGGTTTGGGGACGAATCCTGTGGCCTCTGGAGACAGGGTGGCGAGTTTATGCTGGCACAGAAAGAGGAGACGCCTGTGCTCAGGAGGCCAAACAACCCACAGTTGGCAGAGAGACGAGGATGTTTTCTCGGAAACGTAGCTTTACCTTTGGAGTCTGTGAAGGGTATGTACCTATACAGGTTCTGGCTCACCCTGTTGCATGTCCTTCCTGCTGCATCTTCCAGGAAAAGAAGGGAGCTGGGTTTATTTTGCATTTATGAAGATTTGGGGGAACTTCCAGAAGAATGAGGGGTTCCTTGAGTCTTTTGGGAAGGGGAATGAGCTGGATTGCTCTTGCCTTCCAGCATGCAATGCCTAAATCTTCAGGTCTTCCTTTCCCCCCTCTTTCTCCCCTTCCTCTTGGTTTTCGAAAAGATATCTGTTGTACGCAGTGTATTTCCAAAGACAGGGAAACAGCTGAGCTTGCATTTCTCACAAGACGTTTGCTTTCAGAGCAGAAAAGGGAAAGCTCCATAGACCTGCAACTGAAAATCACATCTGGAGAACAGTCCTATTGGTACCGTGGTATTCTGTGGAACGTGGATGCTAAATATGGCTGGAATTTCATAGGACTTGGGCAGGCCTGTCGCCAGAAATATTTCAGTGAGGGGGCCTAATGGTAAACTGGGAGAAAGGAGCGTTAATGTAGAGCAGCCAGTATCTGGAAACAAGTATGCTCAAAGTTATTTTGATGTGGTTGTAGTAAAATTAAATGGTTACAAAGTCTAAATATATAAGTACTTCATGTTTGACAGTAATCCCAGTGTTGGTTTGCTCTCTTAGCAGCCAGAATATTGGGAACTGAGAGCAGTTTTATTCCTTATTGAGCAGCTAAGAGTGCTTACACAAGGTACTTTTGAAGCACATTTTCCTCCTCAAAGAGTTCTGAGCACTGTAGTTTGTTCAAGGTGTTGGAAATTGTAACTCTGTGAGAGGTAGATTACAGTGCCCATATTTCTTAGAGGAGGAAAATGAGCTTCAAATGTGCTTTAAAGGTGCTGTATACTGTAGATAAATTTTGCCTACACATTTCACCCATATATTAGCATAAGGAAAAGAATCACATTTCTTTCTCCACCTTCATGAAATAGGAATATTCTGGGGAGGGCCTGGAATATCTCTGAATTCCCACAGGCCTCTTGTGGTTACAAACCTGGATTTTGGTTTATAATAAGGATATCTGGAGTTTGCGAGTCACGGGACTGTATTGTGGCTAAGGTTGTGAACTGTGAGGCAATTCAAATATCACTTTAACCACAAACTCAGGAAGGGGAACCTATGACCTTCCAGATGTTATCGGAGCACAACTACCATAATTCCTGTCGATTTGCCATGCTGGCTTTGTCTGATGGGTAACATCTTGAGAGCCACAAGTCCTATCCACACACTACCAACTTAATAGCATTTTAAAACCACTTTAATAGCATTTTTAAACCACATGGCTTATCCTCAAAGAGTCCTGGGAACTGTCCTTTAGTAAGATGCTGGGAATTATATCTGTCACTGTGTCCTAATTCCCAGGATTCCATAGGAAGAATCATGATTAGCGTGGCTGTATGCTATTGCTCAGCCTTGCAGCTATATAAGAAGGTGATAACTTTAAATAATGTGTGTGATGCACTTTGAACACTGAAAAAGTGTCATAAAATGTTTATTATATATTGTTATATAAGGCTGTCAATTAGATATACCGACCACTAAAACCGCATTCTGGCAGTTATCACAAATACTTAAAGACTTGAGAAGCCAATATACTTTGGAGGTAGTACAACAAGATTTTTTTTTATTTTCTATTTTGCTATTGACTCTTCCCATCCTTTACTCTGATCATTCTGTACATCAAGGCTCCACCTCCTAGCCCACCTTGGCTCCAGGGCTCCAGTAATGTTTCAAATCCAAGCTAGCAACTTTAAAAAGAACTGCAATAGATTTAGAGCTTGCCTCTGGGATTTGTACCTGGGTGACTTTTAGTTGTCCAGCTGTTTTGGTTTGATTTCCCAGATGTTTTAAATCCACATTGCATTGCAAAGCAAGCAAGAAATGAGCAACTTAATTTGCATAAGACACTAATTATTAACCCATGTAAATGAATTGTGATTATGTGTGCATTTTTTCCTGTGCTTATTTGTTTGGGAGGAATGTTCAAGTTCTTTCAGGAAATCCTCTAAGTGAGTTTACTGGAAGCAGTAATTACCCCTTGCTGTGCTGCCTCTATATTACCGTCTTTCAGTATTACCATCATCAGTGAGAAACAGATGTTGAAGGCAAAGCTCCTTTCTACCTCTGCATTGTGCTTCTATTAATGCAGATAGATTCTTAGAATATCTCAGCTGCAGTTTGGTCACTTAAGATCAAACAGAATGTATGTCACACTGAGTCTCAGAGTCACCCAGTCCCTAAAATGGTAATGGTACCAAAAGTGGGAAGTTGTGCATTCTGGCATTCTCTGTGCAGACGAGTCGCACTCAGATACAGGTCTTATAAAACTAGATGAGTTCTCTCATTGTTTTGGTAAATGGCCTCCAAGAGTATTCCCCAGCTACCGCTAATGTTTATTGCCCAAGGAGTTTGTAACTCGCTATTTACTGTCATGTGACTTCTAGGATCAGGGTATAATTTATTTTACATGGCATTCCTTATGCTTATGCTTCTTGTTAAAATTTGGAAAGACTCTGCTATTGTATGGCTAATCAAGTAAGATAATTTATGTCGTAAAAACTCTTGGGGTCCTGCAAACACATCTTACTAATTCATATACAGTGGTACATTGGTTCTCAAACACCTTGGTACTAAAATAGCTTGGAACCCAAACACTGCAAATCCAGAAGTGTGTTTCGGTTTGCGAACTTTTTTCGGAAGCAGAACGTGCTCTGATTTGAGTGCTACATTGAGGTCTGTCTGTTTTTGCTATTTATTATGCGTTTTTGTTTTTGCGGCTACTGATTGATTGTGTGACTGCAGTACATTGTTTATTGTTTTCATTTTATGGATCAATGGTCTCGTTAGATAGTAAAATTCATGTTAAATTGCTGTTTTAGGGGTTGTTTTTAAAAGTCTGGAACCGATTAATCCATTTTGCATTGCTTTCTATGGGAAAGCGTGCCTTGGTTTTGGGACGCTTTGGTTTTGGAACGGACTTCCGGAACGGATTATGTTTGAGAACCAAGGTACCACTGTAGATGTGTATAGATACATACACACATACACACACGTAGTGAACCGTTGGGCTAACAGCAGGTCACCAAAAGAACTATATGCTATGGAAGTCTGTTGACTTAATTCTCTTTTGGGAATTGTTCCAAGCCTGCTTTTCTTTCACAGAACTCACATATTCCCTTTGTAAAACCTACCAGTGTGATTTCTAGGATTTTTCCTTTATTTAGCAAAGCAGAACACAACACTTGTAGTTCAGGTTTATTCTAATACTCGGCTGTAACCAGGCATGAGGAAGAAGGGATCAAGAATTAGCTGAGCCAAGTCAAAGTGGTGGAAGACCGGGAGAGGTGTTTGTGTGGAGTCCTATTTGGACATAAGAAGGAAACTGCAGTGGAACCACCGAAGGGGTAGAAGGAACAGCATGTGGCAGCTTGGCTGCCAGTACTAAAATGGAAAGTGGGATGCAGCAGTAGACAGGAGGGAATTTTACAAGTAAAAGCATGGAAGTAGGATCACTTAGGATTCACTGTGAACACTGTCCTAGAGGATTTCTAGGTTAGCATTAAAAAACTGGGCGGTTAAGTCTGGTACTGTTTTCTGTCCGGAGTTTCTGGCATATGCTTATGTGGAAAATACTACAAACATATACCTGTGTTAACTGGCCTGATCAGGGGGGTGGGGGGGACGGGGTGTCATATTTCTCAGTTATCGTTGAGATTTTGGGGTTTGGTCTTGAACCCATTGTCAGCTGCGATATTTTCTTGGAAATAGAATATGATGATCATTCTCCACTGATTTTGAAAGTGTGGGCCAAGGGTCTTATGAAGTGCAAGCATAACAATTCTTAGGCTTGTAAGGAAAGGTGGGTGTCAACATCTGGGAGGGATAGAGGATCTGCCTGCCAGATTGGAGATTTTATGGTGCTCCGATTAGAGTTGTCTCCTTTTCATGCAGGAGGACTGATGAGTCAGAGCGCTGCATCAGTGACACCTTAGATTCACCTGTCCAGGATCCTCAGGCTACCCTTAATCCAGCTGTTCAAAATAAGGTAAGAGGCTGCAGAATCCTTCTTTTTTTAAAAAAAAACTAGAATCCTTGCAGTCAGGTGTTCAGTGAGTAAGGGTGAATCAGCTCTCTCAACCAATTGGTGTGCACATAGTCCTGGGCAGGGCCGGCCCACCCATTTGGTGAGGTAAGGCAGTTGCCTTACGCAGCAGATCTTGCCTCCAGTGAGTGTGCTGCTCACCACCTCTGCCACTGCTTCATCTCCACCCACCAATGTCTGCTCCTCTACAGCCTCCTTTTACTCCCCCACCACCTTTGTGGGGAGGTCTGTGGAGCAAGACATAGGGAGTTGTGGAGGAAGAGGTGGCGGCAGTAGGTGGAGTGGCATTTTCTGTTTTGCCTGAAGTGGCAAAACGTTCTGAGCCAGCCCTGGTCCTGACTGTTGAATTGGACTGGTGAATTGCACAAAAACCACTGTTTAATTGGTGCAGGTCTCCTACAGCTAGGGATATACAGAGAATCCATTTTCAATACACATGTGGCCCCTGGTTGGATCAGAACAAGTAGCAAGGGTTGTGCTTTTAGATGGGAAAACTTCTAGTATGGTATGGAAACTCTTCCTCAGCTTAACAGATAAATTACTATCTGAATAATAAAGGTGATACTGATGAATTGCTTTTTTAAAAAGTGAAAGATTCATAAATCACAGGAAATTAGAATATGTGAGTACTATTTTTCAGTCTGGTTTCTGAATAACTAGAGTTTATACAATAGTTTTTCTTTCATGCCTATTTCTGTAACAGTGAAGATCAGGAAGTATTTATTTTAACATCAGTGATGAGAAAGTCTCAATCTTATGAAGAGCCTTGCGGATTCAAGTTTTGGGGCATGTGTAAAGGTCAAAATATTAAGCATCATATAATTTCACAAAGAATAAAAGTCTCATCATTTACAGAGATCTCGATCAAAATTTGTGACCTTGAAAATTCATTTCTTATTTCCTGTCATTTCTCACAGGCAGTGGATTTGTTTGAAATGATTGAAAAAATGCAGGTATGGTTTGCTTATTCCATCAAGTTCCAGCTTTCTTAGTGCTGACTCACCTTCCATGCATTAAATCTGCTGTGAGATTGTACCTCCATTGCAACACTGCTGTCGTGTAAAAACCTGCTGTCTCTCATTCCAGTCCTGTCCTGTCCCATCCCCCACCCCCAATTCTACAGCACCTTCTGCTAACCAGTCTTGTTTACCTCCATTCAGAAAATGTATTTATCTCTTCCCCTTGTTATAAGAAAAAACTGCTCTTTTTCCCTTATGGGGTATCCAAGAGCCCATATAGAGTCCTTAACCGGGTTCCCTATTGGTAGGAGAAAATGCCAGAGGCCAACCAGAGTATATTGCAAAGCAAAGCAGCTAGTAAGCCCGATCTTTATTAACTGTTGCAACAGGGTCCCCACTCACCACACGCAGGAGGGAGAAGAGAACCCAGAACAATGGTGGATAAGCCCTTATATAGACTTTTGAAATTGCCCACCCTGTAGCCCAAGACCACCCTCCTAAAACATCATACATACATCACAGAAGGAGGCAGTCTACAGCAGAAGTCCTGTCTGCCAGGATACTTGATATCAGTCACTGATTGCTTTACCTGGGCAGCCTGGCCATTCTTTGGTGAAGGCAAATACTTTAGTTTCTGAATCCAGGTCACAGGCTCTCTCTATTCATACACAAATACACCCTTAAGACAGGATGTGTAAGCAAAAGACAATGGGGAGCCTTTCGCATTTCTTTTCTCCTAACAGAGAAATATTTGAGGTCAATTTGGGAGAGTCAAAATGACTTCAGGATTGCTCTCCTGTACTACGTTAGACACGTGTCTTATATACTTATATATGTGTTTGCCTCGTATATTTATGAACATTTCACTTATATTTGACACCTAAGAATTCTTACCACACCTTGCTCCTGCTTGTTACAAATGGGGTGGGTTTCTTTCCGCTGAGCTTCTGTTAGCTAACGTTCATTGGGAGCCAAGGATGTATACACTTAACCACACGATTCCAGGGATGAAATATTCCGTAGGAGTGCCTTGGCATCCTTGCTCTGCCCCACCCCTGGCTGGAGGCTAAGTTCCTGTTGCCAGTTGGCTCAGAAACTGCAACAGAGGCAATAACTAAAAATGGCACTGCAGCCTATATGATTTGTTGATTGCGTCAGAGAACCAGCAGCGCCAAACTGCTGGTGGTGAGGCAAGAGCTGGCAATTATCTAGTTGCTAGGTGCCGGAGCGCGAATGCACAGTAGCTCTGACGTAAGGAACATGTGAAGCGAAATCCCCCTTCCCTGCCACCTGCCGGGCCTGCTTGTGTTTTCTTCTCTGTGTTGTCACTATCTGTTTGTGCTAGCAAAGCGAACTCAGCATTCTTTCGTTATGCCGTGTTAACTTTCTCTTTTTTTATTATTTAACAGAACTTGCATTCTGCTTAATTGCAAAACAAAAATCCCAACAGCGTCTGAGCAACAGATAGATAGCTAGATATAGTTAAAAAGATCAAGGTTAAAACGATGGTGTGTTAGAAGCTGAAATTACAGATTAAAACACATAGCAGTTTTACATGTCTGGGTAAAGGTAAAGGGACCCCTGACCATTAGGTCCATTCGTGACCAACTCTGGGGTTGCGGTGCTCATCTCGCTTTATTGGCCGAGGGAGCCGGCGTACAGCTTCCGGGTCATGTGGCCAGCATGACTAAGCCGCTTCTGGTGAACCAGAGCAGCGCACGGAAATGCCATTTACCTTCCTGCCAGAGTGGTACCTATTTATCTACTTGCACTTTGACGTGCTTTCGAACTGCTAGGTTGGCAGGAGCAGGGACTGAGCAACGGGAGCTCACCCCGACACGGGGATTCGAACCGCCGACCTTCTGATCGGCAAGTCCTAGGCTCTGTGGTTTAACCCACAGCTCCACCTGCGTCCCACATGTCTGGGTACGCTCATGTAATTAAAAGAGTTTTTATCAGAAAAATGTACTGCAAAGGTGTTTGCTACCTTGATAATTGGGTGAACACACATTACCTTTTAATCTTAAACTCTCAAGTCTAAGAGGAGGAAAGGAAATGGAGTAACCAGGTAGGATTGGAAAACTACCCTGATGCCTGTCTAGGTGTCTTGAATGGAAACAGTTAGATGGGAAACAACTGTGTGTATGGATGCCTCTATATACAGCAAGGCTTTAGCTTTACGTTTGGACTGTGCAGAACATGGATTGATTCTGACACCTGGATGAGAGGGGAACATTTGGGAACACTTTTGGTTGCAAAACATCATGCTCTTTCCCTTTCCTAAAGCAATGGATCTCAGCCAGAATAAGACAGAATGAGGTGTAGGGGTTCCATTCTCCCACTGCTTACAGTGTTTTAGGCTATATGATGTGATTATTTCCCAGATTCACCTGTATTTCTGATTAGTTTACTCCTTCTACACACTGACTGACTATTGTTATGTAAATGGTGAAATGGGCTTGTGTGTCCTAGGTGTGTATGCCAAAGGCACAAATCCTTTTGCTTTGCAAACAAGGGAATTGTTTGTTCAGTTTGTGTTAATGATATTCTGCAGTTAATTATTATGAAAAAGTAGCAAGAACAGGTATGCTGGCTGTTCTCTTTTTGCAATTTAACCTTGGCTATATCCAGGAGTAGGACTTAAAACCTTGTTGAGAATCTTGCTCTCAGCTGCAGAAATCTGAATTTGTGTTGCAAGGGTGGGTGGGTTAGCAAGCAGGATATTGGCATCAGGTGGAGGGGAAAGGGGAAGAGACATACTGGGCTGTGCAGTTTCACTCTGCCTTTTTCTCTGTCTAGAAAAGTCGTTTGGATGAGCAAAGGTGTTCACTTCCAGCTCCACTCAAGGTCAGTTCAGCAATTATACGACTGAACCCTCCAACGGAATCTTAGTACTAAAAATGACAACTGTAAGAGCCGATCCTCACATTGTCTTTATAATGCATGGTATAAAAAGCTGTTTCCCAACATTCAGAGAGGGATCAATGAGGCCCAGAAAGGGCTATGCATGTATGATCAAGCTGGGAATCAGGGACAAGACAGCAGGGGGGTGGTATGCTTTGCTCCCAGCTGAATTGCAGCTTTGAGTGTGTCCCTGTATCAATGAATGGCAGCCTTCCACTTACGTAGGTTTCAACTGTGGAGCTAATAAGGGACTAGGAGGTGAGCCAAACTAATGTAACAAATATATATGAAAGAGATGGGAATTGCAAGGATAGGGAAGAGCTAATGCCAGAGGGATTTCATGAGGAAGACAGGGAGCTGGGGGAATAGTCATAATCTATATACTGTATTTTTCGCCCCATAGGGCGCACCTGCCCGTAGGGCGCACCTGCCCGTAGGGCGCACCTAGTTGTTGTTGTTTTTTTGGGGGGAAAATAAAGGAAAAAAAAGTTACCCCTCTGGCTCTCCAGGCTTCAGCGAAAGCCTGCATTCTCCCCATAGGACGCACACACATTTCCCCTTCATTTTTGGAGGGGAACAAGTGCGTTCTATAGGGCGAAAAATACGGTATATACTGTATTATCCACAAATGCATATAGTTTGGGTGGAAGAACTGGGAGGCCCAATTATTATCCTTATTTGGACTCAGGAGGCAGGGATGCATGTGATAGGATGTTGGAAGCCTATGCATTTCTTTGCAATTTGCATAATCCCCAGCTCCTCACCCCCATATGACCTCTTTGGGTTTTCAGAGAGAAGAGGAGTACATCCCATACCCAAGCATCCATGAGGTGAGTCACAGCAAAACCAACCAAGATTTGAGTTCAAATTTATTCGTTGTTTTTTTTTAAAAATGAGGTTGGCTCATGTACGCCCTCAAATTGTGGATCAGGTGTTAGTTTGAACTGACAGCATTTAATGTCTCTAAGCCTTCATTTGTCTTTGTATTAAGAGTTGTTAGGAGACCCCCTATTCCTTTTGATTCCTGAGTTCCCTGGGAAGAGGGATTGGTTGTTAAGCCACTCTAGGAACTGTAGCTCTGTGTGAGGAATAGAAGAAGAGGAGTTTGGCTTTGATATCCCGCTTTATCACTACCCTAAAGAGTCTCAAAGCGGCTAACATTCTCCTTTCCCTTCCTCCCCCACAACAAACACTCTGTGAGGTGAGTGAGGCTGAGAGACTTCAGAGAAGTGTGACTAGCCCAAGGTGACCCAGCAGCTGCATGTGGAGGAGCGGGGAATCGAACCCGGTTCACCAGATTACAAGTCCGCTGCTCTTAACCACTACACCACACTAGGGGTCTCCTAACAATTCGCAACATCCTTAATGGAACTGCAGTTCTCAGGATTCTACAGGGGAAGCCATATAACTGTTTAAAGTCGTATGTTACTGCTTTAAATGTATAGTGCAGGTGGCAGCTGTGACTAGATGGCCAGACCACATTCTACCATTTTTTAAACGGCTTCACCAGTTCCTGTCATTTCCCGCCTGAACCTGTCCTACTATTAAGATCAATATTTGATTTGCTTCTCTGGGTGCTCATACTATGTTTTTGATGACAGGGGAAAGCTCATTTTCTGTGGTAGACTCTGACCAGAATAGAACATGAACTTGCTTTTGAAGGTTTACTTTTGTTTCAGATGTGTGTGTGTGCATGTGAAATTATAGATTAGATTCATTTTAAATTTTCTGTGCCAAAAATGTAACTGATCTGTAGAAAAGATTTGTAACTGATCTGTAGAAAAGAGTTTACAGCCTGAAGAAGAGACAATGCACGTTCTTTTGTAAACAAAGAAAATATTTAATAAAAACTTTTTTTTTTAAAAAAAAAGAGAATTCAGCAGATCAAGATCTGTTCTGTTTTGATCCTCTGCTCGTGTCTGATCCTACAACATCTCTCTTTCTGGACAGGTGTTACGGAGAGGGTGGCCCTACCCTCTCATTATCTTACCCCAGTTTGGGGGCTATTGGATCGAAGGGACCTCTCACAACCTTCCCATCTCGGGCTCAGAATTGCACGACCTGCCATCCCCTTGCAGTGGCAAAGTGAAGCTGGAGTGTGACCCAACAGCCAAGTTGTACCGCAAGCACTTCCTGGGAAAGGTAAGAGAAGTTCTGTAGCTCCTGACTGCTCATCTGCCACTGAGCTGGGTTCAGGGTCCTTGTATCCATTTACAAAGCCCTGAACAACTTGGGTCCTGGGTGACTTAGGGGATCACCTGAACCCTTATATCCTAAGCTAGATCACTGAGCTCATCTGAAGGAGTGTTTCTGGTTGTCCCTTGAGTTGGTGAGGCTTATTTGACGTCAACATGAAGATGAAACTTCAGTCTTTGTGGCTCACTGCTTAGGACATACAGCAGGCACCTTCTGAACCATGGACTTGTCCATACTTCTACTTGTGCCGTGCCTTGAAAGCATGGGTCTGAGCGGTTCTCACATTTGAAAGTTACCCACTTTCCAAGTGAAACCCCACCATTTAGCAATAGATTGGAACAAACGGGAACCCAGGGGAAACCCGAATTGCCATTTGTTCCAACTGAGTGCTAAAGAGTGGTTTCCCCCGGAGGAAAGCAACAGGACAAGGGGAGGTATGGAAAAGCCCTAACTTCCAAACATTTGCTGAAAACTTTTTTTTTCTTCAGGGCTATGCAGACAGTCTAGGAAAATGTTTACCATAGTAGTCAGCTGGTGATCTGTTTTAATGTTGTGTGGTTTTTATTGTATTACGCTTGTTGTAAAGTGCTTTGATTTTTTTAAAAATGAAATTGCGTCATTAAAATATTTTAAAACAAATAAATAGGTAAAGGTAAAGGTACCCCTGCCCGTACGGGCCAGTCTTGCCAGACTCTAGGGTTGTGCGCCCATCTCACTCTAGAGGCCGGGGGCCAGCGCTGTCCGCAGACACTTCCGGGTCATGTCGCCAGCGTGACAAGCTGCATCTGGTGAGCCAGCGCAGCACACGGAACGCCATTTACCTTCCCGCTGGTAAGCGGTCCCCATTTATCTACTTGCACCCGGAGGTGCTTTTGAACTGCTAGGTTGGCAGGCGCTGGGACCGAACGACGGGAGTGCACCCCGCCGCGGGGATTCAAACCGCCGACCATGCGATCGGCAAGTCCTAGGCGCTGAGGTTTTACCCACAGCGCCACCTGCGTCCCTATAAAAATAAATAAATACTATTATTTTATTGGGCACACAGGCTTTTAAAATTTATTATATTCATTGCCTGCCCTTCTCCATGAAGTCCCAGGGTGAGTTACACGTAGAGAAAACTAGTACAGTGGTGCCCCGCAAGACGAATGCCTCGCAAGACGAAAAACCCGCTAGACGAAAGGATTTTCCGTTTTTTGAGGTGCTTCGCAAGACGAATTTCCCTCTTGCGAGTTTTTTCCCTTCCCCCCCTTTTTCTAAGCCGCTAAGCCACTAAAAGCCGCTAAAAGCCGCTAAACCACTAATAGCGCTAATCTGCTAAGCCGCTAATAGGGATTTCGCAAGACGAAAAAACTGCTAGACGAAGAGACTCGCGGAACGGATTATTTTCGTCTTGCGAGGCACCACTGTCCAATAAAACAAAACAAAGAAAAACAGTCCCACTGCAAAATACCATACATATCAACAAAACCAGATTTCAACTATGGGAACGGTAACAACCTGAGTACAGTTGCCAAAGGCCAGGTAGAAGATTTTCTGTGATCGCCTAAAGCTACAAAGAGATGGTGCCAAACACATCACAATTACTGTATATTTCCAAAACAAAACAAATTCCTTCCAGTAGCACCTTAAAGACCAACTAAGTCAGTTCTTGGTATGAGCTTTCGTGTGCATGCACACTTCTTCAGATACCTGAAGAAGTATCAGAAGGTATCTGAAGAAGTGTGCATGCACACGAAAGCTCATACCAAGAACTGACTTAGTTGGTCTTTAAGGTGCTACTGGAAGGAATTTGTTTTGTTTTGACTATGGCAGACCAACACGGCTACCTATCTGTAACTGTATATTTCCATGTATGTCTAGGTTTCCCCCCTAAAAAATAATGTCAAAAATTAGGGGGCGTCTTATACAATGATACATCTCCCCCCATTTTCTTAAATCTGAGTCCCTCCAAAATAGGGGGCGTCTTATACATGGGGGTGTCTTATAGATGGAAAAATACTATAATTTGCTGGTTTAATTGTTAATTACGGGTGTATTCTGGTCAATTTAATATTTTGTCAATTAATCGATGAGGGTCAGTTTTAATCAGTTAGGTGTGCCTTAAGGGCACACCTTTTATTCCAGACTATTTTAGAACCAGTATAAAAATGAACCAAATATAAAAGACTATCTTATGAAAGAACAAAATAAAAAAATTCCTTCCAGTAGCACCTTAAAGACCAACTAAGTTAGTTCTTGGTAAGAGCTTTCGTGTGCATGCACACTTCTTCAGATACACAAGTGTGCATGCACACGAAAGCTCATACCAAGAACTAACTTAGTTGGTCTTTAAGGTGCTACTGGAAGGAATTTTTTTATTTTGTTCTGACTATGGCAGACCAACACGGCTACCTATCTGTAACTATCTTATGAAAGTATTTATTTACGAAAACACTAATTTCTTTAAAAATATCCAAGTGGTATACAATAATTATATGTACAATGAAAACCACAGATCACTGTGGAAGAGGGGGAGGCAAAAGCCTTTTTCCTACATGTTGGAGCATCCATTGTATCCTAGGTACTCAGAAGGGGATGGGCAGGGAACAGACACAGCACAGAAAATAGAAAAATGACATAAAAATGGCAGAAGCTATATCCCTGAAAATACTACCAGCATTCAAATATTGTGTCCGTAATGCTGGAGAGAGGCAGTGAACTCATGACACACCCTCAGCGCACACACCTGCATTACTACATACAAAGCGACACGGCAATTCCTTCCGCCCCAATTCAGCCTACTGGGACTTCTCTTGTCTCCTCTCATATTACCTCAAGGCGGTCCAGAATTCAAAAGATTACATGTACGCAGTGGCTCCTGGAGCAGGAAAAGAGTCTCTTGCTTCTACATCCCTTATTCCAATATCTCTTTTCCTCAGGAACATCACAATTTTTATGCCAGTGACACAACTTTGGGCTACTTGGTCCTTTCCGTGAAGTATGAACAAGTCGAAAAGCAAGACAACCTACGCTTGCTTCTGAGGTAAAACAGCCCTTTGGTTCAAACCTTGTGAAATGATTGTACTTTTCAGGTGGTTCTCTGTCTCTCTCTCACACACATAAAAGTCACACACACATAAAAGTCACCAGAATTTCAGAACACTTTGCAAATCAAAATTGCTGCACATTTAAAAATAGACAGGAGGTGCTGCCAATAATCCCTCGACTATTCATTTGGCAAGTGCTTGTCTTCCTCACCCCACCCAGCACTGCCTCCAGCACACTTAAAAAAAAAAGAAATTCCCTCATGATTGCTTTGGGAAAAGTCTGCAACTGTTGATGTTTGAGAAGGCTAACAAGCCTTATTTGGGGCACCCAATGAAATATATATTTTTTAAAAAAATAATAATACTTAAATTACTGCTTAATATACCACTTGTTTACCAAGCTTTATTTGCAGCATATATAACAATTATAAAAAGAAGTCCGTGGATAAAATTAATTAAAATTTATCCAGTTAGTGGGCAAAATAAAATTAAAATTGCCTGCTGCGTTGCCAAAGGGTATCGACCCCTCCTGGGTGTAAAGCTACCCCACTATTAGGCAGCTGATTTTGGGTGTCATGAAAGTGTGGGGAATTATTAGCCATTTAATTTACTGTATTTTTATTGTAAGGGAAGTAGAGAAGGGCCTGTGTGATTTTTCTGTCACAGGTGCCAAAATAACTTTGCTAGCTTTAGGTACTGTGAACTTCGGGGTACTAGGGAAGCTGGAGTTTTTGCTGCTTAGTTTCCTTAGCATTTATGTTGGTTGTTTGTTTGTTTGTTGCAGGTCTCGAACCAGTACCAAGCACGACTTGATTCCTATTTCTTGCCTGAATGAATTCCCCAATGCTGTCCAAATGGCAAAGGTACATTGTTCCAGGTCCAGCACCTTTACTGTTAGTTGCTGGGTTATTTTTGCCTTGTAATCCTCCGATGAACCAAATCTGATTCCTTTCAGTTACTTGCCCAAAGAAAAGGTTCCATTTTGCTAAGTCACCCATGCCAGGCAGCATAACTTAGACAGTCTTAAATTTATGTCCTAAATTTAAATTTATATCCCACTTAATCAATTTTGAATCCTTGAGTACTAGCCTATGAAAGCAACTAGAGAATAAATAAGTTGGTGTGTGTGTGTGTGTGACAAATCCCTTGCAAATACAGGACTGTTGAAAGGTTAAATTTGCAAATGTGAATTTTCACGCCATGTTAAATAACTGAGGCTCATCCGATTGGCTTCAGTGAAAATGGTACCTCAAGTCCCTGCACACTAGAAATGTGTGTTAACCTCTTTTGCTTGTCCTCCTGCAGCTGCTGTGTGAGGATGTGAATGTTGACCGCTTCTTTCCAGTGCTCTATCCCAAGGTAGGCTCGCTGTAGCCCCATATGCAAACTCTCCCTTTCTCTCTGTGTTTTTACTTCTAACTCTGCCTGTTTCTCCACCTCCCAGGCTTCCCAACTCATTGTTGCATTTGATGAACATGTCATCAGCAATAACTTCAAGTTCGGAGTCATCTACCAAAAACCTGGGCAGGTAAACCTCTTTTCTTATGCACACTCAATGCCCTTATCTATCATAGGGTATTTGGGGAGTTTGGACAAGAGCTTCCTTATGTCCTCTTGTTCCCCTCCATCATGTCCAGTGATCCTCCATTCTTCCTTTCCGGTACACCATCACTCCTTTTTGGCTAATCTTCTCCCCTCCTTTGTCCTCCCCCCCCCATCCTCCCTCTGGCTTCAGCAACTGGGAAGGGGGAGCACTTAGAAGTGACATGCAAGCAACTAGGGAGGAGAAACCAAGCTGTAGAAATCACCTGAGAAATGTCTCTTTAAGTCCCTGCTGAAAGGACCCCTTTAGGGCCGGGGTCAGCAACCTTTTCCACTTCTCTCAGACCATGTGTTGGGCCGGACTATATTTTGAAAAGAAAAATGAAGAATTCCTATATCCCACAAATAACCCAGTCTACTCATGTAAAAACACACTGACCACCCACAGGCCAGATTGAGAAGGTGATTGGGCCGCATCCGGCCTTGGGCCTTAGGTTGCCTACCCCTGCTTTAGGGGATTGGCTATGGCCTATGGGCCACCACTGACTAATATCTGTTCAGAACCTATGCAGCTTATCTTCTGCTACTGTCAAAGATACACACAGTCTCCACACCTTCCGCTCTGGCAAACAGGGATTGTGGCTTTTTTAGGAAGATGAAAGGAAAGGAGAGAGAGTGTGTTTGTTTGTTTGTTTGTTTGTTTGTTTGTGCTTGTGCATATGCACACACATGTGCAAAAGAGACCTTCATTGTACTGGTTATTGGACTCCAGGATAGGTCAAGAACTCGAATGGGAAATGGTGGCCTTCAGTTTTCTGTTTCCTTTTATATAGACCACAGAGGAAGAAGTCTTCAGTAATACTGAAGAGAGTCTGGGCTTCTTAGAGTTTTTGGATATCCTTGGAGACAGGATCCAGTTGCAGGATTTCCGTGGGTGAGTACTTCAGCTGTAAAAACCTAACGGTTTGGAAGTTGTCCTTCTAGGCCCATTTTTCCTTCAAAGACTCTTGCATCGCCTTAATAGCAGCAGATAGCAGTGGCCCTGTCTGGTCTCGTCCTGGGAAGTGGCAGTACCACCAGCAGGAAGTTCTAGGCCTCCTACCCTCTTTCATACACCACTGCACACACCAATTACCACAATTCATTCTGTGAACTGTATTTCTGCCTTCGATAAAGCTGCTACCGTTGTTCATGGTATCTCTTCTTCTGTCTGTTCTCCTCTCTCCTTCTCCTTCTTGCCTTATGCTGACCAGCTTCCGAGGTGGCTTGGATGTTACTAGAGGTCAAACAGGATCTGAGTCTATCTACACACATTTCCGGGGCAAAGAGATCATGTTCCATGTCTCTACGATGTTGCCCTTCACAGAGGGAGATGCCCAACAGGTACCGTGGGGACCTATGGAGGACACAGTATTGAATAAGCCTCTAGAGCAGTGGTTCTCAACCTGTGGGCCCCCAGATGTTGTTGGACTACAACTCCCATTATCCCCGAGCTCTTGCCTTGCTAGCCTGGGGACCCACAGGTTGAGAAAGGTTGCTCTAGAGTGATGGCAACAGACAGGTAGCTACACTAGGGTTGATGTGACAAAGGGAAGGTTGTTGGAGCAAGTTGTGATTGGAAAGAAGAGGCCATAATCTGGTCTGGGGATTACTTGGGTTGACAGTTTATAATGGATTGGAGTTTAAGATTGGGGTGGGTGCTGTGGACTTGAGTGGCCAAGCTGGGCAGCTTGCATTTGGGAAGCCCAACTCCCCTCTTAACATGTTCCCTTGCGTGTTCCCTTCCAGCTTCAGCGGAAGCGCCACATTGGGAACGATATTGTGGCCATTGTCTTCCAGGACGAAAATACTCCCTTTGTCCCCGACATGATTGCATCAAACTTCCTGCATTCCTACGTGGTCGTGCAGCTCCACCACAGCGCCCTGGGGGAGACTCTCTACAAGGTAAGTCCACTCGGTCAGTACTCTGCTACTTTCACGACGAGTGCAAGAGAGTTCTGCTGCAAGGGTAGCAAACCTCTAGGCTCCTCTGGCTGGCCCTTGGGAATCTCCCCAAGCCACACCCCCTTCCCAGCCACACCTCTCACTGGCCCTGCTTTGCACTTTCCTTGAGTGCTAATGCTTCTTGCTTGCCTCATTGGTGGATAGAGGTAAAGGTAAAGGGACCCCTGACCATTAGGTCCAGTCGTGACCGACTCTGGGGTTGCGGCGCTCATCTCGCTTTATTGGCCGAGGGAGCCGGCATACAGCTTCTGGGTCATGTCGCCAGCACGACTAAGCTGCTTCTGGTGAACCAGAGCAGTGCACGGAAACGCTGTTTACCTTCCCGCCGGAGTGGTACCTATTTATCTACTTGCACTTTGATGTGCTTTCGAACTGCTAGGTTGGCAAGTCCTAGGCTCGTGGTTTAACCTACAGCGCCACCCGCTGCCCCCTAGATGGATAGAGAGGGGTGTCTAAATGTGCCTAGAAACTAGCCTACTGTACACAGGTAAAAAATAACAGTTATTGCTGTGCCCACTTTAGCCGCTAGCCCTGCTACCCGACCTCCCCAACATGTGGCCCATGGAAGGTTGTGCAGAAAGGAATATATCTCTTGGGCTGAAAAGGGTTTCCTATCCCTCCTGTATAGCACTACAGCACTTTAAATCTTAGCCCACTTCTTTTTTTTCTTTTAACTTTGCATTAGTTCTCTATTCCTTGGCTACAGTGGGGAGAAATTGTGGAGCACTAGCCAGTCTTGCCAGTACCTCTTTTATTTACTTACTTATTTTAGCGGAATTTACTCACTGGTTAATCAAAAACCTCAAAGTGGTTTACTTTTCTTCCCGCCGGAAGAGAACAGCAGTCAAGGTGAAATTTCACCCTATCACTTCTTAAGTCTTAAAACATGCAGAACTGAGGCTCCAGTCCTTTACTCCTCTATTGTTCTGTGTATTTTTTCTGATAAGGAGTTGTATCATTCTCAGACGCTTTGAAGTGTGTGCATTTCCCTCTCTTATCCATGCGTAAGTACACATGAACCTTAGTGTACACAAGTGACACTCCTGGCAGCAATGACTCCTACTGGTGATCAAGTGTCCAAGCAGCACAATGACTTGGGAAAGTCAACTAAAGCAACCCAGGTAGACAAGCATTTTAGTTTAACTTCAGTCCTATATTAGCAACCTGGACAAATACTCGAATAAATAACAGGAGTGGGTGTTAAGGTGATGTCACGGACTGGCTTGACGGCAGAGGCACTGGCTGGGGAAACCCCAAGGGAAGAAGGCTCAGAGCCAGGAGATTGATGATGGGGTGGCGATGAGTGGTCAGAGAGAGCAGAAGAAGCAGACTAGGAGGAAGTGTTGGAAGCTGAAGAGGTAACAGGGTTTAGTGAGCAGGAAGAGGCTGGGGCAGAGAGCAGTGCAGAAGCAGAGGCAGGAGAGGAGGGGGGGCAAGAAGCAGAGATGAGGCAGGCTGCTGAAGAGGTACTTTGCAAGAGAAAGCAGGGCACATATGCAGTTCTCGCTTCAGGTCACCTACTTTTAATTTGCCACTTTAAAGCAGACTGAGGTCACATCCATGCCATACCCTTAAATCACATGGCTTCCTCCAAATAACCCTGGAGCAAGTATTTTATATCATGTAGACATATTCCTAAACCAAATATACTGGGATTCAGTTATGGAAGGAATAAAAAAAAATAACCCAGGTTATGACCTTCTAAGAGACTCTCTAGTAATATTATTCAATTAGCTTAAGGATAGAGTTCAAGAAAAAGATTTGGAAATGGTTGGGGTTTGTTCTTTGTTGTTGTTGTTTTTGCTAATTGCAGCAAGAATGATACTATGCCCAAACTAGAAAAGTGCTTGTTGTCCCTCTATAGATCACTGGCTAACTAAAATCCAGGACATGGCATGAACGGTTAAGCTAACAAATTTGATTTGTTAGAGAAGGAAGACACCATGAAAATATGTTTATAAATAAATTGAGTTTATTTATCCAGTATTATAATAACAAGGTGCTGGAGTCAGCCAATCCAGATCTATTGTTGAGAGGAAATTAAACAAATAAGAACACAGCAGGAAAATATAGCAATTAGTTTTTATGTGATATTTACTGGTAAAATAATGCAAGTGTTTAATGTATTGGAAATATAGGAAAGGTAGTAAGTATAACAGACTGTTGGTAATGGAAATAGCTTTCATGTGTTTTGATAGTCGAAAAAGGAAGAATACTATGATTGCAATGATTATACTCACTTGGAATATAATGTACTAATGTGCATTTATTTGCATTTTTGCAATGTTATAAATGAGTGTGTGTGTGTGTGTGTGGCTGTATATGAGATGTTTCTAACATCCCATATCATTTGTGCTCTCTGCTGATTAGCAGTTTCATCAGACAGCAGTTTAAAAATGACAATGTTTTAATATTATCCTAAGGCTGCAGACCTGCAGAGACCCTGCATAGTTGTCATTCTGTCTGTATTCTAAAACCACTCTGTCCCTTCTGATGGTTGCAGGTTTCTGTTACAGCCCGTGATGACGTCCCTTTCTTTGGGCCTTCTCTGCCAAATCCAGCAATATTCAAAAAGGTTTGTGTGCAGCCAGGAAAAAAAATATTAAAGGCTTAAAGGGCAGTGGAATTCTGGTAATGGTTCCTACATTATGATCTATTTATATGAAACTTTGAATGTGTAACTACCTAGGGCTGGAAAAGCCCCAAACTTGTGACAGCCTGGGCTCTAAAATATTGTAGCACCTATGAATCTGGAAGCCATTTTTCCAGCTCAGCTTGTGTTCTTAGATGTGGCTCTAGCATTCCCAATATTGCCATGTCATTTAATATGTTCAGAAGCACCTAAAATAGATGCTGCCAGTTTCAGCTTAAGCACCTTCTAGCATCAGTACTCATCAGCTAAGAGGATTAATATGCATTTTCAGAAAAATTGTAGTACAACATAGTCTACTTGGTCTTTATAAATAGGAAATGAGGGATTGCCTCTTTAAATAAATCCATATGTAATAGATTTCCTTGGCTGTCAAAAGCTAAAGCACCATAACGAAAGATAGCCTTCATTTCCTATATGTCTACATACTGTAAAGGATTTTTTTCCTTGGGAACTGGGAGGGCATTTAGGAAATCATGAGTTTTTAGAGTGGTACAGTCCCACGTGGTTAATTTGAATGTATTCTTCACCTCTGCAGTGCAACCCAATGAGGTGAACAGAGGAATATTCTTGTATCTGTGCTTTGGTATCAACATGCAATCTAAGTACTGTATTAGCTTGCAAAGAAGTATCCTAGAACCTTCATCTCTGTCCTTTGTGGCACCAAAACAGTTCTGGATATATCTATAAGAAAGGGTCTTGTAAGACTTAAATGCTGTGAGTGAGTATTCTCCTCCTTCTGACAGGGCACAGAGTTCCGTGAATTTCTTCTGGCAAAGCTTATAAATGCGGAGCACAGCTGCTACCATGCTGAGAAATTTGCTAAGCTGGAGGTGAGTCAGTTTACTTTTATTTTCATTCATGTATCTTAAAGAGCAAAGATTGATATGAGTACCAGGAAGTAACATATTGGTGATCAATGACAGGATGTGAAATGAAATTCAGGTTCAACAATCAATTGTTGTTGTTTAGTCGTGTCCGACTCTTCGTGACCCCATGGACCAGAGCACGCCAGGCACTCCTGTCTTCCACTGCCTCCCGCAGTTTGGTCAAACTCATGCTGGTAGCTTTGAGAACACTGTCCAACCATCTTGTCCTCTGTTGTCCCCTTCTCCTTCTGCCCTCCATCTTTCCCAACATCAGGGTCTTTTCCAGGGAGTCTTCTCTTCTCATGAGGTGGCCAAAGTATTGGAGCCTCAGCTTCAGGATCTGTCCTTCCGGTGAGCACTCAGGGCTGATTTCCTTAAGAATGGAGAGGTTTGATCTTCTTGCAGTCCATGGGACTCTCAAGAGTCTCTTCCAGCACCATAATTCAAAAGCATCAATTCTTCGGCGATCAGCCTTCTTTATGGTCCATCTCTTACTTCCATACATCACTACTGGGAAAACCATAGGTTTAACTATACGGACCTTTGTTGGCAAGGTGATGTCTAAATCCAACCTAGAACTTTCTGCACTGCAGCTGTTGCATGGGGAGGGGAAGGGTAATTCCTCCTGGTGACTTTAAACTCAAAATTACACTTTAAATAGGAACCAAAACTCCTACAATAGAATGAAAAGCACACTATGTAAGTGTGACAACCACATTCTAGCCAACCTGGGTCACCTTGGGGGAGACCTGGCCACAACAGAGTGTATTATTATTATTATTATTATTATTATTATTATTACTCCTCTCTTGTACCCTCCCATTCCCTGTTTAAGGTACTCAGTGCTACCAGATAAGAGATTAACTATTTACCAGGCTGCCCTTATCAAGCAGCCTCCAAAAGTTCCCTGGGGTCTGAAGCCTCCTTAAGTAGCTGATGTTAAATATTCCCTTGGGAGCAAAAACAAATTAAAATTGGTTAATCACATCCACTTAGAATCATAGAATTTTAGAGCTGGAAGGGACCCTGAGGGTCATCTAGTCCAACGACTTGCAATGCAGGATTCTCTTTTTGCCCAACGTGGGGCTTGAACCCACAACCCTGAGATTGAGTCTCATGCTTTAATGAGAGTCCATAGAGCTAGTGAATCTCTATGATCCAGCTGATTATGTAACTTATCCACATACAGAGCTGCTTTCTTTTCTGTCACTCAGCCTGATCTTTCTTCCTTTCTGATTAAGCGTGCACCCTTCCCTGCTTCTATCCTATTTGTTTTTTGAAACGTGTTCTCCTTCTCTGCTTCTGGAGCAGGATCGTACCCGCAGTGCCCTCCTGGAGAGCCTTTATGAGGAGTTGCAGATTCGTAGCCGCAGTATGATGGGCTTGGCCTCTGGCGATGATGACAAAATGGAGAATGGGGGTGGTGGCTTCTTTGAGAATTTCAAGGTGAGAGAGGGAATAGGTGATGCTTAATATCTCTCTTCCGGTGTAATTTTGCATTTTCCCATTTCATGCTGCTCTGGTGAATATTGTAATAATACTTTGCATTTTGTCCATTGGAGGTATTTCACATACATTATCTTAGTCATCCCCACAACTGCTCTGACAGGTAGGTCTATAGCATTATCTATGTATTTTAGAAATTGCCAGAGGGGTGCAGGTGGCTCAGAGATAGTAGCTTACCAAAGAAGAAACTTCCTAGCTCGTAGATTAGTCTCTTAGCCACCATCCTACGCAGCTGTCCATATTTGCTTTTCAGAGAACAGATGCCAGCAGGCTACCTGCAGAGGAGGAGAAATCAGCCACAGGTTTGGGGCAGGGCAGATTGGGACTGCAGTTGGTGCCTTGTAAACTGGCCACCTTGCTGCTCAACAGTATACCTCACTATGCTGGCTGAGGTGGTCTGTAATGTGGTGTTGGACAACCTCAGTACATTGCTTCTGGGATAATTCGGTGTCCATACTAAGGACAAAGCCTTGATTTAGGCTTTACCTCAAGGTATGATGGTTGGTGGTACTCTAGATGTTGTGGGGGCAGGGTTGAATTAACCCCATTGTAATGGTCAGACCAAGGAACGCAGGTGGCGCTGTGGGTTAAACCACAGAGCCTAGGACTTGCCGATCAGAAGGTCGGCGGTTCGAATCCCCGTGACGGGGTGAGCTCCTGTTTCACAGTCCCAGCTCCTGCCAACCTAGCAGTTCAAAAGCACGTCAAAGTGCAAGTAGATAAATAGGTGCCACTCCGGCGGGAAGGTAAACGGCGTTTCTGTGCGCTGCTCTGGTTCACCAGAAGTGGCTTAATCATGCTGGCCACATGACCCGAAAGCTGTACGCCGGCTCCCTCAGCCAATAAAGTGAGATGAGCACCACAATCCCAGAGTCGGCCACGACTGGACCTAATGGTCAGGGGTCCCTTTACCTTTAATGGTCAGACCATTATCTGGCAAAGTTGGGTCTTGTAGTGTCATTCCCTCTCTGCCATTAGGAGGGTCTACCCCCAGAGACATATGGAATCCAAGGGGTTCTGGAATGCTTGGGGGGATTTTTCAGAAGCCAAGGTTGGCGGTCCTGTTGAGCTTCAGTGTTGCTGTGGAATAGTGAGATGCATTGAGCTGGTGACGCAATTACTCCTGAGTTCATTTTCCAAAATTGTGGAACCTGGAGAGCTCACTGGGTGTCTATGGCTCTCCAAGCCATGAAACAGGATAAATGAAGTCTAGAGTACAATGGCATACAATCCAATGCAAAGTCGGTCAGAGGTGTGCTAGAGCACATAGGTGCGCCTACTGCAAAGAAGACTTAATTTGCTTACCCCATCACACCTTTGAGTAGCTAGCCAGCAGAGATGTGCTAAGGGGGCTGCCAACTCTTGTCACTGGGAATAGAGTGCCAGCTGTGACATATTTGCCAGCGGCTTTGAGAATAAAATCACCAGCTGTTGAGCTGAATGCTACCATTGTTACAGAGCTGGGTGAGGTGTCCAACACAACATCTTGCCCAATCTTGTGGGATCAGCTGATGAGGTTTGAGGACGTGGGCAAGGTGTTTGCAGTGGTTTGGCCCACATGTGTGCTCAACATCTGGCCATCATGACTCATCTGAAGTACCTGAGCTCCTGGAGGAGGCAGTGATGCAGCAACTCCTGAAGAAGCCCTGCTTGAACCCCGAGGAACTTTGATGACTATGGACCAGTCACTAATATTGGACTACCACCCGATCACTTTTTGGGATAAGGTGCTTGAGAGGGTCGTCCAGCTGCAGACACCATTGGAAGGAATTGGTTATCTTGACCCCTTTCAGTCTGGGTTTAGGTCCAGTTTGAGGACAGAATGGCCTTAGGCATCCTGATGGATGTCCTTCTTCAGGAGAGGGACAGGGAGAGTGCAACCTCACTGCTTTTGCTTGATCTCTCAGCAGCTTTTGATGCCATTGACCACAGTATCCTCTTGCACCTTCTCTGTGAGTTGGTGGTTCTGCTCATATCTACAGTGCCAGGTCCAAATAATAGTGTTGGAGCAGGCATAGGCAAACTCGGCCCTCCAGATGTTTTGGGACTACAACTCCCATCATCCCTAGCTAACAGGACCAATGGTCAGGGATGATGGGAGTTGTAGTTCCAAAACATCTGGAGGGACGAGTTTGCCTATGCCTGTGTTGAAGGATTATATGTCTGCCCCCTGGTGCTTGTGCCATAGGCTAGGGACAACGTGTGCGTGGTTTTTATGAGAGAGCTCTTCAGGAGGTTGTGGGTTAGGTTAGCAGAAGCGAGTTCTGTCCGCTTGGAAACAACACCTTGTCTGTAGGAAGCGGGGTGTTTCTGAGCTCATGCCTGTTCCCTCCGCTTCCTTCCACCCAGCCCACCAGCATCCTATAGTGCTCTTCATGATGTCCTTTTGTGTGTCTGTGAATGTGTCTGTCTCCCTGTTGCCCTTCTCTCCAGCGGGTGATCCGGGGCCGTAGCCAGAGCCTGGATACCATGGGGATAGCCATGAGGAAGCAGCACCAACAGCAGCAGCAGCCATCAACTCCACCCAATCGCCCAGCTACTGCTGGCCTTGCCCTCAACCAGAGTGTCGCCGAAGGCACCAAGGCTATTGCTGCGGTAAGGTATTGGGGAGGTGGCATCATGGGGTGGAGACCAGCATGTACTCAGTCCTTTGCCACTATCCCCTACCACTGTGTACCCGCTGCTCTTCAACATTTTCTGTCTCCAGCTATTAATGTCTCCTTGTCTTGGTGGTGTTTTGTGGCTATTTTCTGTTGGGCTCCCTGCCACCCCATCTCTCTATGTTCATTTCCCTATCCTGTTCCTCTGAGACCTGATTCTATTCATTTGCCAATTCTGACTCTGAAAACAATTTGAGGAACAGGGAAAGCATTTAGGGAGAATCTGAATAAATTGTGCTATTGGTTTTTTTTAATTGCTGAGCACTGCCTTGGTGTTTTATGTGAGAATATAAAAACTTTTACAGAGGAATAAAAGATGCTGATGATACCCTCAGAAATTTCACATAGACATTTCATGTTTGGTCTTGGTGACAAGATGAATCCCTTCAGGACCCTTTAGCATTGATGCTGAGCAGTAGTTCTCCTGCAGCAGTTGTGGAATCAGTCCCCAAGGCAGGAATGGGACCCCCAAAACCCTATGCCACTGATTCCTAACGCAGAACAGGTTATCCATAAGGGGTACAATGTTCAGTGATTCCAAAAGCTACTGAGAGACCCAGGAGAAATGGTGAAGTTCCATTCCTGGCATTCTTCTCTCGGCACTGGTTATCCTTTGGAGTGTCAAGGGTGGTTTATGTGCCAAAAACAGGCCTGAAACTAGACTGAAATTTAATTTTGAGGGAACTAAAAAAGATTCCATAAGAGCCCGCTTATAGAACCTCTCCCACCACCTTGTTGATGGCTGGAGAGGTTTAGAACAGTGTGTTTGTTGGGTAGAGCAGTGTTTCCCAACCTTGGGCCTCCAGATGTTTTTGGCCTACAACTCCCATCATCCCTAGCTAGCAAGACCAGTGGTCAGGGATGATGGGAATTGTAGTTCAAAAACAGCTGGGGGCCCAAGGTTGGGAAACACTGGGGTAGAGCATACTGCTGACCTTACTTAGGATTGTTCTACCCAAGTATGCTCACCTCCTGACTACGGACCACTTGGTGGAAATCTGCAGCAAGTTAGTTTTGCCTGCCAAGACTTGACTGTTCAGTGATGGACTGCATGGCAGGGTGAGATGAAGCGGTGTCTGGAATGAAAGAACTAATAGCTAGAAGTGTTGCATTAGTTGCTGTTCCTTTGCTTGGCATTAATGTTACCAGTGCATTTGGTGCTGCTCTAGTTCAGGGCATCCTCTGATTGTCCAAGTGGGAATTCAGTCCTTTGCACAAGCACTGAAGGCACCTGATGAGAAGGCCATTTTCGAGAGAGTCTGGAGTTGCAATTATAGTGTGGAAAGCATGCTTATGTGAATTTTCATTCTCAAGAGAGTGCTTAAGGTGAGACCAGCACAGCCACCAGAGATGCTGTAGACTGAACCTGGGACCTTCTGCATTCAAAGCATGTGTTCTGCTATCCCTGAGCCATACATGCCCAACTCCCCTGGTGATAAGAAGCATGGCACAGAATGAATTCCTTCTGCGCTGAGGTTCCTCTGGCATGACTGGAAGAAGTTGGCAAAGTAGATATCTAAGTAGATGTGGCTCACATCTTAAGCCCGTTCTCACGGTACCAAAATTCTCAGTCGGATGTGAGTGCATTGTATGGTTTGCAGCAAGCAGTTTGATCCAGTGGTGGGATCCCATCAATCCCAGCCAGTGTAGCCCAATGGTGTGGAATGGTGGGAGTTGTAGACTAGACCATCTGGAGATCCACAGGTTCCTCAGCCCAGGATTAATTGGCTCATTAGACAGCACTCTAAATATGGTACTTCAGAAAGCTGTATTTGTGATGTAGCTTTTCATTTCTTCTTTTCCCCGATCAATGCTGGGGATTTAGCAGGTTTTCCAAACACTGAATGGAACTCAAGTGTCACACTATGATGAATGCACAAGCATTCTCTCCCATGTGCTGTTATGGGGGCTCTCACAACCCCTCAAGCCAATTTGGGGGGGCATTCAGGAAGGGATGGAAGCCCCATTGCGCAAGCAGAAGTCTTTGTGCAAGGCTGCCTTAGATGAATCCATCCTCCCATGTCCGGAGAAGCCAGGAAAGACATTGTCTCCTTTGGGGAATTCTGCAGGGAAAAGGTGATACCCACCATCTGCTGGAAGTAGGAGAAATGCCAAACAAATGTAAGGAAAGGGGGCGCTCTATACTTCCACCCCCACCTTTCCTTTTTTCTCCCTTCCTTTTTGGGCTAAGCTAGATATTGGAGTAAACTTACAGCTAGTGCTGGAAACTGCCTTTAGATGTTTAATCCCTGCCCCAGCCCCTGGGCACACACTTTGGCATCCCTGGTAGAAGCTGCATCCCACATTGCCCTGCCGCTGCTCCAGATCTTCAGCTGCTAATTATGTAGGGAGGAAAACTCTTCTGGGACAGAGGGAGAAGATGTGATGGGTTCCATTTTGGGCAGCAGGTGCACATTTACTGTAATGTCTAGCTTAGCCTCTGGGGCTGTACATGGCTTTACCTTGTGCTTTTCCGAGTCTATATTTCCCCCTGTCCTCCCCCTGTTGCTCTTTCATACATGCATTTCTGTCTACCGATCTTTCCATTTTCCCTCTCTCTCTCTCTCTCTCTCTCTCTCATATGTGTGTTGCTCTTTCTCTCTCTTGGCTCATCCCCTATTTGTCCAACTTTGACAGCTCCCACATCATGCTTGGGCACCTTGTGACTCTCTGGACAGGCTGCAACTGTTAGCATGGGGTAGCAATGCAAGGACAGGCCCTGGAGCCCAGTCTTCCATCTTCCCTCTAGCTCTTACCTTTTCTGCATCCTCCTCTTCCTCTGTCTCTCTTTTTTTCCTACTGTCCTTTCCTCCCCTCTAGTCCTTTGCCCTACCTGGGAGAAGCCCGTCACGCAACCGAGGTAGCCGCTTCAATGGGCGACGCAGTAGTGCAATTGGCATTGAGAACATCCAGGAGGAGAAAAGGTACGGACTGGGCTATAGGGACTTGGAGGACCAGAACATGGGCAGGGGAGAGGGATGGTGGAGAAATTCGGTTTGCATCTATAGGCTTGATTACCTAATCAGCACTTTCCTTAACAATAGGCAAACCAAAGCACAGCTGTCCCTTAAAATTTGCACACCTCTGAACTTTGCAATGACGTTCTCCAGTCCAAGTAGTGTGCACAAAAATACACAGCCTGAGGGGCTAAAGTGTGCGTATGAGTGCATGAGTGAAAAGAACATGCAAAAATGCTTTATAATAGGGGAAATTGCTTTGCAAAAAATGTGTATATTAGGGGGATTTTGCCGAAAAAATCTGATGCATTTTCATAAAATTCCATTAAAATTCTGGTGCATTTTCATATAATTCCATTAAAATTTCATAAAATTCTGGTGCATTTTCATAAAATTCCATTGAAATTCCATTTACATACAAACTGGTTTTTCAACAACAACAAATAATCACAAACTGATGTGGAATTGTGGGGAACTGAACTTATGATGGGGGTCGGGGGGGGGATGATGAAACTGAAGCCTAAATGGAGACACTGGATAAGACTCAAGGGAAGAATGGCAGAGAGGAAGGACCACCTGCCTTGAGCCATAGGCACATATCAAAGACAGAGGATTGTTTGGAAGACAGGTGAAGGTGGAATTATTGAGGCATCCTTCCCAGTGCTACCTGCACCCATTTTGTTTACCTCATTGTTTCATTGGATTTGGTGAAAACCACCAACAGGACAATAGGATTGAGTATGTCACGCTCCAGTACAGGCAGAAGTTCAGGTAGAAATATTTAAGTCCAATGGAAGAGGTAGTGACAGTTGGTAAACCTTAGCCACCGTCAGCAGTTCATGCACTCAGAACAAAGAGTATTTTAGGTGTGTATTGCTCTGTCTCGCTCTATAAAAAATAAAAATCCCACAACTTCAGTTTTGCCAAAAGACCATTGATTGGGTGGAAGGACGGGAACCAACCCTGCCCTGACCCTTACAAATTGTCTGCTGCTGAGTCCCATCACCACAAGTGTCACCCTCCTTGGTGGTACACTTAGGCCATCATGGAAGCTAGAGCAACAATTGAAACCACTTATTAAACACTTATTAGCATAATTTGTGATTCAGCTGCTGACAGTGTCTGAAGTCTACTTAACAGTGCAATCCCCATATCTACTCAGAAGTGAGTCCCATTCAGTTGTGGGTTAAGGGTTATTTACTCCCCAGGTAAGTGTGTTTCCTTCCTCCCTCTTTGTGCCACACCCTTTATCCTGCTGCTCCAGTAAAAATTGACAGGACCATTAAAGCTAAAAGAAGCAAACGCTGTCAGGAGATGCCCCCATGTGTCTTGGGCAGGCAAGGTCTCCTCCGTTTGCTGTCTGTCTGGTCCAAATCTGGTTTAAAGATAAGGAATCAGAAAAAAAGGGGAACAGGAGCCGTGAAGTTGCCCAGTGATAGCAGCACCTAGACATTCTCCTGATGTTTTCCCCATAATGGTGAGATTGTATTGCAATTCTATTTAAATTTCAGCAATTATTTCTAAATTTGCAACTTATACATGTGAATTACCATCTGTAGATTTGTTCTCATTTTTTGCAGTGCATAACCAGCCAACCTACTCTTAAGTTATGTGCAGAATGACCTGGTGATTCTTTATTCTGGAGACTGCAAAGTACAGTTGGAGCGGCCATCCTCTCCCAAGACTTTTGGCCTTTAAAGCTCCTGTCCTCCTCAGAATGAGCAGAGCTAAAATCTTGAAAGTGAAATCTGATGTGCCCTGCATATTTGTCAAACCTGTGCTATATATGTAGATAGAAGGAACCAACCTACTTTATTGCAAATTTGAGTACACACAGCCTATATCTCTGCTTAAATCTTTCTTTTCATGATTAGAGTGCATTTCAGTTGGAATTCTAAGTGAGCTAAACCTAAAAACCGTTGTTTCTGCCAATCAAGATTCTTCAGCATGCAGTATCATGGGTCTGAAATGTATATAAAATATGTTTTAGTTTTGACCTGTTAAATTGGCCTGTTCACCATAATTGAGATTTGGGCTAAGAATGGGGAAGCCCCATGAACCAATGGATTTGCATTCCCATAACCTTTGGAGGAACTCATTCTGTCCCCATATGGGCTGAAGGAGAATTTAAGGGTCATAAAGAAATGAAGCCACTGGATTTCATGCAAGGACTCTTGGCTCCATGTTGGAAATGTTTTTGTTCCCTTTCCTCCAAAGCAAAGACATCGCTGAAAGGATACAGAAAGTATTGGAGAGCCCAGGGCCCTTCTTTGACCTCAAGTCGGACGGCTCTTCCAGTCCCAGCTCCCCAGAATTCCCCAACAGGAAGAACAAGTGAGTTGAGAACAAAAGAACGCTGGGAAGCCTTGTGTAAAGTGGGGGGGGGGGACTTCCATCCTGCCATGTTATATTAACAGGAAAGAGAGGGTGATTGAGCCAATGCAGCATAATAGAGTAGTGGACTAGGACTTTGGAAACCAGGGTTCATATCCCCAGTTGGCTATGAGACTCACTGGGTGACTTTGGCCCAAGCTTACCTCACAGGGTTGTTGTGATGATAACAATGAGGAGAGCAATGTATACCACCTTCAGCTCCTGGGAGAAAAGTTGAGATATACATTTAACGAACAATAAACAGTGTTTCATTTTTAAATGTGTGTATTGAGCTCTAATGAACTAGACGCAGTGTTTCCCAACCTTGTGCCTCCAGCTGTTTTTGGACTACAGTTCCCATCATCCCTTGCCACTGGTCTTGCTAGTCAGGGATGATGGGAGTTGTAGTTCAAAAACAGCTGGAGGCACAAGGTTGGGAAACACTGAACTAGAGGACCTGAGCAAGTCTGGGCAGGCTTTTAAGTGAGGCTTTTGTCACAGAGGCTTATGAACTGTAATGCTGGGCTGGTGGCCTTTGAGATTTATGAGGGTGATGATTTGGGGCTTGTGTGTTCCTCCAGCAGAGCGCTCTCCGGTCAGACATCAGGATATTGCGTGATGCAGCCCTTGTCCCGTTCCTCGTCCAACGTGAGCAGCTGTTGCAGCGGAGTGAGAGAAAACGAGACGTCGGAGGAGGAGGAGAACGAGGCGGTCAGTGTGGGGGTCTTGGAAATCCCCTTTCCACTCAGGTAGTCCTCCTGTCCCAGCTGAGCAGCTGCAGCATCCTCTAAGGCCCGTTCTCCATTTCTCTTGTGCAGGAGTTGATGTGTTCCCTTGAAGGTCCCCAAAAGCAGGAGTCCCTGACTCAGAGCGCGTGGTTAGACGATGGCGTCTGCACACCCAGCAGTACCAGCTCACCAGGTAAAAACCAAACGAGGTCTTGCAGGTTCTAGGACAAGACTTGTTTGGGTGAACTAACAGGTAACCTTTGCATTATCATTGCTGCTGCAAAGCCATCCCACATTGCACTGACTGCGAGTAGATGGGAACTTTCCCATTTTGATGTCCCTCATGGAGGAGGGATGATAGCACAAGAAGGACTTCTGTGCCTATTTGCATGAGAAGGATGTGGCTACAATTTTCCAAATTGAACCAAAGATTCACTATCTTTTTGGAAAAAACCCAGTTCTGACCAAGAGGCAGGAATCATTTGAGAATGACAGCTGTCTTTCCTTGAAGCTGGAAAGCAGTATCACACTTTCAGCTGCTGAAGAACTACCTGGTTTCTTTACAATATGCTAAAGCAAATCAAATACATCCTCTTTTCTTTCTCTTGATTCTACTTCCTCCTGACAAATCCTAGAGAGGTGGACTTTGGCTAAAGGCATGAATAAAATGCAGCATCGACCAATGACCCAGTGTGGTACATTCCTTTCTTACAGGGACCAGCCATATGCTTCTGGCAGCTTGAAGGCAATATGCCTCTCCTACTGGTGTTCTCCAGCAACTGGTGTTTAGGGATACAATGGCTTTGCATCTGGGAGTTTCATTTAGCCCTCGTGACCAAGAACCATTAATGGACATGTTCTCCGTTTTGAAACCACCTAGGGGCTGATGATGATACCTTTAAAATGTGCTACCACATTTGAACATATTTAAGTGTTGTTTGGTGGTTTATTCATTTTTTAAAGCAGAATGGGGAGACCCCAATTTGGATCAGGACTCATAAAGGCACATTGTTTTCCCCTGAACATTATTCAATCATGCAATGAAAAACCAGGAAAACAGGTATAATGGTCTAGGCAATTACAAGTAAAACAATTCTTAACAAAAGCAGTGGGTAATAGGTTGAATATTATGCTTGAAATTTATGTTCTAAGGCTAGGAGGGCTGAAAATGTAGAACAGTGTCTACTGAATATCTCTACAATGGTAAAACAGGGGCAGCAATTTACCAGGGACAGGTATCAGAAAATGGCTGATGTCCCAAGTAAATTAGCAGTACTGTAGCATCCTGTATATAGCTGGCAGGAACCTGAGTGGGGTTGGATCTATTGCGCCAGAAATAGCTTGATTTAACCTTTCTAAATAAAATGCTTAATTCCTTTCAGTAACTCAGCTGCTCCCGCCAAGCAGTGCTGCAGGCTCCATGGAGAAGGGGAAAGGCAGCAAAGTGGATGCTCATCGTTACAGTCCAGTATGTTCTTCTTTTCTTTTCCCCATGACATTAAGGAGGCAGGGAGGTGATTTCATGGGTTCTTCGTATACTGGAAAGCAGAGGGGTAAAGGGAAGAATGCTAAAGAAACTGCCACTTCCTTGTTCCACAGGCCTCCATTTTGTGCTGTGTGTGATGTCATCGCTGGAGGGGTGTCTCAGTGCATGCTGGGTAATTCTCAGGTAATCCGCACCCTAGGGAGCCTCGGTGCCCTAGGGTAAGGGGACAAGGGCATGTGGGCGAAAGGTGATGGAAAGGAAGAGGGCTCTCTTTGTCACCCTCCGCATTCCCTGATGGGAAAACAGGAGGCTGACTTTGTGGCTCTCCCCAGACACACAGGCAGCTCCTGTGTCTTCTCTTCCCAAACCCCTCACACCAATCTGAACTTCTTTCCCAAGACAACTGCTCTGTGCCCCCATCACAAACACACCTCCGCTGCATCTAGCAGGGTCTGCAAGTTTCTTGGCGAATTCCCCAAGATTCTTGTTTCCCACAATGCCCTTTCCCCCCAGCCCCATCCATCTCTCTGTGTTACTGCAGCTTTTTTTTTATTTTTTTGCGCTCAAATCATCTCTGCTCACTGGCTAGCTTTGTGCTTCTGTCAATCTGTTTCCTGCCTCTGTCATTGATGGGGAGGTGCATCCTTCATTAGTTTGTCTTCAAGAAAGGGGGAGGGACTCCCAAGGACTGTGGAAGCTTTTCAAGGTAATCAGACACCTTTTCCATGGGGCGAGTTACTTGCCCCCTGAACAGTACCTGATCGGACACAATGATTATATTCTGCCCAGGTTTGTTTCTGTGCAAACAGAACTCACTGGATGTGCTGTTCCAGCTTCGTATGGCAGGGGTGCTTATGAAAATTAACATGCAGCCCATAAGTGGTAACTAGAGCAGGTTACTTGTGCCCCACAGCTTTGGTGGCCACAGGAGGTGCCATAAGAAGCAAAAAACTCAAGAACTGCACTGGTCTGATTCATATACCAATTTGTAGCTTTGTTCAGATCCAGTAAAGGTAACCCAACTAACATGGCTGAATTTGTCACACACGCTTGTCAGAACACGCTTGCAAATTGTCCCAGTGGGACTTGGAAATACGTTGTGTTGAAATGCTTTTCACCTAATCAGCCTGGCGGATCTGAATACTGCCCTCTCAGCTGCATCCATATTATATTATGAGATTGCTTTTCATGGCTTAAGGGAAATAAAAAATTTCTGTAAAAGCTTCCCATGAGATTTTGCTCATCCCTGGTTGTGTGTCTCCATATATGAACCTGGATTCTTTATGGAGATTGCTGGTAAAAGCTGGTTCCCCAGCTACTGTGCTGCCTGGTATAGTATCACTCCACCTCTGGTCTAGGGAATGTACTTGCCCTTCGTTAGCATTCACAGATGGAACTGCTTCGATTTGTTAAGCTTTACCAAAGTGTAGGAAGAACAAAGTTGCTTTGGGGTCCCATGATCCCATTTGTCCCATGAATCTACTCAGCTGTTATCAACTTTCCTGTCCGTGCTTGCAGGATTTGATGCCAAAGTGAGACCTCAACAGCAGCTCACCCAGATGGCCGGAGGAGTTCGATGCTGGATTCCTCAAGAACGCCTGACCTGACCTTTCTGCTTCATTCAGTTACAGCTGCACCACAGGCAGTAAGGAAACCAACCACAAAAGTCCAAATCGTGGCATTCGCTCACCCACATGTGTCATTCTAGTTCAGCAACCTCAGGAGATCAAAAAGTCAAGAGGGGGGAACAGGGGTCTCCTGCCATAGTTTCAGAAACAAACAAGAGGAGAGAGATCTTTCTGTCTGTCCTCATAACTGCTAAAATTTAAAAACCCAAGATGTGCCCCCCCCCAAGGGCCTTCTTAGGAAGGCTGTGTTTGTATCCATTCTTCTGAGCACAGGCTTTATAAAACTAAGGAATGAAAGCCCTTAACACTCTAAGGATGGCACCTGGTATGTAAGAGCTCCTCAACTGCTTTATGCAGCGTAGGTATCTTGTGCCAAAGTGCACAGGTGTCTGATGGTGGGAGGGGTTTGTGTTCATCTCATCCTTCATGGGATTCAACAGGTCTTTGTTTGGTATCTCACTGTACAACAGTCCCTCCAACCACTCCATTCTCCCTTAAGTCTCTGTGCCATCAAGAACCTATAAATGTGAATTTGTGACCCTTGCTCCATGCTTGTTGTGTCTGTGGTGTCTGGGCTTGCAATAAAAGACTACTGTGACCAATATGCTCTGATCTTCGTTGTGGTTTCTTAAGTGTTCCTCCCAAGAACTATTTGGGCTTAAAATAAGGGGTCTGGCCTGCACCACATTATCTTCCCGTGCCTTATTTTAGCAAAGATGAACAGGTAAAAACACCGTGTGACCTTAAGACAGTTCCACCCCACTGAAAGTGTGAAGCATGAGATCAGTTTAAATTCTTTGGTCTTGGGACGAAGTGCTACACACACTTTTGTCTGTTCTTTGATGCACGGTAACACTGATCTCAGCATCCAGATGCAGGTTTTGGATACAGGAATTGTTCTTGTTAGTAAGCAAAGGTTGCAAATTGGGAGGAAACACACATCCACCAAAAACCTGTGTAACCTGAAATCAGGGTGATTTCTTGTTCTTGTTTGTTTGTGAAGCACAACACCACAGCGATTCAGCTGTGGCACTCAAGCAGAGGCTGTTCACCAAGCACAAAAGAAATCAGTTCCTGCAACTCACTGCTCTACTTCTAATAAGGCTCACTGTAGATGCTTTTCCCGGGAGAAGAGCGCTTCAATGCTGGAAATGCAACAGCACTTCTTTCCCTTCTCCACCCACAGTCTCTCAAGTATCCTAATCCATGTATATTTATCTTGTCTTGTTTAATTAAAGTACAGAGGTACCTCAGGTTACATATGCTTCAGGTTACACACGCTTCAGGTTACACACTCCACTAACCCAGAAATGGTGCTTCAGGTTAAGAACTTTGCTTCAGGATGAGAACAGAAATCGTGCTCCGGCGGCGCAGCACCAGCAGGAGGCCCCATTAGCTAAAGTGGTGCTTCAGGTTAAGAACAGTTTCAGGTTAAGAACGGACCTCCGGAACGAATTAAGTACTTAACCCGAGGTACCACTGTACCAAACAGCTGTTTCATGTTGTGTCTGAATGAAATTAAGATTCACTGATGGTGCACGCACGTAGCGTATGAAGAAGGTTCTCAATTCCTGGCATTTCTTGTTGGTAGCGGAGGTCGTGACAGACCCTCTGATACCCCAAGAGTTGTTGGCAGTCAGAGTAGACACTACCGGACTACAGAGACCTAGTGCGTGTCAGTTTCCGATGTTTGTAACACATCTGAATTTCAGAAAAGAATCAAATGTTGCTATTATGCAACACTTCTGGGAATGGCGCAGGGGAGCTGTGCTGTTGTCCACAGCACTTTGAAGCCCTCTAATGACCAAGTTGGACAAGATACACCTCCAGGCCCCTTTTATTATGCCATTACATATCCCCAACAAAGAGCAGTCTCTCATGAAGAGCAATACGCACCTCATTGACTCACCATCTGTATCAATTTCTGCAACCAACTAACTATATTGCCGGAAGCAGCAACCAAAACAAGCAACTAAAAGTGAAGCTTCTCTGTTAATGCATATCTACATCTCCAGTATGCCAGCAACTCACACGGGTCAAATGTGTGTTAGACATACACCACTGTGATTGAGGTGCACTGCATGTTGATATCATCGCTGTGTTGCCTTCTCTAGTATCACAAATCGTGTTTATGGGGTTGCCTTCTGCCCATCAGCCCTCCTGTGTTCACCTTGTAGAAGCAGACACTCCCAAACCTTTGTGGCTTAGAAATTGCATTGTTCCTCCGTAACTCTCAGCTAAAGCTTAGAAGATGTGGGAACTGGTCCCAGCCATTTCTCTCCTGTGAAACAAGTCGGAATCAAAGAGCAAATTAGATTCAGAATGCAGAAGGGGGTCTTAAAGAAGCAACAAGTTAAATCAACACACCAATTCAATAGCAGCAGCAGAAAAATAACATTCATTCCCTACTTCATCTGACAGGTTACTAGATTAAGGCAGCTTTTGACTACAACTGCCTCAGAAGTCTGGGCATTTTACAGGAAGTCAGACAAGGGGAAGGGATCAAACTCTCCAAAGAGCCATCAGAGTGATGCCTAAGCTAAGCAAATTCAACCTGAAGGCAGATGCTTACAAAACTGAATACTCCTCTATCAATAATTCCCAGCACAGTGAAAACTAGGCTAGGCAATAACTCTTTTGTCAGCCACAAAAGGATTAAATGAAGGAGCATTCAGTCATGCTAAAGGTACCACATTTGTGTCGGGGGGCTCCTGAATAACCTGAGAATCTCTAGACAGAGTGAACAGCATGGACTGGAATATTCAGTATACAGCCTGAGGTATTTAAAGTTGTTGAGGTTTTTTAAGTACCTACCTGCAAGTGGCCAGGACTTTCCTTTTGGCATGTTAGTCCAAACTGGAACCTGAAAGACCATTAAATGATAGGCAATAGCATTAAAAACACTCACCCAAGAGATGTCCCAGCAGCTCCAAACGATCCGAACCGAAGAGAAGGTGAGGCTCTTCATTAACGTGAGCGACAAAACATGGCAGCCCAAATGCCTGAAGGAAGACATACGACACAAGAGTCACAAAGGGGGCACTGCTTCATCTACACACTTTGATGCAATGTACATGAACCTGCGAAACTCAAACGGGTTCAAGTTGCCTTCTGTGTTCGGTGGCTGCAGATTTATCTTACACTTGGGTTCTTAAGAAAGATAGAATATATATCAGAGCTCGAACATTGGGAAGAGAATGTGGTCACTTCCGTTCTGTTAGGTTGACTGAAAGTACCATATTTTTTGCTCCATAGGATGCACCGGATCATAGGACTCACCGAACCATAGGAGGGGGAGAACAGGGAAAATTTTGTTTTTCTTGTTCTCCCCCTCTAAAACAAGGTTCAAGGTGCATTCACCCGAGCTTGTGGGGCTGGCGGTGGGGGGAAGTGCTGCTTTCCCCCACCGCCAGCCTCAAAGATCCCTGAAGCCTTTGGAGTGCAGCGGCCCGCTGCCCTGCAGAGGCTTTGCGCACAGCCATCCCCAAGCTAGAAGAGCGAGACGGAGCGCTCCGCAGTGCTCCGTCTCCCTGTTCTGCCTTTGGGCTTAGCGGCGCAGCCTGCATTCGCTCTATAAGACACACACACATTTCCCCTTAATTTTTGGAGGGGAAAAAGTGCGTCCTATAGAGCGAAAAATGCGGTAGCTTAAAAGCCCGGTGGCTGACCAGGACACACAGATTTAGGAATTTTATACTGAATCAGTATATTGGTACATCTCACAGAGTACTTGCTGAGTACTGTCTTCGCTGGCTGCCAGCAGCTCTCCAAGATTTCAGACCAGCCCTGCCTGGCTTCAGGGAATCCAATCCCTTCCATGGTGGGCAGCCAAGAATTAGATACGCAAGATACCCAAATATTTTACTCAATATTCACAGCTCTGAAAAATGCCTCTCCAATGCAGTAATGGCATTGCTCCAAGTAAAGCCCCACTGCCTGCGTCTCTCCTATTACACGTCATCCCTATGTTGGCAGATCTATGCTTTCTGCCTCTGAGCTTTCTGTTCTCCTACTTTCCATGCTCACCAGGTTCTGGGAGAAGGGGGAGGGTCTGGAATGCTTTCTAAAGACACTGAGTCTGTCAGCTGTCTCTTCCCTGGTGCTGCTCCCCTCCCAATATTTCCCAGCTTCTCTCCTCTGCAGCCTCTGAACTAATTATGACCTTCTGCAAACCAGTGTTGTAAATCTATACTGTCTCTTCTCTCGGAAGGACTCCAATGAGGATTGAACCTGCGACCTTCTGCATCCAAAGCAGATGGCCTGTTTCCCTATTGTTTGGACATCCAGGCACTTGATTCCTCCAGGTAACCCTTCAGGAAAAAGGGGCAGGGGGTAGAAGATGCACAGCTCCTGATAAAGTATTTGCAAGGATGAGGAACCAGCAGAACTCAAGACATCTGTTGGACTCGAACTCCCATCATTGCTAGTCACTGACCCTACTGGCTGGCGCTGATGGCAGCTGGGGAGTCCAGCAGCATCTGCAGGACCACAGCTTCCCCCGCCCTGGCCTGATGCGATGCCAGTCTCTCACCCCATATTTTAGTGCTTCATCTGTTGTAGCTTTCAGGCGATTCTTCACCTCTGGTGAGGAACTCATTTCCAGAAGTTTCCGAGCTTGGTCCGAGGACAACCCTGCTCTCTCTGCAGCCTGAAAAGAGACAGATGGAGAAAAGCAGGCGCCGCAGTCGCTATAGCCAAGGTTAATTGGATAACGCTTGAAAAGGTCTCCAGTACTGACACAGGAATTTAACCGGCATGGAGTATTTTAAAAGAGAGCACAGCAAAAACAAAAAAACGAATTTGCTTTGCTGAGAAGCAGGTGCAGCCAGCAGGCAGGGGAAGTGCTGGTTTTGCAACCTTGCCAGGTTAGATGCACACACATGAAATGACTTGCTCCCAGATTGTCAATATTAAAAAGGTGTCCGACTCTAGGGTTGTGCGCCCATCTCACTTAAGAGGCCGGGGGCCAGTGCTGTCTGGAGACACTTCCGGGTCACGTGGCCAGCGTGACGAAGCTGCTCTGGCGAGCCAGCACCAGTGCAGCACACAGAACGCCGTTTACCTTCCCACTATAAAGCGGTACCTATTTATCTACTTGCACTCAGGGGTGCTTTCGAACTGCTAGGTGGGCAGGAGCTGGGACCGAAAGACGGGAGCTCACCCCGCCGCGGGGATTCGAACCGCCGACCATGCGATCGGCAAGCCCTAGGCACTGAGGTTTTACCCACAGCGCCACCCGTGTCCCTCATTGTCAATATTAAGCTAGGCTAAATTCTGACCATATGGCCCACACAGCTGAGCATTGCCTCCCTGGACAGAAAATGGCTCTGCAGAGTACTGGGCAAAGATCTTTGCCAGGCCTGCTTGGCTGAAGCTGCCAGAGACTCACCACGGGGCTTTCAGTACACAAAGCACACAGCCTACCACTTAACCACAGATCCTTCCTATACATACTAAATAGCACAAAACACTGCAAAGGAAATAAGATGCAGGTCACGTAGCAGGATGTTCTGAATATGCGGGCACAGAGAATTTTCACCAGGGAGTGCATAAAGCAGTCTAAAGCTACACTGAATTGCTTTCATTTAAGTCAGTTTTCCCCCCCTTAAAAAAGGGGGACAACACCAAGAAAGCCATGCTTGGAGGAAAATAGGTAAAGGTAAAGGGACCCCTGGCCATTAGGTCCAGTCATGGCCAACTCTGGGGTTGCAGTGCTCATCTCGCTTTACTGGCCGAGGGAGCTGGCGTACAGCTTCCAGGTCATGTGGCCAGCATGACTAAGCCGCTTCTGGCGAACCAGAGAAGCGCACGGAAACGCCGTTTACCTTCCTGCTGGAGCACTACCAATTTATCTACTTGCACTTTGACGTGCTTTTGAACTGCTAGGTGGGCAGGAGCAGGGACCGAGCAACGGGAGCTCACCCCCTCGCGGGGATTCGAACCGCTGACCTTCTGATCAGCAAGCCTAGGCTCTGTGGTTTAACCGACAGTCCCAAGAGGAAAATAAAACCATGCAAATCCTCTTCTGCATATTTTCTGTCTGACTAGCTAGAACTACAAAGCTAATCCTTCTGCACTGCAAGGTTACCTGAAAAGCTGTTCCTGCAGGTCCGCAATCATGAAGTCAAGAGTATAAACTTCTGTCGCAATAGAAGAACAATCACTCAGTAGATCTCCACAGGCAAGTCTACAGCACCTCAGGTCAACCTCAGGTCCCCAAATGCTGTTGGACCGCAACTTCCATCATCCCCAACTATTGACCAAATGGACTGTGGGTGATAGGAGGCTGAGGTCTAACAGCAGCAGGAGATGCAAGGATGAAAAGCGCTCATCTAGACCAGGGTGTGTCACAAACGGGAGTACAGGCAGCGCTGCAGAACCGCAAGAGAAAGAAACTTACTGCTAAGATGCTCTCTGGCTGGCTTATGTCTTCATCCTGAAGAGACAAGGAGTAAGGCAACCGATTACAAATCTTTCATGGACAAGAGACTGACTGTGCAAGGGAGAGTGAAGATATCAAAAATAATTAACTTCCTTCTGCTACAAGGAACAAAGCTCCAAGACACACACACACACACACACACACACGGACAAGGGTGCCATGTCACTCACTTCAATCAGGAGTGTAGAACCTGTGGCACTTTCCGAACTACCAACTTCCTTCACCCCTTGGCCAACGGGAGGACTGTTATCCCTCCCTGATCCTAACGGAGATGGGTACCAGGAACAGAAGTTCACTTCACCAAAGCTATAGCTACAATGATCACACTGAAGTGAAGGGTGACAGGAATGGCGCATGGCTTGGAATTTTGAGGAGCAGTAGCCGTGTCAACTGCACGCAGGTAAAACTCTTCCTGCTTTGCTGAAGGGAGAAGAGACATGCTGGACCATCCCAGGAGGGCTCTGGAGGCTGGGTTTTTATTTGTTTGTTTGCTAATTAGCGGTCAGAGAATTGCTCTGTTTATTATTTGAGCATTGCTAATAATGTTTGCTATTATTTATATGGCTGGTATGTTCTTTTTTGTTTTTCCATAAATCTTTTGTTATATGAAATATTAGCGTATAATATGACACACACACCCCACACACTTCCCCCCTATAGTATTATGTATTGTATATTTTTATTTGCTGCAAGTCACTTGGAGACCTTCAGGTGACAAGCGACAAGTAAGTTTAATGAATAATAATAATAAATAAATAAATAAATAAATAAAATGATTTCTATGGAGAGACCCTGCAAGTTATATTTGCCCCTTGTTTTTTCATTCCACCCAGACCTATAGAACTTTGTTGGTCCCATCAAAGAGGAGCAGAGTCTATCAGTCCTGGGCTGTGGCTCCTAAGTGCTATAATACAGCCTTGGGAGACAGTAAAAAGAGATTTAAGGAGCCCATGGAGAGCCACCACAGAGTGATGCATCTGATTTGGGGGGGTTGAAAACTGTGCAAAACCTGGCCCAGGGCATTTCAACTATCTTGCCTAAGCATCCTGGATAAAAAGTAATTACTTTATATATTTAACTTTTACTGCATTTTCAAACACGCTGATACAGTGAGAAGCAGTGGGACGTTCCTTACAGAGGAGAGGGTAGAGAAACAACCGAAACACACAAGAATATAGAAATATAGGAATATACAAGTATACGGAGGGATTCTGGGCCCTGTTATTTTAATCAAAGCCATATATTTTGATAAACGGGGGCGGGGATGCCCTGCTTTATTTGTGCAATTAATAAACGGAAGAAATAATCGTGACAGGCCCAGAAGCACCTGGAGAGATGCATGAGTACAACCATACTCACACGGGACCAAATGCGCATCCAAAGTTCTCTAGACACGGGCTCTAAAAACTGCGGCTCTGCCATATCCACGGCTGTGACAAAGCGCATGGCTTTCAGACTGCCTGCATTTGGGCACAAAAAGCACCAGAGTCAGCATAAATGTCAAGAGGGGAGGAATCCATTGCTACAAAATACCAAAAAAAGAAAAATAAATAAGATAGATAGATAGATAGATTCTTTATTGTCATTACACAAGTGCAACATTGCACAGTGCAACGAAATTGGATGCCATCCCTTAAAAAAACAACAAAAGCAAAACAGCAACAACAACCAAACAAACCACATTCCAGCCACACCCACACCCACACCCATCAAACTTCCAGGTCACACTATCGAGTTACAGCATTCAAAAAGGCCACAGCTCTTGGATAGAAACTATTTTTCAGTCTATTTGTCCTTGACTTGATGTTTCTATATCTCCTGCCAGAAGGCAGTAGTGCAAACAGACTGTATCCCGGGTGAGATGAATCCTGCAGGATGTTGTTTGCTTTCCTAAGACAACGGGAACCGTACAGTTCTTCCAAAGATGGGAGAGGATGACCAATAATCCTTTGGGCTGTGGTTATGACCTTCTGGAGCACCTTCTTCTCCCTAGCTGTACAACTGGAGAACCAAGCACAAATACAGTATGTGAGAATGCTCTCTATGGAGCCTCGGTAGAAGGACACCAGCAGTTTCTCACTCAGATTGTTCTTCTTTAAAAGTCTGAGGAAATAAATTCTCTGCTGAGCCTTCTTCACCAGAGCAGTGGTATTTGCGCTCCAAGTCATGCCCTGATCGATAGTCACTCCCAAAAACCTGAATTCCGCCACCCTCTCCACCCGTTCCCCGTTGATATACAAGGGCTGAATGACCGCCTTTTTTGTCCTGTAATCCACCACCAATTCCTTGGTCTTAGCTGTATTAAGAGCCAGATTGTTCTCTCCACACCAAACACAGAGCCGCTCCACCTCGTCCCGATAGGCGGACTCATCCCCTCCTGAAATGAGCCCCACCACCGTAGTGTCATCAGCAAATTTGATGATTTGACAGTGCCCTGTCAAAGAAGAAGAGGCCAACCCCCACATTAAAAAACCCTTATTAGGAAGGCTTGGCTTGCATAAAAACTGTGCACTTGCTGAGAGAGTCCTATTTTTGTGGGGCAGTTTCATTTGGACTTGGAGCTGCCATGGAGTCATTGTGCAACGCTTCTCAGTTCTTCTCCATTATCTCCATGTATCCCCACCAAACATCTCCCTCTGCTTACCCTTCTCAAGAACAGACCCTAGGAAATCCTTTACGAGATGCAGTGGCACCTGGTAGAATTTTGCCATTCGCAGGAGGTCCTTCGACATGTACTCTCCTTTCTTGGGCACCAATGCTGGGGGTCTGTTACCTGTTGCGGAGGATAAGGAGATTTCAGAGACAGAGGCTACTATGTCTTACGACCTCTCATCCTTACATCGTCGTCGTCATCATCATCATGGGACGCGGGTGGCGCTGTGGTCTAAACCACTGAGCCTCTTGGGCTTGCCCATCAGAAGGTCGGCGGTTCGAATCCCCATGAAGGAATGAGTTCCCGTTGCTCTGCCCCAGCTCCTGCCAACCTAGCAGTTCAAAAGCACACCAGTGCAAGGAGATAAATAGGTCCCACTGCAGCGGGAAAGTAAATGGCACTCTGGTTTCCGTCACAGTGTCCATTGTGCCAGAAGCGGTTTAGTCATGCTGGCCATGTGACCTGGAAAGCTGTCTGTGGACAAACGCCGGCTCCCTCAGCCTGAAAGCGAGATGGGCACCGCACCCCATAGTCACTTAATTGGGTATATAAGGGGTGTGACCATTTTTCAGGTCCACACTGCATAAGACTGTCTACACCAAAAACCAGTACCATAAACGTAGCCCAGTACCTAACTGGCAACTAGTGCCCTTCTTTCAACAGTGGATACATTGCTCCTGAGAGCAGCCAAACAATGGCATTCTGCATCACCTTCCAGACCGACCTCAAGGGTAGTCCCACATACAGCACATTGCAGTAATCTAGCCTGGAAGTTACCAGTGCATGGACAACAGCAACCAGGCTCTCCCAGTCCAGAAACAGCCATAGCTATATCAACAGCCTGAGGTGTTGTTGTTTCATCTTCCTTAAATGAACTTCATCAAAATTAGCCTTCACAGCCACTCAATGCAGGATCTGCAATGCATGACGCAGCTAGATTCCCTGATAATACCGAAAGCAAGCAATGAAAACAAAACGAATATGAAAGCAACACTTGCTTGGGGAAGAAACCTAATTTTACAGGCCTTGATGACTTGGGAAATGGTAGTTTTATTTTCCCAGGGCAAGACTGCATCTTAAGGGGGTATGCAAGAAAGAGACCAATATGGAATGTAGTTCTCGTCTACATATTTTATATACCGTATTTTTCGCTCCATAAGAGACACTTTTTCCCTCCTAAAAAGTAAGGGGAAATGTGTGTGCGTCTTATGGAGCGAATGCAGGGGGGAGGCAGGCAGGAAAAGCCCCCAAGAGCCACACACAAGCTCCACGCGGTTCTTGCAGGCTTTTCTCCAGGAGGGAGAAGGGACTGACTGGCTGCGTCAGTCCCTTCTCCCTCCTCGTAGAAAAGCCCGCAGGAGCCGCGCGCTCCTTAAAGGGTGCGCGGCTCCTGTGGGATTTTGCGGGAGGTGGGGGTATTGCCATAGCCACGCGCAGCCCCTCTGGAGAGGTTGCGCGTGGCTAAAGAGGAGGATCCCACTCGCTGTCTTGGCTTCTTTGCTCTTTGGGGCTGGGGGGGACACAGGCTTCCCCCGGCAGCCCCAGAAGCTCTGGGAGAAGCGGACAGGATTTTTTTTTCCTTGATTTCCCCCTCTAAAAACTAGGTGCGCCTTATGGTCCGGTGCGCCTTATGGAGCGAAAAATACAGTACATTTCAGTTGAACTCAGTTCTGTTAATCAGCACTTACCAGTCGAGTGCATTATGCCTCCAAGGAAAACAGGTCGGAAGCGCAGATCCATGTTCCAGATGGGACGGTAGCGGCAGAGAACCTACATCAGTGAGGAAAGTTGAGCGATGATCATCAGCAGCTCAAAACTGACATGTGAGGAGAGACAGAGAGAGATGGGCAGAGGCAGAGAAATAAAGCTATTGAGAGGCAGCAGGCAGGTTACAGAAGGCAACTTTTGCAAGGCAGATTCAAAACAGCATCTGCGTTAGTCTGCAACAGGGTAAAAGAGACAGGTTGCAGGTGGTACTTCAGAAACAGGCTCACCATGGTATGAACTTTTGCAGGGAATAAACGACTTCATCAGATGCAAGATTAAGAATGTATCATGAATAGACATTGGGGGAAGCCCAAAGATAAAATCAAGTTAATGCCAGAAAACAAGAGGAATGCAAAGACACAGCTTAGCGAGAGTTCTAAACATGAGTTCTAAACATGCAATCTGAACAGTAAGGTAAAGGTAAAGGGACCCCTGACCATTAGAATCATAGAATCATAGAATCATAGAGTTGGAAGAGACCACAAGGGCCATCGAGTCCAACCCCCTGCCAAGCAGGAAACACCATCAGAGCACTCCTGACATGGTTGTCAAGCCTCTGCTTAAAGACCTCCAAAGAAGGAGACTCCACCACACTCCTTGGCAGCAAATTCCACTGTCGAACAGCTCTTACTGTCAGGAAGTTCTTCCTAATGTTTAGGTGGAATCTTTAAACATTAGGAAGAACTTCCTGACAGTAAGAGCTGTTCGACAGTGGAATTTGCTGCCAAGGAGTGTGGTGGAGTCTAGTCGTGACCGACTCTGGGGTTGGGCGCTCATCTCGCTTTATTGGCCGAGGGAGCCAGCATACAGCTTCCGGGTCATGTGGCCAGCATGACTAAGCTGCTTCTGGTGAACCAGAGCAGCGCACGGAAACACCGTTTACCTTTCCGCCAGAGCGGTACCTATTTATCTACTTGCACTTTGACGTGCTTTCGAACTGCTAGGTTGGCAGGAGCAGGGACTGAGCAACGGGAGCTCACCGCGTCGTGGGGATTCGAACCGCCGACCTTCTGATCAGCAAGTCCTAGGCTCTGTGGTTTAACCCACGGAACCACCCGCGTCCCTAATCTGAACAGTAGCCTTGACTATTTGAGCAAACTACGGAGGAATCTCAATTGGGCTGGGGCAAGAGCTGAAAAGGATGAGAAGGCGGCCATCTAGCCTTGTCAAATAAATGGCAGGATCAACCAACTCCTGTATTCCTCTGGTGATTAATCATCTAGACCAAACACCTGCCCAAACTTCCTGCATCATTAGCACATGCCATTCTACAAGTTTCTAAAGCCAGCACCCGCGTCATGCTAGCTATGAACATCATTTCTAAACTTTAAAATTTCTATGCTTAAGGCAAAGGCGACCCCCTTCTGCATTCAGGATGAATGCTCTATGGGCAGATTGGTTGGAAGCGACCTCTGTACAGCTTGGCAAACTATTTGGTTCAATTCCTAATGAACACCCGCAATTGGCACATGGAAGAGATAAGTAACAGTTGGAAAGTTGCAGCACTTTCAGCAGCAGCAGTAAACAAGGCAAAGTTCAGACAAAGGTATTTATACTGTACAAAGGTACCAGGTATTTGGGAAGCTGAGATCCCTCTGGGTATTTGAAAAAGCTGCCAGAGCTGCTTCCATTTCAGAGTCAGTTCCTTTATTTTATTTATAAAATGCACTTAGAATTACCATCCTTTGCTCACTCAATTTAATGCAGCAGTCAAATGGCAGCATTATCACAATAACTGCTGAGTAAGACCAGGGGTCAGCAAGCTTTTTCAGCAGGGGGCCGGTCCACTGTACCTCAGACTTTGTGGGGGGGCAGACTATATTTTTTTTGGGGGGGGGGGAGATGAACGAATTCCTATGCCCCACAAATAACCCAGAGATGCATTTTAACTAAAAGCACACAGACTACTCATGTAAAAACACGCTGATTCCCGGACCGTCCGCGGGCCAGATTTAGAAGGCGATTGGGCCAGATCCAGCCCCTGGGCCTTAGTTTGCCTACTCATGGGTAAGACTCTCCCCTTAAAAAAGCTCATCAACTCTGGGCAATGACAATGGATAGATCACTGCCAGTTTTATTATATTGGCAGTAGATCGCAGTCTCTAAAGAGTTGGGCATGCCTTCTAGTCCAACCCCCTGCAATGCAGAAATATGCAGCTACCCCATACAGGATCGAACCTGCAACCTTGGCATTATCAGCACCAGGCTGTAACCAGCTGAGCTACCTTTGCACCTGGTTCTTGTGCAAGGTGGCAGTACTTGGAAGGCTGCTCCCGGGTGAAATCCCCGCGTGGAACTGCAGCCTCGGATTGCCAGTGTGTGCAGTTTTAGATTTAACGGGTTGTTCTTCCAGAACACAGTATTGTAATCCAAACACCTGTTGGCCTCACTCTGCGTTTCGCAGCCCTCCCTGCTTCCCACGCGCAGCAGCCGACGCGGGGACTAAATGCGTTAACAGCCCGGGGCGCGTCACGAGCGCTCAGGGGCGACCGGGCGATCACTTTTATTGAACTACCGCGATCGGCCGGAAGCACACCGGCGATCTACCTGTCGATCGCAGGTCGACCAGGACACTTCCGACTTTGCAATTCTACTTTTCGGGACCCTCCTAAGTACGGAAGGAAACCCGACGGGACCCGCGGAAAGTGGACATCTGAGCAAAACAAAGTTGCGCCGGAGTTCTTGGAGAGGGGTGCAAGGGCGGCTGTGCCAGCAGGGTGCTGCAATCTGGGGGGAGAGGGGGGGACTGTCCCGGCCCCCCCTCCAGGCCCCCTTCTTCCAGCGCTGTTACCTCGAATCCCAGCCAGGAATACGGAGACAGCACGTCGTAGAAACACTCCACCAGTTTCTTGCTGCTGCTGCTGCTGCGCAAACCTTGGCGCGCCGCCGCCATAGCCCTCCCTGGGCTGCCAGCTGAGCCGGAGAGGAGAGGACGGGGCGCTCGCGCGAGGAAGGCCAGCATGAAATGGGGAAACGGAGGCTGCACCTCCTCGCTCGGGACGCTCGAAGGCCTCCGGGGCTCCGCCTTCCTTTGGGCTCAAGGGCCGAATCGGAGGAGGAGGAGGAGGAGGAGGAGGGAGGGAGGCTGCTCGCTGCCGGCCCCCAGTGGCAACAACGCGCTCAAGTCCCAGTCCCATTTTTTCCCTTTAAAATTTGGCGTTTTAAACATTGGTCCCACCGTTAAGGAGAATCATGTATGATGGACCAGCTAATAATTCCTTCCTTATTAGAAATTAAAAGAAATTAAAATAAAAGACCAGAACTTGTTCAGGTACGCCACAGCCGCCGCAAGAACTTTACTGGCCCAAAAGATGGAAAACACAAGATATACCAACCATCCAGGAGTGGCAGGTGAAGATGATAACTTGCCAAATTGACAGGAAGGATCCGGGACCAAGAGGACCAGAGATACAATAAAAATTGGAATAAATTTATTGAATATATAAAGGAGAACAACCAAAATATTAAGACACTAGCAGGGCTGGAATAACACCTCCAATGTAAAACAGTAGAGTTATGACAATAATATATGCAAAAAGTGTGTGATGTATATACCAGCGGTCGGGAGGGAGGGAAGTCAGGACTTGGCAGAGTCAAAGGGATTATAATGTGACATTAAGGACTGTTGGAAATAGAATTACATGTTGAAAACAATAAAAATTTATTTGCAAAAAAAAAAAATAATTCCTTCGTTCGTTTTATTCGCATGCCATTTTTGCACCCAGGCACAAAAATCAAATTTATTTTACGGAAGAATATTGTTGTTCCTGACAACCCTGAGAATTCTGGATGAAATTAATATTTTTAAGCTGCTTCTAGAATGCTTTTAACGGTCGAGAAATTACAAGAAATAACTATCTTCACTTGCGCTACTCTCAGCTGAGCATCAGATTTTGCAAAAGAAAGAAAGAAACCTGAAGGTTTTATTAACAAACAAAAGAAAGACCACAATGTTGTTGCTTGATTTATATCTGCTTTGGGACATACTATACCTGTAACTTGTTTACTGAGTAAAATCGAGTTAACAGCTAAACAGTAATAATTTAACTGACTTGAATATTTATATAGACCCCAAATGTTTTTGTTTTGGACTAACTGCAGTTTCCAAATGCTCTTCAAAGGCAGTACTGTATATAATCTGAAGGTAACCAGTTTATAGATCAGTATTCCCTGCTCTCTTGGTCCAGAGAGGGTCACAGACACTTCCAACACAAAGATGGATCCACAATCAACTCTGTAGATTGCGATCATGTCCCTTCAGAGAAATGGACCATCACAAACCCATGCAGATGAACCGCCCACCGAAAGGACTAATCTGCATTCTATTTCAGTTTACTGGACCTCATCCACTTCACTAACACACCCAGACACTGGTTTACCCAATCTGTCTCACCTGAATTGGATGAAAGGGAGTTGGGTGTCATCTGCATATCGATGACACTTCGCTACAAACTCCCAGATTACTTCAGTTAGCAGTTTTATACAGCTCCAAGTGGCCCTCTGGGCATTGTAGCATTCCACCTCCCTTCATTGTCAAGTCAGGAATGTGGGTTTGGGAAGTGTTTGGAATTTGGCAACACCTGGATAGCTAGGAGGTTTTCAGCCCTGAAAAACCAATGGGGGACGAGATGGAATCCCGTAGCACAGATCCCATGGAATTTAGCAATAGTTCCCCCTCCACCACAGCTGGCTTGATAATAAGCTACACCAAGACAAGCCATGAAGAGCTGGCAGAGCTACCAAGCATCCATCTTCTCCAGCCAGCTGATCAGCAGACCTATTCTCCCGCTTGTCCACCAACTCCCTGTCACCTCCGCTTCAACTGGGTGTGCATATTGCTTCCTCCCTATTCTTTGGGGTTTACTTCACTGACACACTCTAGGATGAGCACAGAAACACAAGGTTTTCCCCATTGTCTTTTCACCCCATTCTTGCCTCAGGGAGGTTCACATGCTTTTCCTATCTTCCTTTATTCTCGCAACAGAACATGCCTGGCTCTGAATGCAAGAAACCCATTTATACCCCAACTAAAGACCAAAATGCAGGCAGTCTGACAGAAGCATCATCAGTTGCAGCGTAATCATTGCACAATGGGTAGGTTTTTATAAACTGCTTTGAGGGTTGTTTTTTTCTTTTTTTAACAATCAAGCAATGTAAAGGTTTTATGAAATAAAAGTAAATAAATGTATGAGTGCGTGTCTACCCATACAGAGCCAGAAGCCAATGTCCAGAACAAGCTCAGGCCATTATTAAAATGTGTTAGGGAAGGGGGATTATTGGGCTGTTCTTATTTTTGTAATGTATTTTGTAGTTTGGTATTGTGATTTTATGATTTTATATTGTGAACGGCCCTGAGACCTGCGGGTATAGGGCAGTATAATTTTAATAAATAATATTTAATAAATTTAATAAATAAATAATAATTTGTCTGGCTTTTGTGCACTTCATCCTACAATGGATTCCAACTACTAGAATCGGTTTTTGATTGCCATCAAATGCCATCGTGCAAACTCTTATGAGGCAGCATCTCTTTACAGCAGGCACCGCCAAACTTGGCCCTGCAGATGTTTTGGGTCTACAATTCCCATCATCCCTGACCACTGGTCCTGTTAGCTAGGGATGATGGGAGTTGTAGTCCCAAAACATCTGCAGGGCCGAGTTTGGGGATGCCTGCTTTACAGGAAGCATAACAAAACAATTTGAATAAATGAAGTTTGCTTTTTATTTAACACATGTTTCCAAAGGTATTAGAACTGGCCACACAAAATGTAGTATGAAATACTTGTACATACAGACTTAAGTTTCCAAGGCTGACACTGATGAAATTATTGGTGTTTTAACATACATTCCTATGCCACCCAGTCAGTTCATCTTTTGAAGTTGTGTACTGAAATCTATTTATTACACAAGCAAACAGGCCAATTGTATTGCCTAGAAGTGCAACAACTACACCCCCTACAAGCGGCTTACTTGTAACTTACTGTCCTATTATCTGGAAAAGTCTACAACCCTAACCCAGCAGCAGCGCAAGGAAACCAAGTGTTCTTTCACACAGACAGCTGAGAATTAGATACTGCTTCGATTTTCACAAATATTGCCGCATGAAAAGTAATATATGCAAACCTCCTGCTTGCTAGTTAAATATGAAGGAGATGATTTTATGCCATTTGTACTTTGCACATTAGTGAATCTGACAACAGCTCTTCCAGCAACTGTTTATTGATGTAAATAAGTTTGTGTTTGACACTTGAGATCAACTACTTCAAAATTTCATACATTGGATATTAAAAGGTGAAGATGAAGATCAAGCAGGTTTATTTCAGTATTGAATCGTCGCTAGCTGAAAAGGAAAGAATAAAACGATTAAGATAATTGGTTCAGCATTCAAATAACACCAGAGTATACAGACTAAATATACTGCAGCAAGCTATGTCAGATATACTGTTGGCAGCTGATTTCTGCAATCTTCATTAAATACTGTAAGACGGTCAAGAATGCAGCCATTTAATTGTCCCCATAATATGAAATACATTGTAATACAAGATGAGAGCAGGGGTTCATAGGTGGTTACATATATCTGAAGAATGCATCAAGCATTTTACAACAAATTCCCATTTTTAAACCACACATAGTAGTTAACAGGAGCTTGTTAAACATCCTATTTGTTACATCTTCCAAGTATTTTTCTAACTGCACTAGAAGAGAACTGCCCCAAACACCATGCAATTTAGTCAATTATTGTTTAATGATACACAAGTCTATCTTAAGATAGGAAGTGAATTTCCTATACGCATAACTGCCATTTCTTCTCAGTTATTTCCAAAAGCTGCTCTTAGCAAGGAAAGAATTGTGCAGAGATCCATACACAAGGAAGCTGGTAATATTCAGAAAGATGTTCCAAACTGTTCTTAGCTTTGAGTCTCTTATAGGTTTACAGGAGGCGGGTGAGGGAATAGATTTCTTTTTAAGGCAGATCATCAAAAGAATGTACAAAAACAATTTTTTCTTGTAGAACAAGCTTCTCTTTGAAATAAGCCATGGACAGTACAGAATATCAACTGTGGAATTCTGCTCACAGAAATCCAGTCAATTGAGCCGTTTCTGTTCTTATGCTCCCCAAAGGTTAACTCTTCAATTTAGTGAAGAGTTTTACTAGTGACTAGAATTTTACTAGAGTTTTACTAGTGACCTTTTTAGCGACTAGAATTTTAAGTGTCACCTATGATCATTTCCATCACATGACCTGATAAAACTTGAGACATTGTACTTTAAGATTTTATACACACACACACACACACACACACACACACACACACACACACACTTGTTTTTAAACTTAAAAGATGGACTATATTTAGGAAAAATACCTTCTGCCAGTGCTTTTGCAATTCGTTCCATTTCCTCACGCTTCTTCTTCTCCTCTGCTTCTATTCTCCTTTCCTCCTCAGCAATAGGCTTCAAATAGTCTATCAACAACAACAACAAAAAATTCTCATGACCACTGTATATTTACAAATGAATTATAATCTTTCTGACCAACGGAAGACTTGCTCAGTAAATATTGAGTGTTCATCGTATACTACATATTGCTTCAACTCATTAGATACATGCAACACTTCAAAGTTTAAGTGAAATACACCCGAAATGCCTCAGGAGATCATAGCGCTTTAGGGGGACTCAAATTTAAAAACATGGCCTTTTCTGCATTTCTGAACACTGGCAGAAGCAGTGGATTCCCAAGCTGGCCAGAAAGCAGAAAGGTGGCCAGTAGTGGTGTCAGCTGGCCTGGAGCTGGCAGGCTGAAGAGCCAGTGGGGCATGGGGGCTGCTGGGGGGGGGCTGCTGAAGCCTGTTCTGGATGTCCCTCTGCAGCTCGTCTGGGCCACCTATGCACTGCTTCTCTCCACACTGTAATTTACAGTGCCACCGGTGAGTGGCAAAGCAAACTGCGGGGTGATGACACTCTTACATTTTTTTTATATGTACAGATATGTACCAACAGTGAACTTACTACTTGGAATTCTTTCCAGAAAATAGATTCTACAATATAATTTCTCCACTTTATGTAAATTATTTTTGGTTTTATTGTTACAAAGCTTTGTAAAGATAAACACAGATACACGACTTAAACTCATCAGGAATATTTTCTACACTAGCTTTTAAAATACTTTATAGAAAGTGTTTCAGTGAACATGTGCCTGTTATTCATATCTAAAAAAAACAACACAAATAAACTCAAAGCCTGGGGATTCCTGACTGATTCAAGCCAAAGCACAATACTACATTGGACATATATATGTTTGCAACAAGATTCATGTGACCAGGCACTCTTTTTACAACTGAGGATCTATTCTAGAACATCTTGCAAGGGATTTATAAGAAAGAGGAACACTTGAATACAAGAAGCAACAGAGGAGAAAAGCAGAAGCATTTGCATAATGTAAATCCATGGAGAATCACAAGTGTCTTGAATGTAGAATCACTGCCTATCTTCATATTTACAATTTTGTTTTCAAGCGCAAATGCAAGAAACTGTATATGGCTAATTGATCAATTAGAAGCTTATATAAGCACAAGGAACCTGATACCCTTCAGATCTTGTTGGATTCTCAACTTCCACCAGCCCCATCATAGACAACAGCCAGGGATACTGAGAGTTGTAGAACAACATCTGGAGGACCACAGCCTCCCCAACCCTGGATTAGATAACAATTTTCCTTACCATATCTTTTCTTTCCATAGACTATCCCAATGAGCAGTGCTGAATACCTGCCAAACTGTAAAATAAATTGCACAAGGATGAAACAGAAAGAACATGTCTTAAATACACAAACACATAAACACTTTACATTGCAGTTCTCAGATTTTAAGGACTACACAATTCAGAGCAGGTTTGGGGAACCTTTGGCTCTCCATATTTTGCAGAACTACAACTCCCATCACCTCAGCAGCATCTGGTGGTCCAAAGGTTCCCTATTCCTGATTTATGACAAGCCTTTTACACTATAGCTAAAATAGAAGGCCAAGCACCTTAAGCTAAAAGTCAAATAGGAGGACATTCCATTCTGGAAATGGTTTCACAAAACAAGGATGGTATTCGGCTAAGTTTTACTCAAAGTACTGATTTTTGCTCAATTATGAATATTGAGTGAAGAGCCAAATGCTTGTGTAGGTACCTTTACCCATTTTAACATTCTGCCCATGTTTGTTTTAACAAATTTTACATACCACTTGATTACAACCGAACCTCTAAGCTGCTTACAAGAATAAAAAACTATCAACAGAAAACATTTAAAAGCAAGCAAAAACAATTAAAATCAGCAGTAAACTAAACAGAGATTAAAAGACACCAACATATCTAGATAGGTTTGCCCAAATAAAAACAAAAAACAGAACAAAAACGTAGGCACCAAAGTTAAAAGAATAAAGGCCTGATCTCTAAAGACAGGGAGTCCCAATGCACAACTGATGCCACACTAAAACAACAAGCATAAACAGTTGGCTTTCCAATTAGCTTCCTCTCATTTCAGCTATTACAGTTCATATTCCTACTGAGCATCTGAAAATGCCTTTTAGTATATTTGCATAAGACACACAACATTCGCGCGCACACACACTTTGCATTTTGAGTTGTTAGCCACCTTGCAGGCATTTCCTCCATAAAATCCAGGCTGAAGGTGTTTTCGTAAGTAAACACGTCAACAGATTAGAGGGTGAATGGCAAGCCTACTGGAAGGCTTTTAGGAGGACGGAAAACCATCAATTGGAAAACGGTTATTGAATACAGTGGACGTGATCCGCGCAAGAAGCACGTTCGCAACCCACAGTGTTCGCAACCTGCAGCGCTGCGTCTGCGCACGTGTGGGTCGCGATTCGGGGCTTATGCGCATGCACAAAGCGCAATTTAGCACTTCTGCACATGCGCCGAAACCCAGAAGTAACCCATTCCCATACTTCCAGGTTCGGCATGGTTCGCAACCCAAAGCGTCTATAACCCAAGGTATGACTGTATATGGGAAATAACTGTGTACACCTGAAAACGCTGGCAGCATTAAGGTAAATTCAACAGTGTAAATAAGTTTTGATGGATGTAATAATGGAATATTGAATGGCATAGTTTTTTTTGTAAAAGATGCAGGGATTTATGAACCATGGAAAGAGAAGAAGGGAAGCCACTGATATCTTGAGGATGTAAAATTTGTGCCTGGTTCTCCAGCTGTACAGCTAGGAAGAGGAAGGTGCTCCAGAAGGTCATAACCACAGCCCAAAGGATTATTGGTCATCCCCTCCCATCTTTGGAAGAACTGTACGGTTCCCGTTGTCTTAGGAAAGCAAACAATATCCTGCAGGATGCATCTCACCCGGGACACAGTCTGTTTGTACTACTGCCTTCTGGCAGGAGATACAGAAACATCAAGTCAAGGACAAATAGACTGAAAAATAGTTTCTATCCAAGAGCTGTGGCCTTCTTAAATGCAGTAACTCGATAGTGTGACCTGGGAGTTTGATGGGTGTGGGTGTGGGTGTGGCTGGAATGTGGTTTGTTTGGTTGTTGTTGTTGTTTTGCTTTTGTTGTTTTTAAGGGATGGCATCCAATTTCGTTGCACTTGTGCAATGTTGCACTTGTGTAATGACAATAAAGAATCTATCTATCTATCTATCTATCTATCTAAAAAATGAGTACTTTAAATTGGTGGTGGTGGTGGTGATGATGATGGGTCCTTGGCCTGACCCAGCAGGGCTCTCCCTCTCCTCGCAGGCCCTTCGAGAGGGGCTGGGAGCCAGAGCCGACCCCGTCTCCCCGCCGCCTGAGGCTTCCAGCCCCCGGCATTCGGAAGCCCAGCTGCCTCGGACGCGCAGGCGCAGAAGGCCAGGCGCTTCCCAGCCGCTCTCCTTGACCTCCTCCTCCGAGGTCACCTTCCGGCAGAGGAGGGGAAGCGCCTGACTCGGGTTCCCGCCGCGCGCGGATGGCTGGCCGCGCCGAGAGAGCGAGCAACGCCGGACTCGGGGCTCCGTTACCTTGATCAGCGGGGAAACCTCCACCGGCGGGATCATCTCGCCTTCTCCTCGTCCGACCGCTAAGGAGGAAGTGACGTCAAGGCGCCCAGGAACCGAAGGCCTCAAAAGAAAAGCGTCTCGGGTGACGTGACGTCAGGGCGTCGCGCCTGCGCGGAGTTGAGGGGAAGACGATAGAGATAGGAAAAGGATAGCGTCTTCTTTTAGTCCTTAACGACTTCCGTTGAGGGGGCTTTCCCGTCTAAACGTCCGGCGAGCTACGAATAAGGTTTTCGCTAAGAGACGCGGGCAAAGAATCACGGATTATTTCGGTTTTACACGCAGAATAGAAAATAATTAAAGCTGTAATCTCACTTGTAAGGTCCGTTGAGCTGTGTAGCGCTTGTTCTAAGTACAGTTTCCACGTCTACTGGAGTTGGCATTTTGAGGCATTATATCCTTCTATTTTTTCTTATCTCTGCAAGAAGGCGACGTGAGGGACGCAAGAAAGAACCAGTGCGCACGCGCAGAATCTGCCCGTTCTCCCAAGCGGATGAATTTGCTTGACAAAAAAGTAGAACCGGCCGGACCCTCAGCATCTTAGTTTTGATGCCAGTGCTCTTGTTCTGCGAGGTTGAAAAACTCATAGTGGTGTTCATTTTTTTAGTATTACTAAATACTTTTACGTGATGGATTTTTATTTTTTATTTTTTTTGCTCTGCCCCCCTACCACTCTGTTATTGTGGGGAACTGCAGCATCCAGTCCTTCTGCCCAAGGTTCTTGCTAGGCTGCCATGCCTTCTTTCAGATAGATGATGATTAATTTATTAAATTTATATACCACCTGCATCTGTAGGTCTCAGGGCAGTTGACAACATTAAAAGACAAGATTAAAAACACAAAATGCATAATAAAAGTCATGCACAAAATACACAAACCAAAAAAAACACCCATCCCCTAAACACATTTAACAGGGTATAAAAGGCTGCATTGTGAATTATGGTGCTGGAGGAGACTCTTGAGAGTCCCATGGACTGCAAGAAAATCCAACCTCTCCATTCTTAAGGAAATCAGCCCTGAGTGCTCACTGGAAGGACAGATCGTGAAGCTGAGACTCCAATACTTTGGCCACCTCATGAGAAGAGAAGACTCCCTGGAAAAGACCCTGATGTTGGGAAAGATGGAGGGCACAAGGAGAAGGGGACGGCAGAGGACGAGATGGTTGGACAGTGTTCTCGAAGCTACCAGCATGAGTTTGACCAAACTGCGGGAGGCAGTGGAAGACAGGAGTGCCTGGCATGCTCTGGTCCATGAGGTCACGAAGAGTCGGACACGACTAAATGACTAAACAACAACAACAAAGGCTGCACACACACACACTGTTAGTTTAAAGTCCATCCACCCCACTCCCCAAAAAAGGATTCCTGGAAACAAATTTGTTCAGGGTGATGGGAATTGTAGCTCTCTGAGAGGTAAACTATAGCACAAGATCCTGTGTGTGGATGGAAATGCCCTGTTAATGTATGGTGTGTCTGCACCCTATGGCAGTTTAAAGGAGATGGCACACAGAAGCCATCTGACACCTCCCCTTGCCTTCTTTAGCAGCTGGTTCCCATGAGTGCATCCAACCGAAAAAACGAGTGTCGTTTGCTCAGCTGGCTTGTGCCAGAGTATTGTACCAAAAAACGGGACATTCTGGGATCCAATCAGAAGGCTTCTGTAATTCCCGGATGTCCTGCTTAAATCGTGGCAGCTGAGCTTATATACTACTGGAATCAATAGTAGCTCTGAAATCCTGCAGTACAGTGGTACCTTGGGTTACATATGCTTCAGGTTACATACGCTTCAGGTTACAGACTCCGCTAACCCAGAAATAGTGCTTCAGGTTAAGAACTTTGCTCCAGGATGAGAACAGAAATCGTGCTCCGGTGGCAGCGGGAGGCCCCATTAGTTAAAGTGGTGCTTCAGGTTAAGAACAGTTTCAGGTTAAGAACGGACCTCCGGAACACATTAAGTACTTAACCCGAGGTACCACTGTACAATAAAACAGGTGCTATAAGTACAGTGGTGCCCCACAAGATGAATGCCTCACAAGACGGAAAACCCGCTAGACGAAAGGGTTTTCTGTTTTGGAGGCGCTTCGCAAAACGAATTTCCTATGGGCTTGCTTCGCAAGACGAAAATGTCTTGCGAGTACTTGCGGGGTCTTTTTCCTTTCCCCCCCTTTTTCTAAGCCGCTTATCCGCTTATCTGATAAGCCGCTAAAAGCCGCTAAACCGCTAATAGCGCTAATCCGCTAAGCCATCAATGGGCTTGCTTTGCAAGACAAAAAAACCGCTAGACGAAGAGACTCGCGGAACGGATTCTTTTCGTCTTGCGAGGCACCACTGTAGTTGGTGGAGTGGGAATGGCATCTTCCAAACTTTTAGGAGGTATACAGATTGTATGTGGGGGTAATTCATGTAACAGTCTGTGCAAGAAGCTTATTCTGACAACTCATTTAAGAAGAATATATTGTCTTAATAATCTACCCCTATTGCCTGAAAGCTGTTTCAATAACTATATAATACAGACTTTAAAAGCTGTTTGAACATTGTTTCCTAAATTGGATCCCGAAGAGCAGGGGAATAGCAGATGCTAAAGATACACACAGAGCCAACCAAAAGCCCAGAGAGAATATCATAACACAGTATAATTAGTGAATATTATTAGCATGAGCAGCTGCAAGCAAAAGATATGAATAGCAAGAAGCAACTGTGCAAGAATGTTAAAAGGGTAGAGTTAATCGATATTTCCAACATGGCTCATCATTTTAATTATCAAATATATGGTGCAGCCAAGTTCCTTTGGGTGTTAATGGATCATGGAAACTAAAATTTCCAGATTAATTCCTGCAATGAGGATATTGCTGTCATTGACATTCAAACTGACACACTATTGTAATGCCTTCAGTGAAATCTAATGTAAATGCCATGCAGTATTGGGTTCAGTGTTTGTAGCTTATGTAAATTACAAATAAATAAATAAGAAAAAGAGAGAGAAAATTATACAGATCTTGATTGCCTGCATGCTGTTTTTTTAAACAATCCTACTGTGTTCACACACACAAACCTATTTAAATATAATATCCCTAGAAGCTTTCTTGAATCAGGATGGTGTTTTATGATTCCTAATGGTTTTTGCTTTACTTTGTCCTAAGTAATGAGTATGATTACTCCACCCAATTACACTTCTCAGTCCCACTTATTTCTATGGGAAAGCCACAGCTACCATTCTGAATTTTTGATCCCCGTTTACTTTTGTGCATTGGTAAAGCCAGAGGGTTTGTCATGAAATCTTCCAAAATCCCTTCCCATTCCTATTCTGGTCATGCTTTTAAAATAAAAATGCGTATCAGAGGCAGCCCAAGAGTGAGCAAGTCCTCCTCTCCCTTGCTAGAGAGGAAAATGTTGTTAAATTTTGCAAAATTTAACAACATTTTGGATCTTCTTGGTTTTTTTTTTTTTTTTACAGTATAGCAGTAATGGTTGAGTAATGGAAGACTCAACATTATTGCCAGGGAACACAATGAAACTCCTCCCGCCCCCTTCTCCCGCTTGCAGTCCCACTCCAGCCACTGATCTTTTCCTAAAGATCCTGCAATTCAAGTGCAATCCTGTGTTATTCAAGTGGGACTCTCTGCAAGTGGGACCCCACAAATGGATATTATCCTAAAGTATATATGTTTTAATTGATGTTGGATGGTGCATTTAATATTCGAGGGGGTTGGAATTGCACTACCTAATTAAAATTAAAAAAAACTTGTGTTTTGTCTGCACAATTAACACTTCTGACAAGCCGTCTAATAGATAACTGAATCCAAATGTGGCACACACATAACAACGATCTCAGAGTTTTTCACTGTATGTACTCTTAGTTCTCTTTCATTTAAAGCAAATGACTTACTAGGCAAGTTCATGTCTAAGGAACAGTTGCCCGGCCACTGGGGAACAGAAGGTATCTCGCAGTCCTAGCCATGTATGGAATAGCTCTTGTGAGCTCAGGGTTCTTAAGACGTTTGAGATCTCCTTTGGGAGATCTGAGCTGTAAAGACAAGATCCTCCCCTTCATATAAGAGGCCATTCATAAAGAAAAATTTGCCAGAGAAAGGCGGGCAGAGTAGCTTTCCACAAAATATGGTGAGTTTGGCCTGCATGGCGATATAATCTGTTTTGTTAAAAACCTACAGCAGCAACAGCAACATATTCTGATTTAGGCAGTTTTAAGAGTACCTAAATTAAAGTGTGCCTTCTGTGACTCACTGCACATTTTGATGGTTGTTAATTGGAAAAAAGTCCAAATATGTATGGGATAGCTCAGTCCGTAGAGGGCCTACTTGGTGGTGGCACCCTCCCATCATATCTTAGATAAACAACTACAAGATATCTGAAGGCAGCCCTGTTCGGGGAAGTTTTTAATGGTTGATGTTTTATTGTGTTTTTAATATTTTGTTGGGGACCATCCAGAGTGGCTGGGACAACTCAAGTCAGATGGAGGGCATATTATCATTATTATTATTGCTGTGATTTTGAGTCCCATGTAGGGCAAAAGGATCCTGCATTGCAGTGGGTAGGCCTAGATGACCTTTGAGGTCCCTTCCAACACTACAGTTCTATGATAATGGTTCATGGGTTGCCATTGCTGCTGCTGAATTGTCATGCGGGGTCCATGCTGCACCAGCTGAGCTCATTTCCTGCTCTTTTCAGGCCAGCAGAAAAACCAAGAAGAAGGAAGGGGGAGCGAAACGTGCTCAGAGAGCTTCCTCTAATGTTTTCTCCAACTTTGAACAGACACAGATTCAAGAATTTAAGGAAGTAAGAAAATTCCCTATCTATGGCCGGGAGGCTCTAAATTACAAATAGGCTTGCTATTCTGTATTTTTCTCTTAATATTAATCAGGGATATGCAGCTACCTGAATCTTGAGATGTATGGAAATATGAAATGGAAAGGGGAGTTCACTCAGTCAGATGGGTGGGGTAAAATTATTATCATTATTATCATCATCATAATCATCATCATGCAGACCACACCTGTAGGAAGAAAGCAGGTATTCCCTTTGATGTCACAAACTTGGGGTGCAGTTGCAAGACAGAACTTTGTAAATATTTGTTTTGATGGTTTTTTCATGTTAGAAAAGGGGGTTATTTAAGGAATGTAGCATGTTTATTCTACAGATGAGCTGGTTGAATGCTCATTCCCTCTCCTCACACAACCTTTAGGATCTGTAGTTCTTCTTGCAGGGTGAGGGAGATTCTCTTAACAACACCAAACTAAAACCCTATGGAGCCTTTGTGGGAAGCCATCACACTTAAACCGGTACAAGTAAAAAAAAAAGAATAAATAAAGTCTGCAATCCTGAACTCTTAGTAGTTTGAGGTTATCCCATTTCTGAGGACTTAAGTGCAGGAAAAGTTTATTTGGAGAACAATATCCTGCATCACTGGGCTTAAACACAAAATGTTAAATCAGTAATTTATTCTAATCACAAGAACATTTTATATCCCACTTCTCTCTCTCTAAATAAATACTTTTTATAGGCTTTTACGCTAATTGATCAGAACAGAGATGGCTTCATTGATAAAGAAGACTTGAAAGATACCTATGCTTCTTTAGGCAAGTGTTGTGAAACGGTAACATCCTCTTTTAATCTCCATTTTGTAGTAACAATTATGTTTTTTCCCCATATAATGTCATTTAAATCTGTTCCTTAGAAAGCATATGTAAAATCATTTCTAAATGCATCCTGTTAAATCAAAGGCAGGACTGGGGTCTGAAATTCAGATTCATATTTTGCTATTGCTCCTAATTTGAGCTCTCTGAGTTTTATACTGTAGAGAATTTTTTTTTTTTAAGCCTGGGAGATTAAATGGGAAACTGTTGAATGTTAAAAAATATTTTTTTTGCTGGCACTTGAACAAATGATGGTGGCAGTGTCTCTATACCAGGCTTCCTCAAACTTTGGTCTACAACTCCCACGATCCCTAGCTACCAGGACCAGTGGTCAGGGATGATGGGAATTGTAGTCTCAAAACATCTGGAGGGCCAAGTTTGAGGAAGCCGGCTCTATACATCAAGCATATACAGTAGAAGTAATTCTGGTACATGCATGCTCTGTTGATGCAATGGATCATTTATTTTCCATTTGATTTTAGGTAAAACAAATGTCAAAGACGATGAGTTAGAATCTATGCTTAAAGAAGCCACTGGACCGATTAATTTTACCATGTTTTTGAACCTGTTTGGGGAAAAGTTAAGTGGTAAGTTTAACACTCTCTTATTAAAACTACATCCTCCCAGAAATTTGCACGTGATGCTAATCATGACATTTCAGATGAGCTATTTTCTCTATTGCAGTAAAAGCAGTATTTAGCACTGGACAGAAGTTAAAATTAAAATGAAAGGCTGAAAGCTTAAAAGTAGCCAAACTGATTGCATTTGAGGTTTTTGTCTTCTTCCTGGGGTTTTTGGTTACGTTATCCAGAAAGTTACACAAGACAGCTCCCCATAAAACCAAAGCAAACTTAAAGCACTCTTACCTTGGGCTGCTTTGACTCTTCGTTCCCTCTTTTTATAGGGTATCTGCACAATAACATCATCAAATAATTGTCATCCTGTATTTTCCCTGTGGTTCTTTTATCTTTTCTGCAGTCCCCCCCCTCCCATTTGAAAGGAAGAGTAGGAAAATCCCCACAGACAAGAGATTCCTGTTAATACTTTTCTTTCTGGAGTATCCAGTTTTAAATGGGGTTCTCTATTGCTCAGAAGCAATAGCATGACCAGCCTAGTTTCAGCTGTACCTCATTATTTTCTGCAGGTACGGACACTGAAGAGACCATACTGAACGCATTTAAAATGTTTGACCCAGAGGGTAAAGGAAACCTTAACAAGGATTAGTAAGTATTAGCTACCTAAGCAGAGCCTGTTGCCTGGTGGACAGCTCATATTGCCTGCTAAGGACCAAGTTGCAGTGACAGCGGCGGACCTTGGCTTTAAAAACGACTCTGCTCCGATCACCTGTAGAGTGCACAAGCATGCAAAAGGAGTTATGGGTAGGAGGTGACAAACCCTTTCCCCCACAGACCCCTTTCCCCTTCCACAGGCCGTCCCCCAAAGGCATTTCGGCCCCCAACCAGGCTTTGAGTTGGAAATGAACCCAGCTCGGAGTAAAATGTTGCGGGGAAGGGCTGCGGGAATATATGGCGGGTGGGGTGAGGGTTCAGAATGCCTTGACCATTTTGCAATTTGAAACAGCACCCCGCTCTCACTTTACACACACTCGGGAGCAGAGCCACACTGAAATGCTTAGATCCATTGCTGTTGCATGTAGTTTGGCCCTACCTTTCTACTCCTTAAGCCTGCCAATATTACACCACATACATTGGCCTGCCTTCTATGTTATGGTTAAGGCAAAATTAATTCGCGACCATACAAATAGGCTGTCTCCCAGAGAGGAGCTTGTGTACTGTCTAAATCAGCGTTGTCCAACCGTGGTCGATCCCGGGTTCCCTTCCGATCCCTGGTTTAAGGAAGTATTGTGTTAAAAGTCTCTGCCCCCGCCGTCCTCGCTCTGTCTGTTACGTGCAATGGGCAGTCGTTAGTGGCAAGAAACTTGCCTGTTTTGCTGCGCCTGCTTCTTACTGTGTTTTAAGACCTCACCTTCCTAAAGAAAGCTCAACAACTTTGGCCTCCCCCCCCCCCCAATGACAATGGGTAGATCACTGCCAGTTGTTTTAGCCAGTTGGTCTAAATCCATGATAGTTAAGGTCTTTCCTCCTTAATCACAACTTGTAACCATAGGGAAAGCTTTGGCTGCAGTTTCTGGTTAAAGAAGTGAGATCTTAACAATGACTCTTATGCCAGCCTTTTCATAAACAAGGTAATTTTCTCTGTGTCTCTTCTACAGTATTAAACGCTTAATGATGTCCCAAGGTGACAAGTTCAATGCTGAAGAGGTTTGTATGTTCTATATACCCAAAATCATTTATACTTGGCTTGTTATTTGTTGTTTAGTCGATTAGTCGTGTCCGACTCTTCATGACCCCATGGACCAGAGCATGCCAGGCACTCCTGTCTTCTACTGCCTCCCACAGTTTGGTCAAACTCATGCTGGTAGCTTCGAGAACACTGTCCAACCATCTCATTCTCTGTCGTCCCCTTCTCCTTGTGCCCTCCATCTTTCCCAACATCAGGGTCTTTTCCAGGGAGTCTTCTCATGAGGTGGCCAAAGTATTGGAGCCTCAGCTTCACAATCTGTCCTTCCAGTGAGCACTCAGGGCTGATTTCCTTAAGAATGGATAGGTTTGATCTTCTTGCAGTCCATGGGACTCTCAAGAGTCTCCTCCAGCACCAGAATTCAAAAGCATCAATTCTTCGGCAATCAGCCTTCTTTATGGTGCAGCTCTCACTTCCATACATCACTACTGGGAAAACCATGGCTTTAACTATACAGACCTTTAACTATACGGGCCTTAAAGCCATGGTTTCCCCAGTAGTGATGTATGGAAGTGAGAGCTGGACCATAAAGAAGGCTGATCGCCGAAGAATTGATGCTTTTGAATTCTGGTGCTGGAGGAGACTCTTGAGAGTCCCATGGACTGCAAGAAGATCAAACCTATCCATTCTTAAGGAAATCAGCCCTGAGTGCTTTTAGGATGCCTGTTTTCCATAATGCAACCAAACTTTTCAAGGTGTGGCCAGGATCACATTAGGTAGACTGGTGAGAGGTGTCTCTGTTGCCCCCAGTTCTAACTATATATATTTCTCCCTGTTGATGTGCAGATCGATCAGATGTTCCAGAGTTCTCCTATTGACGCAGCAGGAAACCTGGATTACAAAGCTCTCTGCTATACCATCACTCACGGAGATGAAAAAGAATAGTCTGCCTACTTTTGGAAACTGTGTCAACACCTATGCCCATGCAATAAGAATAAAACAAAATAAATGCATTACTTTCTCTATGCTCTGTGTATTTTACATAGCACTGTGTATTTTATTTGAATATCAACCCTACAGGAAAATGTCGAGTTGGAATGTTTCATTCTTCAACAAGTTACTATATAAAATTTTGCCACTTAAAAGAATTATTTTCAGAAAGGTATCAGTCTGGGGAGACTGCAAAGTGGCATTTGCTCAAGAGCAAACTAGATGGGATCTGTGACTAGGATCTCCTGTGAGGTTTTGTTTCCTCCTAGTTTGCAGCTTCACACGGCTGCTGTAAGGACTGGTGAAATGGTATTCTGGTATTCTAATGTGGAAGAGAGTTTATGAAGTGGAGTAAAACTCCTGCCAGTTTCAATTGTAAATGCAGCATTTTATTCAATAAAAAAATGTTCCAACACATTTTAAAATTAAGGAATGTATAAAATAAGGGACCAAAGAGAATCATTAAGAGGACATATCTTAGACTGTAGGTTGAATCTCAACATACAATATAGTGCATTTCTCCAAAGCAAGTATTATGATGATCAATCAGTCAATCAATCAATCAATCAATCAATCAATCAATCAATCAAGTAAAGGTAATTGTGCATCATAAACCACTCAAAATATAAATATTTTACGTTTATAATAAAGTGCAATCAAGGGAAAAGTACAGAAGCTATTAGCTAGCCTACATAGGTGCATTTCAAGAAAAGAGACTGGGTTTTTTTTCTGAATGGCATAATGCTGATCATTTCATTGAGAAGTTGCATCAAACATTAGGTATAGAAAGTTCTTCCTTCCAGCTAAAGGCAACATTCAAGATAAACCAGCAGCTTAGTGGATTAGCCAAAGCTCAGATGACTTTATACTGGAAGTGTATCGGCTCAGCAGAACAACACTGAAGGAAAGAGACATTAAGCAAGAGCTGGAAAAAGACTTAATATCCGTAGGTACCCTCAACTTTCTGCAGAAACCAGGATGAACCCTGGTACAATTTTCACATTCCTAGACTCCAGATCCCTGAGAAATCGGAGGTCTTTAGATTTTCCAACCAGAGATGAACCACCTTGTCTATTGTCCATGAAAGCCATTTGTTTTGGAGATTCAGGGGCACTTGCCCAACACTCTACATAATAATTTTCACTCGTATTCCAGGCCAAATACATCCTGTATGTATTCCAGGAAGCAGATGTTGATTTACTACAACAGCCATACCCTATGATATGTAACAACTTAACATTCAAATAATGCCCCCTGATAACATGAACATGACATGAATACGAATCTTACTAATCTTTACTAATTATGACAACTGAAACTTGACTTTAGGAACTAGGGAAAGCTACCTTATTCCAAGATCATGGATTGATCTCACTCGTATTATTAACAGTGACTGAAAACAGCTCTCCGGTTTCAGATGGACTCTCCCAGCTCTACCTGGCAATCCTAAGAATTGAATCTGGGACATTTTGCATGCAAAGCATGTGATTTAACACCAAGCCACAGTCTCGTCTCCTTATTTAACGCCTCAAAAACAGACCCAATGCTATAATTCTCCCTTAATCTTTCTGTGCTCCCTCTCTCACCATGCAGGGGGAAACCAAGCCAAATGGGCGGCGTATAAATAATAAATTATTATTATTATTATTATGCAAAAAACTGACTACATTGGTGGTTAGATGCATCATCTTAGCCCTAATCACTGACAAAAATGTCCAACCTGCAGCCAAAAATATGGCCAGTGGACTTTGCATGACTCCATTTCTGGGTTTGCACCTGAAATCTCTCTACTCAAAGCGTTTTATGTTCCATGAAGCAAAACATCTAAACTGGCAAAATGTTGAATATACCCAGTTGTGGCTTGAACCAGGCAAGTTCAAGTAGAAGCAATTCCACAGGAATTCCAAGGAAAGCAGCGGTAAAGCTATGACAGGGTCTCGGAAGGAGACAAACATGCTTCCTCTTCTTCTGATACATCTTTCCATGGCCTGAACAGAGACACCAGGAACTTCAACGCCACCAAACCAACCCTGACGAAGATGCGCAAGACGAGGAAGGCAAAGGGGACGACGATCTGCATGAGGTGGAAGATTTCTGTACTCAGCTCGCTTACAGCGCAGGTCAGGAAGAAGGCTGCGAGGCTCGCGCAGGGGTAGAGAGCCAGCTTGGCAAACATGAAGGCGTGCTCTTTGCCGCCGTATCGTGCAAAAGGATGCAGCGTTTCCTTTTCGTGGAAGAGGGCCGCGGTCCAGATGCCAAACTGAAAGATGCTGGCGAAGAAAATGGTGACGCAGCTCACCTGGATGGCTTCTATTTCGTTGTGAGACTTCTCCGCAAACTCGCTGGTCAGCTGGTAGGCCAGAGGCAGACCTCCGATGAAAGCCAGCGAGAGGGTGTTGAGGAGGCCCATCAGGCGCGTTGCTTTTGTCACGTGAAGGAAGAGCGAATGGTGGACAAACCAGAGAAGGCCGATAGTAACAAAAGACCCAAAGTAGGCAAGGAAATTCGGACCGTATTCACTCAAGGCATTGATGAGATTCCCGCGGTATTTCTCTCGCACCTCTTTAGCGTCAGGAACGTTATCTTCACTGTTGGGGTGGAAAATGATCTTTCAGTTATACATGCACCGGCATCCATTTATATGGTGATATTCTATTATTTTCTGCATGTTACTTTAACACTTAGAAATATATATATATATTTTAAAATCCTTTTTATTAAATGATTTTCATAGTTAAACAATGGTACATATAACATCTCTGTTTTCTGTATAGGAAGAGGATTAAAATGAACTGGTGGGTTTTGGTCAGTTAGTGGGATAACAGGAGATTGCAGATCTAGGAGACGTTTCTATTTTGCAGGCAAGAGCTATGTGATATGCAGCACTCATGCTTCCATCTATGAACTACCAACATGAAGCAAAGGTGGAAATTTCATCATTTCACTTCATTAAGCGTAGGTATTTCCCCTTGGGATGTGCAAGTACTAATACAATTGCACAAGACACTGGTGGAGGGCCCATGCTCAAGAGAGATTAAAGGGAGGTCCACATTGTAAACCCCGCCCCCCCAAAGTCAACGTGGGGATTCCCTTGTGCTTGATGCAGAAGCTGCAGTTAGTGCAGAATGCTGCAGAGCAATTGCTGACAGGAGTGAGGCTTTGACAGCATATAGCACTTGTGCTCAGAGACCTGCTCTGGTTGCCAATTTGCTACTGGGCCAAATTCCAGGCGTTACTATTAGTATATAAAGCCCTTAACAACTTGGGACCAGTCAACCTACAAGATTGCCTTACCCCATGTGTGGTCACTTGACTGCTTCAATTGGCAGAAGTGGACACTATTACAGGTGCCACATAATACCCGTTCCACATTGGTAAGAATTCGGCCGTTTAGTGTGGCACTTTGGAACTCCCTGCCTATTGAAATCAAACAGACCCCTTCACTGTACAGCGGAACCTCGGGTTGCGGACGTAACCCGTGATGGAGGCGTTGGGATTTCAGTTCCCACCAGCTGCGAGCAGCAGCTATGTTGTTGACATTGTGTGATGTCTCTGAGCGTGAGACAGGAAGTCTCTGCCAGTTCTCAGTGTAACCGGAGAGTTACTGAGTGTTGCTTTTCGCTTCTGAGTCAAAGCTGGGGTCAAGTTGGAGACTCTTGTGTCATGCTGCTCAGGAGAGCAGACATGCTTGTACAGTCTTAATAAAGTAGTGGAATAGACTACGTACTGTCTCTTTCTTCTTCATGGATTGGCAGAAGGTTGCGAGTGTGCTCCTCTCAGGAGGGAGGGGTCGCTTATTGCCGGTCTCTCTGGACTGAAGGTGGATTCCAGGCAGAGAGTGACCATTGGAGAAAGGCCCCGGAGTGCCTGGGATGTTGGCAACCTTCCCGGGTGGGCGTTTTTCCAACAGGAGGCACGTCCGCAACCGCAGCATTCGTAACCTGCAGCGCCGCGTCTGCGCACATGCATGGTGTGATTTAGTGCTTCTGCGCAAGCGGTGAAAACCAGAAGTAACCTTTTCCGGTACTTCCGGGTTTCCCGCAGTCCACAACCTGGAAACATGTAACCCGAAGTATTTATAACCCGAGGTACCACTGTACTTTCAGAGCCTGCTAAAAACACTCTTGTTTAGACAAGGCTACCCAGAAGCTTAGGAAGTTGAGGCCATTTTAATCTGTTTTAGTATTTTAACTTTTGTATGTTTTAAAGTAAGGCTGTAAATCTTTCCTGGTTTTCTTGTTTTATCTTTTTGTAAGCTGCTTTGAGTTGTTTTGGTTTTTTTTAACAGTCAAGCAGTGTATAAATTTTATGAAATAAAACTCTATACAGTGGTACCTTGGTTCTCGAACTTAATCTGTTCTGGGAGTCCGAGTTCCTGCACTCAAGCGGAAGCTGCGTCAGATGTTTGGCTTCTGAAAAACGTTCGCAAACCGGAACACTGACTTCCAGGTTTGCAGTGTTCGGGAGCCGAATTGTTTGGGAGCCAAGCCATTCAAGAACCAAGGAACCACTGTACACACTTTCCCCTCCAAGCACTGTATTCTCATATGAAAAACAGTCAAGGGCAATACTGGACAGAACTAAGATTTCTGAAGACCTACCATATATCCAGAATCAAGAGGGTTGCTACGATTGCATAAACTCCATCACTGAATGCTTCCACTCGTTCCTTACTAAGGGGTTGTGTAAGGTAAGAAGTAAAAGACTCCAGAGGGACTTCGTCTTCTTGACCTGGAAGGCACAATAATAAGCATGCTGAATGAAAGCACTAAGCTTTTCTTTTATATAGTCGACAAGCCTTTATTCATTTTGTCTCATCCTCTAGAAATAAATAAAAATACCTTCACCATGTTATTCCTGCCTACCTCCTCCCATAGATATGTTGCTTATCCAAGGTTGAGATGAGAACCTTGCCTGTACAGATTATTGTTGTGTGACTTTTGATCATGTGTTTATCCTTAGACTCCCAACTGGCCAGCTGCCTATCCTATTTCAAATATAATATTATATTAATTGATCTACATTCCTCTCTTCTACCAGAAGTGCCCATAGTGGCATACAACACCACTGTAAAACCGTATCAAATAAGCAATAAACATGCATATAGACACTTTCTAAAAGCAACAGAAACCAGAATATACCTAAAGCAAAACAAGACACAAATGTAGCAGCAGGAAGGGTAAACCATATTGTACATTAAAACAAGAAACAATAACACTAGGTATTACTTTTTAAATTAAAGGTGATTTCAGCTTCTGGTGACAGACGAATTAGGAGCCTGATTATTTCCCGTTAGCATAGGAATTCCAGAGTTGTGGCATAGCCACGGAGAAGGCCCTGTGTGCTCTGCACATCTTAGAAGACTTGGAGACAGACTTTCTGTCACAATCACTGTGCAACACAAAGCAAGGAGAAAACAATTTATTTGGCCTGAATTGTCCTTCTATTTTCATGCTGGACCATACTTTCAAAATCTGCCTCCTAGTCAGTCACCCAAGGGGGAGATAAAGCAATCCCATGCAGAAGAATTAAGGCAGCGGCCCTTCTGCCTAGCTGTGTCTGAGGGAGAGGACAGATTGCAAAGCCCTCTCCATCGAGTTGGCTGGGACCAGCTGCCATTTTGCTGCTTCCTAGGCCATTTCAGCTGGTCACTATGGTATCAATTACCGTATTTTTTCGTGTATAAGACACCCCCATGTATAAGACAACCCCTATTTTTTGAGCCCACAATTAAGAAATAAGTAACTGCAACACTGCATGTATAAGACGACCTCCAATTTTAAACTTAAAAAATTGGGGGGGGGGAAATACACGGAAAAATAGAGTATGTAACTAGGGCTAATGAAGGACTCTTGAACTTGCTTACTTTCGGTTCAATTCCTTTCTCTTTTGGTATAGTGTCTATTAGATTGCCAATTTGGTGGCATGAGCAGCCTGGTGTTTTGTTTTTTTTAAAAAAAATCTTTAAATAAATAAACATAAAAGGATACTCACCAAGGACCTTGCTTTTAAACCATTTGGTTAGGTGGCTGACGTGTGGGAAAAAAATAACGAGCCCAAGAAACACGTAAGCCTGGAAGGAAATAAGAGCTTGTTTATTGCATGGTAACATGCTCAGACGAGTTCCAGGGTTTGCAGGAATACAAAAAACTCTTTAGGGGGAATAAACCCCCAAACCTAAAAACCAACCCCTCCCCACAACAGCCTGATGAAGACTGGACATGCTCAGCAGACACAAAATATAGGCTGACAGTTGGAAGCGGTAGAGAGAATGAGGAAAAGGAGAACCCGAAGTAGGGCATGGGTGGCTGGCAGGCTGAAAAGTCCCCATTGTAGAACACAATCCTGCTCTTGCACACAGCTTGGTAACCGCTATTTGAATGTAAAAGAGGCCTTACCAATGGGATGAAGAAAAAGGAGACGATGGCAGCAAAAAAACTAAGCGTCGGCCCTCTTAGTATAATCTTCAGAATATGATTTTTGTAAAATGCCTGGTTTTCGGACTCCTGTATTTGATGGCTGAGTAAATACGGATGGTGGAAGCCATACACTACGATGATTGCCTGCAGAGTGAAGAAAACACTGCATGAGTACATGAGACTAATGCCAATCACAGATATAATGCCAAACCATGGTTTGGTGTTACAAGAACAAGCCTCGAGCTTCTACTTATTTCTCCACCTCCCTCTTACCCTTGCACACTGAAGAGTTAGCCAATTTCCAATCCCAATTTGCATCAAACCTTTGTTTACAAGTTCACAAATGATTGTGAACAATTGTTGTCCACTGTGGTTTGTGCTTGCCTGAAAATCTGAATAGCAAACCTGTGAGCACAAAGCAATGCAATAATAAACTGGTCCTGTAAGTGCTTGCAGCTTTTGCCGCCTCTACTAGCTGCTGCAAGAAGGGAATCTACTCTTTCCTTTGGGGACTAAACAATTATGTTCTCATATAAGGAGGATAACACGTACATCATCACCATTTTCTGATTATATAACCTATGGAATCTTTCCTGCTAATAGTCCCTAATTTTAAATACTGAAATGAAAGCAACAAGACCTGGATAGTGCCGATTACAACACTGCAGCTACTAAACATGAAAATGCCAAATGGTACATCTGGAAATGAGGCCATCAAGGAGAACTGCAAGACAAAATGAGAGATCAGTGATATGCTGCAAAATACACTCATGGAAAGTAAAACCCAATAAATATGTATCAGCTGGATCAGCTTTTTTAAAAACATAAAGTTATATATTTGCAAGCTCTGCTTTCCATACCCTTGACACTCAGTTGAATCAATAAACAAACTTGTAAGATCTGCAAGTTATTCCGAGAGAGGCCAAAAGCATATCCAGGCATATTGTATTAACTTGAAGAGGAAAGCAGTAAGAATGCTGAATTTCTTTCAGTGAACAGGTGTTTGAGTACCGAATTCTAGGATGGACTGAGAAGCTTGCAACTTGGGTTTATGAACCAGCATATTATGCTGAAAAGCTACTGGAAGACATTGGTGCAAGTGCGGTGAAATTTCTATGCTAACTGGCAGAGCCCAGTTTCAAGTTTGGGTGAGAAAATTCTTCGACTGTCTGAACAATTCAGACCATTTAGTTAAACTAATTTACCTTTGAAGAGGATTAGGTTTAGAGTTGCAAGCCTCACCGCAGTCGCAGAGAACAAAATTCACTGTGACAAATACATAGTAAGCTCACTCTGCATTTCCCCTTTGTGGTCTCCTTAATCCTGATTCTTAATAAATTTGCTTAAAATCAGCTTCTGGGTTTTTGACATGCATTTGTGACTGAACGGATTAGCAGCTGGAATCGCTTTGGTTTCATGCTGACCCTAGTCTAGAGGCAAGGAGATCACAAGGAAAGGAAACAGGTTCTGGTCTTGTGGTGGGAGAGTGGCTTTTACTGCTCACTTATACTCAAAGCCTGGGGATTTGCTCCTATTCAGCACCAGAGGCAAAGAGGAGCTGGGGAGATTTTAGAGAGCCATGGTCTGCAAAGGCACACTGATCACTTTGTTCAAATGGGTTTCTATACCTGTACAAAGCGTTCCATAATGAGACGTGCTTCAGAATAGATAAGAGTACATACACTTTGTTTGCCTTTCACTTTAGGTGTTATTTACTTGTAATAAGTGAAGTTTTGTGATAGCTGGTTAAGTGATTAACCTTCAGCTGACCAACTGATATACCATACATAAATTAAAGTGAAAACACAAGAGTTTATTAATGTTACGCTTAAGCTTTTTAAGCAAATAAGAGTTGTACCCATTTCAGGAAGATGTCAACTCTATTCCAACAGGTAGAGTCTTTAAGTTTTAAAAGTAGTTTACACCTCAATAATCAAACAGAGGGGAAATGTTAGGCAGGAAGGAAGTAGAATGCTTACTTACTGTGTATGGCAAAAAAGTAATGAGCATCATACATGCCTAGGAGAGAAAAGAATTCAACATGTGAGAAAAAATACTCGGGGGGCCTAAGCTGTAGCCTCTTCCCTCTCTAACGCTGCCCCAGTTTTAGGGAGGAATGATCATGTCCAAGGACTTCATACATAGCAGCACAGCAGCAGCTCACATTGAACAAAGATACTGCAGTAAGTGTTGCCTGTGGAACCTCTACAACCCTCGGGCTTTATCCAACCAAGGCGTGGTAGTACAAAGAAATGCAGAATAACTCTGAGGGAAGACATCAGTGGCTTCCCACAGTCATCTGTTTGTAGCCTGAGGCCATTTTCCCAAGTTACGCTCAAATCTGTTTCTTGTGTTAGATCACAACAATTTTAGGGAACAATCAAGCAGGCTGTTTTTTCAGCACAAGACATGCCGAAATGGATGGCAGCTTTATAGGGTTGCCGTATTTCAAGAAGTAAAAATCCAGACACAAAAAGTTGTTGTCAAACACCCAGACATTTTGCCAATTTCCCAAAATTCTCCCCAGATGCTAATTCCGTCATTGGAATCCTGGACTTGCCCAGGAGTATGGCAACCCTAGAAAGGCAGAAAGACTCCTGGATAGCTCTCTTACATTTGAAGAAGACTTGGACAGAAGGTAAAGGACCCCGGATGGTTAAGTCCAATCAAAGGCGACTATGGGGTTGCGGTGCTCATCTCACTTTCAGGCCGAGGGAGCTGGCGTTTGTCCACAGACAGCTTTCTATGTCATGTGGTCAGGATAACTAAACTGCTTCTGGTGCAATGGAACACCGTGACGGAAACCAAAGCGCACGGAGACACTGTTTACCTTCCTGCCGCAGCTCTACCTATTTATCTACTTGCACTGGTGTGCTTTCAAACGGCTAGGTCGGCAGGAGCTGGGACAGAGCAATGGGAGCTCACCCTGTTGCGCGGATTCAAACAGCTGACCTTTCGATCAGCAAACCCAAGAGGCTCAGTGGTTTAGACCACAGTGCCACCCACTCTGCTAAAGGCAGGACTCCTGGACAGCTCCTATACATTTGAAGAAGCCTTGACAGAATGTCCCTCAAGATCACACAATTCTGTATGTTATGCACTGGGACAAGTTAAAACCTCCAACTGCTTCGAGTAATTATTAAACTATTCATATTTTGTATTTCACTGTCAACAAATGAAGCAAAAAGCATTCCACATATATTCGGGGTGTTGTTATGATGTCCTGGGTGCCTCAGACACTAATATCAAATAGTGGTGCAGTAAAATGGGTAAAACGCATCATAGCCTATTGCTGTTCTAGATAATTTTGTTTTTGAAACATTAGGATACTGAAATTTTTAAGCAGAAGATTCAAAACTGTTCAGTCTTGGTATCAATAATATTCAAGGCTGGGAATATCTTGATCTTTACACCAGTGTGTGTTTTTTAACGGACCTTTATTTCACTCACCAAATTTAGAAGGGCAAGCACATCATCTATGAGTTCGATCACTTGAAAAAGTCTGAGAGGGAGAGAGAGAGAACAAAAGCTATTAATAATTTTGCCCTGGTAAAATACTCAGAAAGCTCTGACTGACATACACGTTTACTGATGATAGTATCACTTGGGAAGAGTTATGCAGTGTACCTCCATTCTATGATGAGTCTACTCATATTCAGCAGTAAGGGATAAATGATTGTGAAACTCAAAAACTTCCCTTTCTGAAATACCACTCACAAAGATCAGGCAACCAGGCCTGATGAACCAGGCAAATCTGCTCACCAGCTTGCTAGGCTCTTTGGTAAGTCAGCCAACAGGATGATTCCCTTTCCCATCCCTCAAGCTCTTACACCTACTGTGGCTTAAAGAAACTAAGAGATGGAAAAATTTCCTGCCATTTCTTATCTTATCAAATAAGCTCCCACCTCTTCCTTGACACATACAAAGGGCTCAGCTTATTATCTCACTTAGGCTGGTCATAACTCCAGTGTGTTGAGGACTGGATAAGACAGGAAATGAAAGGAGTTTCTCCCCACTGTTTCTTATCTTCTTTATACACTAGCAGAAAGGAGAAAGAACTCTGGCTTCCCTGCAAGCCCTCTGTGAAAGTCACAGGACTTTTTGGGGTGGAGAAGGTAGGTAGGGGAAGAGGCTAATAAGCCAAACTACTTATTTGTAGATCCTTCAATTAAATGGGATTTTCAGAACAGCCAAGCTTGTAAAGAGTGCTCCTGAGCCAGTAACAATTCTATCCAGGTAATAACAACAATTTTATTATTTGTATACCCTGTCCATCTGACTAGGTTGCCTCAGCTATTCTGAGTGGCTTTCAACACATATAAAATCATAATAAAACATTAAGCATTAAAATACTTCCGCAAGAAGCAGCAGCAGCTTACAAAAGTTGTTTCTTCTCTTAAGGCCACAAATGGCAAACAGATGTATGTGCAGACTGATCAAAAGAAAGCCTTGTATGGCGGTAACCTAATGAAATTGTCTGGCAGTAGATTCAGGACAAAAAAGAAAAAAAGGACTTCTTTTAACCAAATGCAATTCATTTTTTCTGATGTGGAAAATAGGGGGCTGGACTTGATTGTTGGTTTGATTAAATAGGTAAAGGTAAAGGGACCCCTGGCCATTAGTTCCAATCATGACCAACTCTGGGGTTGCGGCGCTCATCTCGCTTTATTGGCCGAGGGACCCGGCGTACGGCTTCTGGGTCATGTGGCCAGCATGACCAAGCCGCTTCTGGCGAACCAGAGCAGCGCACAGAAACGCCGTTTACCTTCCCACCAGAGTTGTATCTATTTATCTACTTGCACTGGCATGCTTTCAAACTGCTAGGTTGGAAGGAGCAGGGACTGAGCAACGGGAGCTCACCCCGTTGCGGGGATTCGAACAGCCGACCTTCTGATCAGCAAGTCCTAGGCTCTGTGGTTTTAGAGGTCTTCTTATGTTCTCTTGAGGATTTGTTGTTCCAAGGCTAGTTTAATGTGTTCTTAGCGGCAGTGAATTCAACTGGCATGGCAGGGCTCAGCGCAATCTGCAAGCTATGTTACAGGATGCCTTCCCTCCTTGGACAAGCTACATGCTGCAATTCGCAAGAAGGGCTGATATTGTGTACCTTTTCCAACACATTCCTAAATGCATACCTGACATGAGCTGCCCAAGCAACCGTTACTATTAAAAAAGTCATCAGGTAAACTGCAATTTTGGTGGCTAGGAGCTGCTGAACACTTTCACCCAGTTTCTGAAATAAAACACAGCATTTAACAAATAAGTGCCTGTTATTCATTACAGAAGTTAGTGAAACATGACATGGTGTACTTGTTTTTCACACAAGCAAAAGCACAAAGAGAAAGCGCATTGCAAAACGAACCTTAAGGTGCACTGTGAATTTAAAACCAGAACAAAAAACAAATGTAATCCATTCTTCCCCCTGCTCTCTGAAGACACAAAACCTGAGAATGAAACTCTCTGAATAAAGACAAATCTAGCTGGTGGACACACTGAATTCTTTAAGGTGCCTGGTAGTTAATTAGGAAGAAGTACAGAAGTCTTCTGCTCTTTCTAACCTGGAAGCACTACCCTGTGAACTGCTCAAGAAAGCAGTGCTATTAGGTTAAAAGCAAAATATGGAGACTGTGCTGTTCCTAGCCTGGTGGATGCATGCAAAATAACAGGAAACACAAGAGGCCAGTCAAAAGAGACCCACTTGCCACCTGGGTGAGGGAAAGTGGGGTAGGGGAAGGTGAAGACGAGGGGGCTGGATGTGGACTGTGGGGCACCTATTGAAAGAACTTTAAAATGAACCTGAAACAGATGTTCTAATTTCTTTTAGTACTCAGAGCTAAATGTCCTCTATACTGGAACAACCATGCTGGAGATTCAAAGTGCAATCTAAATTAGTAAACCGAAATACAATCAAAAGTACATTTAATATGAAATATACCACCTAGAATGAGTATTATTATTAGTATTATTATTATTATACACAATACCTGATCTGGGTGTATCTTTGTATGGGCCACGGGCAAAATCTGCAAAAGAAGCAGCATTTGTAACAAGCAGTGAAGAAAAAACAAAACACCGAAGAGCATAAAAGGGACATTTGGGGAAGTGATCTCTAAGGAGTTTCTGGATGCATAAGCAAAATGGGTATTTCCCAACATGAATCCTCACCCTGACCTTGCTCACAATCACAGTGATTAAAGCATGGTAGAAGGGTGCCACCCCATCTTTTCAACCTATCCTTTATTTTACTATTAAAATTGTACCACTTTACTGAGTGGTGCTTACGCCCAAGTAAATAAAGATGTTATTATGTAAAGGTATGCAGCCACAGCTAAGAGGGCTGGACATGGGCTAGCGGTGTGGGCGCAAATCTCCTTTCAGCCACAGCGCTCATTGGTTGACCTCACCCACCTACCTCTGTGAGCAGTGCTTTTTTTCTTAAAAAATGTTTTGGGGTATTCTCATTTTGACTCAAGAAAACCACCATTTTAAAGTCCAAATCAGGAAAAATAAATACAGTAAATGGACAAAAGTACAAAGAGTCACAAAATGTTTAGGGGTATGCGTACCCTGGTCTGCATCCCCCTCAGAAAAAGCACTGGTTGTGAGACTAAAATGGGAAAACCTGCATGTTTGAATCTCTTGGAAGCAGAGCAGGGTCTCTGCCCCCTGGAGCAGAAGGGGGAAACTGAGGTCCTAATCTGATTTGAGGATTGTGAACACAGCATGAATGAAAGGTGACAAGCCCCCCTCCCCAAAAAAATAAGCAGTTTTCCCAAGTGGTTAGAGCTGACCAAGGCCTAGGGAGCCCACAGTTCAGTCATTCTCTCTCGGGGCTCATCCACACTTTGGTTTTGTCCTGCCGCTTTCTCCTTACAGCTGAATCAGAGCAAATGTTCTGTGGGTTGACATTTGCTCCAATTCAGGGATGTGTGCATTGTTGGGTTGTTGTTTTTATCTTGATTACATATTTTGTGCTTTCATATTCTGATTCTGTCCTGTGAACCGCCTTGAGACCTCCGGGTATAGGGCGGTATATAAATTCAGTAGATAAATAAAATAAACAAACAGTGGATTTGTCCTGAGGAAAGCAGCGGGGCAAACGGGAAAAGGGCTCTCAAGACCCCTGGTTTCTGGACACAGGTACGAGCAAAGTGTGGTCCAAGAGCCCTCGCAGGGTTGTTGTGTAGTCGAAACAGGAGAGGGGAAGAATCTCAAGAGGCTTGGGCAACCCAACCAGATGCAACAACATTGTCACTACTATTTTCCTTAGGCAGGGTAGAAACATAAGGAATAAAGCAAATTACTGTATTGCCTGTGTATTGCAGAGGTGGCTGCGTGATGAGATGCTGAAAGAGCTTGTGACCCAGGTTCTAATCCAGCCATGCTGCTTCACCTTCAAAAAGGTAGAGGCGCTGGGGTATAGTTTGGGGGTTTCCATACCTTTATTTAAATCTGGTTACGTAGGAATTGTTCAGTCTGATCGTGTATTTTGGGGTGTTTCGTTTATTGTTTATGATTGCTTTTGTTGCGCTGCAATTGTGCATTTTTTCCATGTTGTATGGTCTGAACTGATACCATAGCTCATTCCGTAGAGCATGAGACTCTTAGTCCCAGAGTCGTGGGTTCCAGCCCCACTGGGTGAAGAATTTGTGCATCGCGGGGGTTGGGCTAGATGACCCTTGGGGTCCCTTTTATCTCTTTTATAAATCTAACTTTGGAAAGGTGGCATACCATAAAAAACTATGTTAAAAAATGAATAAAAAAGGAAGAGGCGCTGCTGCAGAAACCTCGCCCCTTCCACGCGAAAGGGCAGCCCCGGGGTTGCGCTTCGTCCCTGCTCCCAGCCTGTCTAGCGCAGCAGGCGGGAGTCCAACCGGTGCAGCTCCACCCGCCCGCCCTCCCGCAGCAAGGGGCGCGCTGCCCGGCCGCCCTCCGAGAGACTCACCATGACGGTGGCGATGATGGAGAGCAGGGCGTCGCTATAGGCCAGCAGGCGCTGCGAGGCCTGGGTGCCGCCGCCCAGCTCCCCGCCGCGAGGCCTGCCCGGGCCGGGGGGCGTCGGCGGAGAGACCACGGCGACGTAGTCCCCGGCTTCGGCCATCCCGCTCCTCGCCTGCCCTCCCTCCTCGTCGCGGAGGCCGGCCGCCCACACCGCCCGCCTCCTCCGCCCAGGCCCGCCCCGTCCCGCCCCGCTCTCGGCGGCCTCGGCTTCGGGAGGAGGCGCTGCCCGCTTCCCTCCGAGGGCGGGAAATTGGAAAGGGAAAGACGCAAAGCAAAAAACCCGCTCCTTGGATTCACTTGCCATTGGGTTTCATTATGAACGAGGATCCATGGGGGGATGCAGCTCACTAGACCCGAGTCTTCTCGTGTCGTTTCTTTTAAAACCATTAATGGGGGGGGGGGGTTATATGTAATTTGTATGGAATTTTCTGTTTTACAATGGAAAGCACTCGTTTTTACATCCTTAAGATATCTATGACTCCCCTTCTTCTCTTTCCATGCTTCATTTTACATATCAGATATCCCTGCATATTTTACCAAAACTATACCATTTGGCGTTCCATAAAACAACAGTATAAAAATATGGAAGAGATTCAGGCACAAAAGAACTAGGTCCAGTCTTAAGGGTCAGGGAAAGTCTTTACAAGCTGTCCACAGAAACTGACGTTATTCCATAACATAGGGGGAATAGCAGAAAATGCCCATTTTTTTGGCCTTATGATGCTCTGTAGAGCGAAGGGCCATTAATAGAATTTCCCCAGATGTGAGTATTAACATGTTCTGAAATACATTCAAAATATGAGTCATGTTAGATACTCAGCAGCATTCCAGTCATAGCAGTACAGGACTTGCTTACTCTGTCTGGTGTGCCGTTCCATTATCTGATAGGCATTTGCTGACAGCTGATACTGCAATGGCAATAGTTTGAAATTCCAGTTCATATACTGGACTATTATCTGTTGGTTTCTATTTCCCTCACTGAGCAGCAACTGCAGTCACAAGACATTGTTTTGCATTCCACAGAGTTACTGTTGGATTCCCACGGGTGGATGTGACGTACACTGGTTTCCTGTTTTTCAGTGTTCTCTTGGTTTCTTTGTTAGAGAGACAGTTGCTTCTCTGCTCTCACAGAGGCAAGATGCATGTTTGTATTCTCTCAGCATAGAGTGGAAATAAAGTTAAGAATGTGGCACATACTGCTTATCCTTCTGCTGTGTGGACTACTCTGCTTGGGCTCAAGATAAGACGAGCCTGTATCAGCTTCAGATGGGCCGAAGCTGGTCAAAATCTCACATTATCTTCCACCAGAGCTTGCAGGCCCAGTTATATTTTAAGGGCACAGCCAGCCGTGAAGTTCTCTTGTGCAAGCCTCACTGAAAGGAGTGGCATGTGTGCTAGGAAACTACTGTGCTCTTCTTGTCAGTGGAGAAATCTGTGAGACACCAAAATGCGGATAGAACTTTGGTCCCATTCATGCTGTACATGTAAACAACACCTGTTTCCCCAGAGAATCCTGGGAACTGTAGTTTGTTAAACGTGCTGAGCATTGAAGCTCTGTGAGGGGTAAACAATAGTTCCTATGATTCGGGGCGGGGACCCATGTGTTTTAAATGTGCTTCGCATCTGTGGTGTGGCTGTGACCTTTCACACACGCTCATTTTTTTGAGAAAGCTGCAAAACAGGAAACAGAGGTTTATGAGTATTGCTATAGATTTATGGTGAACACAATGGTTTGTAGAATCATGTATAACTTTCCAAGCTGGTCTCTGGCCAAGCCAGAGCACGTCTGTGGCATGTAACCATTGGTACCAAATGAGTGTCACATTTAGTGTCACATGCACTTCATTCTAATTCAGTAATTTTGGAACTTTCTCAAAGAGGGGAATTACATGCACTAAAATAAATATTGGAAGAGGAAGTGTGAGTCATTGGTGCTCCCATTCCCCAATATATATAATATATATGTCACTTGCTAACACTTGTCTGTTCTTCACACCATGAACTTACCATTTCCTGAACACAGCAAAACACACACACACTGTGAGGTGTGTCTCCACCCCATGCATGCTGCTGAGGCAAGCAAAACAGTTCAAATTGCTTTCGTTTTCTCTTGATTTGCAGGGTATTGACACCTGAGGCATCCAATGTTTTCTGAATTAAAATTAGAGGCACACTTCACCAATGGGATTTACTTTTAGAGAAGCCCAATGGTGAAGAATATGAACAGGACCATACCAGCTGGGTCACATATTCCAGAGCTAGCAGCCACCCATTCTAGAACCAGGTCTAATTCTAGAACCAGATCAAAAACAAGCAGCCAACACTTAACCAGCAATCTAGTCATACAAAAGATGGTGCCATTTATTCACTTGCATGACACCACAACATCCCCATTGCAGTGGTTTTTATTTTATGGTTGAAAAGATGCTGAAGGTGGCTCAAGCTTTGTTGCCAGCTTAGTACATAACATTGCCTCAAAGACAAAATCCATCTCATTAAATTTAAGACACTGTTGAGTCTTGGTTGGGGATGAACGCTTGCCTCCGTATTCCAAGTCGTTCATTTCCTTGGCCTTTGGTGTTTTGTAGCTTTCAATACACCTCAAGGAAATGAGAGCAATAAAGGAACGTCATAAACCTTTCAACAAGCTGCTAAGAATCAGGTGCTGGTGGGCTTCCTCCCCTCCCCTGAGATGACCTTTTGGTGGCCAGAGCACAGATGCCTCCAAGGAAGGACATCTTTTTCACCCTCCCCCTTCCAAGCCCAGCATGCTCCAACCACCATCAACACACCATTGCAAAGGGAAATTTGCTTCTGCTGGGCAGTGGGGATGAATGGGCACCAGTACAAAGAAAGAAATCATATGCTCATTCATGCATCAGCTGATGCTTTGATTTCCCTACCTGAGGACAAAAGGCTACATAGCTCGTAGGTTATGGAACAGACCCTGAAACTGACCCCAGAAACCCTTAACAAATTGCCATGTCCAGAATCAATTGAGGGAAATAATATGTTTGAATGTCCTGTGCAGGTATAGGGTGGGAGTCACCTAATGAGTCCTTTCAGCAGAAACCCTGCATATGGAGATTTGCTTGTGAAATGGAGTGTCCTCCCTTCTCTTCCCCACTGTCCCCTGCCTGTGAGTTCCCCCCAAAATAGCTCTGGGAGGGTCAGGAGAACCCCTGGAAAAGCATGCTGAGATGGAGTCTCAAAGAGGAGGGACTGTTCCATCTGGCAAGTTGAACAACCTGCACTGACAGAGCATTCAATAATAACACAACAGTGAATTGCTCCCACAGGGTGTACACAATCTCAAGAAGCACTTTTCAGACAAAAGATGTGCACTAGCTCTACAGTCTAGACCGTGTTGATTACTGGCAACTGCCCGTTTCCATGGGGGTTGCGTTCCGGGTCTTCGCATGTGTTGGCAGACCATGCATAAGCCTACCCTGTTCCGCTCCACCCTGCCCCCGTCTCGTTCCACCCCCTTTTTGGGCTACTTCCAGGTCCACAGAGATGAGTGTATGACGCTCACACCTCAGTCATAAAACAGTCGCTGCCTGTACATTTAAAAACACACACCAGCACTTAGATTCCATTGATTCTAAACTAAAATGTGTGTATGCAGTCTCAAGTGTCTGGAGTGGGAAATCACTGCTGTCCTTTTCAGCTGTACCCCAGATTGCAGCCTGTTTATTTTGTTCCATAGAATTCAATGGGGCCCACTGAGTCCCAAGCATGGGGGGGGCAGGCTTTTGTTAGGGAAGGCAGAAACTCAGTTTGTTAAGTATTTTTATTGATTGAGGGGGGCACCTGCCCCCTGCCCCCTTGGCTAGGCCCATGGTCCAAAGCCAGCCCTTCTTCCCATAGCTTTTCCCTCAGCCCTTTTTCACGGTGGTCACTCAAGAGTGCGATGGGTTAATAAATGCCAAGAAGTGATGAGCATGCCCTCCCCAATCCAATATCTTCAGCTGCAATCCTAAAAACACAAAGGGGTAAGCCCCACAGAATATATCAGGACTAATTTCTGAGTAACACACCTGTTTGCAGGTTTATTCAAGTGTGAGTCAAGATGAAATGGTCTTCATAATAAGATGATGAAAGGAACAGTGTGAAACACACGTTATTTATTTCCAGAATGTATTAATGTGGGAAGAAAATACTAATTCGTCACCAAAGCCCTGCAATGATTGCATGCTGAAATGAAGACATTTGCACCTACTGTATTAATGCTGCAAGGGACTTTTTAATGTGTCATTATGACCAACAGGTGGTGGAAGGAGCGAGTCGCATTCCAGTGAGTGAGCCTGTCCCTGGCTCTGCTACTGGTGTTGGCCCTCTCACTGGTCAAAGCTGAAGGAGTTAAGGGGCAGAGGGATTAGGAAAGAAACCTAGATGGGGAAGAGGAAACAGGTTTGTAAACACAACTGAAACCAGTTTAGCTTAGCTTTTTTAAGTAAACAAGGGGATTTTACTCTACTGAAACATTACTGTTTACAACTTCAAAAAGAGGTACAAATAATTTTCACCTGTGAGCTGATATATATGTATTAATTAGATATCTGTCTAAAAAGTGTTAGGAGAGGCAATTATTTTGAAATCAAACAGAAACAGAAAGAAAATTTCCCTGTTTAGGGAAGCTTTTAATGTTTAATAGGTTATTGTATTTTAGTGTTTTGTTGGAAGCCACCCAGAGTGGCTGGGGAAACCCAGCCAGATGGGCGGGGTATAAATAATAATAATAATAATAATTATTATTATTATTATTATTATTATTATTATTATTAAATAGAAGACCAAAGAAGAATTAATCCTAATCAAAGAGGGACATTCATTTGTGGACAAAAGATGGCCTTTGGGAAAGTCCCCAAAAGAAAGCTTAGCCAAGCAAAATCTAAACTGAAAACTCAGAAAAATACCAAGATGAAGATTTTAAGGAAAAAAACCCACGTGAAAACTGGAGAAGCCAAGAGAAAATCAAGTAATATGAAGAGTATAAATCAAGTTTTCTTACTTTTCAAACTAACTAGTCTTTGGATGTAAAAAGGAGCACATGAAAGCACATAGATGGGTATGAAGTTTGCTTAAAGCACAGTGAAAAATGAGTAGGGGAAATTAAAAGTTTTTCTTTTAAAAGGCAGCTGGAGAAGCCATCTGATGTTAGGGAAAGTGTGAGGTTTTCATTGCTGAAGCTAGAAAAGTCAAGATTGGGAAGAATTTAGCATAGGAAAGACTTGGAAGCAAGAAATGTTGGTGGATCTAGGCTGATGAAGTGTAGCTGGTAACACAATAACTGAAAGCCCTGTGCAATCTCCTTAAGTAATACTTTGATAATAAGTTTTTACTGAAGCCAGAAATAGGAGAGATGAGAAGGGAGGTATTTGGGGAGCATTCCAGGCATACTTACTTCTTGTCTCTTGCTAGAAAGTCTGGGAAGTCCTTGTGTGTAACACCTTCCTGAGGTTATCAGTTCTTTGTTTTTCATCTAGCCCCGAGAGTGGCATCTAGTAGCACCTGTAAATCCCTTAGAATGAGTATGCCAAGATTTTGGTGGACAGCAAGTGCCGCAGGTAGCAGCAGCAGAAGCAAAATGCACTCATCACGGGTCAGAGCATTTTATTTACAGTGGTACCTCAGGTTACATACGCTTCAGGTTACAGACTCCGCTAACCCAGAAATAGTGCTTCAAGTTAAGAACTTTGCTTCAGGATGAGAACAGAAATCATGCTCTGGCGGCGAGGCAGCAGCAGGAGGCCCCATTAGCTAAAGTGGTGCTTCAGGTTAAGAACAGGTTCAGGTTAAGTACGGACCTCTGGAATGAATTAAGTACTTAACCTGAGGTACCACTGTAATTTGAAGCTATGTGGGAATTGCAGAAGACGGTCACCAAAACATTGTTAAGTTTTTTTTTGTTCCTGGAGATGTTTCTAAATCCAGAAGGCCCCAAACATGCCAGCATTTGAGGAAGATAAAAACCACAAGCAAAATGAAGGTGACGTTGCCAATTCCATTGTGGAAAAGCAAAGAAGGCATTTTGAGAATGAAACTGCAGATGGCAATGATAAGAAAGAGGTGGCTTGTCATTGTCTCCTGTGGAGGAGGAGATGCAGAGCGACTGCTCAGGGATGTAGCAACTCCAGGACCCTGCATGAAAGTGTATTATTTCTCTTAGGAAAGTTTTTTAAGTCTGAATCTCATCTCTCTGCTGTGCCTCTCTAGATCAATGGATCATCCAGCTTCAAACAAAAATGACGGTCAAAATGGTATTCCATGATTGAAGGACATTTGGGTGAGTATCCCTTTCCGTCTGCAACTCTTTGTGCTATGACTCTTTCAGGTTATGGTGACAGAGTTGTCAGAAGAAGCCCTATTCCATGTCATCACAATGAGGCTCACCTGAAGGTAGGAGAACACTTGTTCTTTTGTTCCTGCCCTTCTCTCCTTTTGTTCCGGCTCGTCTTTCCTTCAGGTTTCTCAGAGTATCCCTTGCATGGCTAGGGGGAAATCTCCATTGTGTTCTGTCTGCAACTCATTGGGCTTAAGACTCTTTCAGGTTGGAGTGACTGAGTCGTCAGAAGAGGCCCCATTCTGTGTCACCACAATGAGGCTCACCTGCAGGTAGGAGAAGACTTCTTCTTTTCTTCCAGCTCTTCTTTCCTTCAGACTTCGCCGAGTTCAGTGTACGTGAAGTGAGAGTTGCCTACATTTGGACTGTGCTGCTTTAGGTAAGTTCACATTCCACCACTCTGTTGGCTTTTTTCAAGACAATGTTTTTTCGATTGGTCTCTCCTTTTTCTCATTTTATTTTCTGCTGGTCTCTTCACAGGTCTCTCCAAAGATCCTACAACACTGAGATGAAGCCAGCTCTTTCACAAGAGTCACAGAAAGCTGTGGTAAGAAAGCTGTTTTCTTTTTGTTTGTTTTTTAAATCTCATTTTCTGTAAGATTGGTGGAAGGTGACTGGGGACAAACTAGTGATTCTAGATGTCTCTGTTCTGCCCCTTTAGATTAATGGCTCATCCAGCTTCAAATAACATGGCGGTCAAAATGGTATTCTGTGACTGAAGGACATTTAGGTGAGTAACCCTTGCTTGGCCAGGGAGGAAATCTCTATTGCGTTCCGTCTGCAACTCATTGAGCTAAGACTCTTTCAGGTTGGGGTGACTGAGTCATCAGAAGAGGCCCTATTCCATGTCATCACAATGAGGCTCACCTGCAGGTAGGAGAAGACTGCTTCTTTTGTTCCGGCTCGTCTCTCCTTCAGGTTTCTCAGAGTATCCCTTGCATGGTTAGGGGGAAATCTCTATTGTGTTCCGTCTGCAACTCATTGTGCTAAGACTCTTTCAGGTTGCGGTGAGATAGTTGTCAGAAGAGGCCCTATTCTGTTTCACCACAATGAGGCTCACCTGCAGGTAGGAGAAGACTTTTTCTTTTCTTCCAGCTCTTCTTTCCTTCAGGCTTCGCAGAGTTCAGCGTATCTGAAGTGAGAGTAGCCTGCCTTTGGACTGTGCTGCTTTAGGTAAGTTCACATTCCATCACTCAGTTGTCTTTTTACAAAGCAATATTTTTTTATATTGGTCACTTCTTTTTCCTATTTTCTTTTTTCTCTTCACAGGTTTATCCAAAGAGCTCTACTTAACATCTTCAGGTTTTCTTTTTCCTGAGAGAACATTCAGAATGTTCTCTCAGGTTTTGCTTTTCCCCTTGTTGCATTGCTCAAAAAAAAAAGCAAAAGACACTGGTGGTCGGCGCTCCTGGTTCCCAGGACGGGGTTCAAATCCCTGCGGTGTCCAGGCTTACTTCCAATGCAACTGCTATCTCTCTCTCCCTCTCTATCTCTCTCTGTCTATCCCTATCTATCTCTTTCTGTCTCTCTATCCCTCTCTATCCCACACTGCCCAAATAACAATTGGCCCCCTTTCTCTTAAGTATTAGCGTGGGAGGGTGGTGACTTCAGTGACTAGCATGGAGCTATTATAATGATTTGTGTTTTTAACTACTTCCCCTCTCTTTTAGCAGCATAGACAATGAGGCCTATGAGGCACCGGCATATGAGGAGGTGGTGACTACTGGCTACTTATCGGGACCAACCATCTGGACCATCACCTCCAGCCCAGGGGCAACCCCAGTGGAGCCCCCTCCATACAGCGTGGTCATTGAGCCTCCTGCCCACGGAGAAACTGTGGTTGAGGCGTTCAGTGTTTCGGTGGCACCAGGCACACGGCGTGCTTCGGAGGCAGATCTACAGTCCCGGTTCCGCCTCAGGTTGCTCATGCTGCCAAAACTGCAGCGATTTGTCTCGGATACCCATGAACTCAAAGGTGTTGAAGAGCGGGCAGAACGTCCGGAGTCCCTCACGCCCCCTCCTGCTTATGAGAACGCGACTGTGGAGGAGGTCCTTGAAGAAGAATTTCAGCCCTCCAGGCTATGAGAACGGTGCACCGTGGACATTTTTCATCAGACTTTCTTCGGTGGTCGTCCTGTTGCAATCCATACGATATGAGAAAATCTGTCTGTAAATCTATTGTAGCCAGGATACAAACTGATGGAATATATCCGTTGAGCAAGTCTTTTCCTCAACATTGCAAACACTGTAACTTTAATTGAAAATAAAAATTAAAAAAAATAAAAATTGTCTAGTAGCACCTTATAGACCAGCTAAGTTTGTTCTGCTATAAGCTTTCATGTGTACACAAAAGCTTATACCAGAACAATCTATAAGGTGCTACTAGACAATTATTTATTTATTTATTTATTTATTTATTTCGACTGCATCAGACCAACACGCCTACCTACCTGAGTCTAAAATAACTTTAAGAAACTTGAAAACAGGACAATCTGTTTAACAACTGTGTTTATTGTCCAACCTATCATGTACACTACTGGGTGTCAAAAACAGATGACAGGCCAAGGGACAGGAGAGTATGGAAACCTGGAAATGGAATGGAAAATGGGTAAAGATGAGCGTGTTTCTGTACAGTATTTAGTCATCTGAAACTGGGTCCAGAATGGATGGACATAGGGCTGACCCAATCAGTCTTTTTTTGCTGCTGCAACACACGGTTGACGCATAATTTTTTTTTTTAAATATTTTTATTAGTTTTACAGAATAAAAAAGAACAAAGAATAAAATACAAAAGTTTCATAAATCATATTTCTTTTACAGAATCTTTTGGACTTCCCCACATCTTCCCGAATCTGCATTATTTATAATACCAACTTCAGCATTTTGTTATCTTATTTCATCACTTATTGTATCTTTCATTTTGTCATATTACCCATTTCAATATATTTGTAACCCAATATTCATAATACAAAGTCTTCAGCTATTTATTATCTTATTTCATTACTTATTGTATCTTTCAGTTCATTATTGTATCTTTCAATTCATTACTTATTGTATCTTTCAATTTCATGTTACCAAAGTCAAAGTTATTGTAACCATGATCTTATATATTGTGATTAAAACATAATGCAATAAAGATTTTTCTTAATTTCACCTCTCTTTTCTTGTGCCTTAGTTTTCATTTCACCTAATTACCATTGCTGGGGCTAATATTTCCTAAAAAGTGCATTTTCTTAACATTCATACAGCTTATAATATTTTTGTAAATAGTCCTTAAATTTTTTCCAGTCCTCTTCCATTTTTTCTTCTCCCAAGTCTCGGATTCTGCCAGTCATTTCCGCCAGTTCCATATAGTCCATCAACTGCGTCTGCCATTCCTCCAGTGTGGGTAAATCTTGTGTCTTCCAACACTTTGCGATGAGAATTCTTGCTGCTGTTGTAGCATACATAAAAAAAATTCTATCCTTCTTTAACACATTCTGGTCTACAATGCCCAGAAGGAAGGCCTCCGGTTTCTTAGGCAAGGTATATCTAAATACCTTTTTTAACTCATTATAGATCATTTCCCAAAAGGCCTTCACTTTCGGACATGTCCACCAGAGATGAAAGAACGTCCCTTCCGCCTCTTTACACTTCCAGCATTTATTATCAGACAAGTGATATATCTTAGCAAGCTTGACTGGGGTCATGTACCACCGGTATATCATTTTCATAATATTTTCTTTCAGGGCACTACATGCCGTGAATTTCAATCCGGTGGTCCATAGCCTTTCCCAGTCCTCAAACATAATGTTATGTCCAATATCCTGTGCCCACTTTATCATGGCGGATTTGACTGTCTCATCCTGTGTATTCCATTTAAGCAGCAAGTTATACATTCTTGAAAGTAATTTGTCTTTAGGTTCTAACAATTCTGTCTCTAATTTCGATTTTTCCACCTGAAACCCAACCTTTTTATCTGTTTTGAAAATTTCCCGAATTTGAGCATAATGCAACCAGTCTCGCACCTTGCTTTTTACATTTTCAAAACTCTGCAGCTTCCAATTGTCACCATCTTTTTCAATTAATTCCCAATATTTTGGCCAGTAGGCCTCCATGTTAAGTCTCTTACGTGCCTTGGCCTCTGCCGGTGAAAGCCACCTTGGTGTTTTGCTCTCCAATAAGTCTTTATATTTTGTCCAGACCATAAAAATTGCTCTTCTAACAATATGATTTTTGAACATTTTATGAACTTTAACCTTGTCGTACCACAAATACGCATGCCACCCAAAAGCGTTATCAAACCCTTCCAGATCTAGGACATCAGTGTTCTCTAACAAAAACCAATCTTTCATCCAGCAGAAGGCTGTAGATTCGTAATATAACCTCAAGTCTGGCAGGGCAAATCCCCCCCTTTCTTTCGCATCTGTTAGTATTTTAAACTTAATTCGGGGCTTTTTGCCCTGCCAAACGAACTTAGAGATATCCTTCTGCCACTTTCCAAAACATACCACTTTGTCCACAATCTGCAGGGTCTGAAACAAGAATAACATTTTCGGCAAAACATTCATCTTTATAGCTGCTATTCGGCCTAACAAGGAAAGTTTTAGTCTTGTCCAAGTTTCCAAATCCCTTTTGATTTCTGACCAGCATTTCTCATAGTTGTCCTTAAACAAATTCAAGTTTTTAGAAGTCAGGTACACCCCTAGGTATTTTACCTTTTTAACCACATTTAATCCTGTCTCTTTCAAAAACTCATCTGCTTCTGTAGACGTTAGGTTCTTTGCTAAGACCTTAGTCTTTTGCTTGTTCAACTTAAATCCCGCCACCCGACCATAATCAGAAATTAAATCCAAAACTCTTTTTGTGCTAGAAACTGGCTCCTGTAATGTTAATACCAAATCATCTGCAAATGCTTTCAGTTTGTATTGTTTCACTCCAACCTCAATGCCCCGAACTGACCGGTCCCTTCTAATCATATTCAAAAGCACCTCCAGGACCGAGATAAACAATAATGGGGATAGAGGGCACCCTTGTCGTGTCCCTTTTTCAATATTGAATTCCTCCGTCACCACATTGTTTACTATCAATTTAGCTTTTTGATCTGAATATATTGCTTCTATACCATTTTCAAACCCCCGTCCCACTCCCATCCCTTCCAAATTTTTCTTCATGAACATCCAAGAAATATTGTCAAAGGCTTTCTCCGCATCAATAAAAATTAGCACCGCTCTAGTATTAATATTTGTTTGTAAGAGTTCCAAAATGTCAATAATGTTTCTCGTATTGTCAAACAAATGCCTACCCGGGAGAAAGCCTGCTTGATCTTTGTGAATCACTTCGTTCAGTACTTTTTTAAATCTATTTGCCAAAATATCTGCAAAAATTTTGTAATCCACATTTAGGAGTGAGATGGGACGGTAGTTCTTAAGTTGAGTCTTTTCAGTTTCTGTTTTAGGAATCAATGTGATGAAAGCTTCCTTCCACGTTTCTGGTGCCTTCTTACCCTCCATGATCTGGTTACATACCTCCATCAAGGGTTGTATCAAATAGTCCTTCAAAACCTTATAATATTTGGAGGTAAGTCCATCAGGGCCTGGAGATTTGCCTAATTGGAGGTTCTGTATGGCACTCTCGATTTCCTGCTGTGAAACTTTAACATTCAGGGTTGTTCTCATTTCCTGGGAAATTTTTTGTAATCCGTTAGTTTTGATAAATTGATCTATCTCAGATTCTTTCTGCGGCCCTTGTGCATAAAGATCTTTGAAATATCTCTGGAAACATTTCCTAATTTCTTCAGGCTTCTGAACCATTCTTCCTTCAATCTCTAGATTTGTAACTGTATTTAGTTTTTGTCTTTTTTTCAACTGCCATGCTAGCAGTTTCCCACACTTGTTTGCTGACTCGAAAGATCTTTGTCTCATTTGTTTAATTTTCCACTCCACTTCTTGGTTTATCAGTTTCATGTATTGGGCCTGGAAAAATTTCACTTCTCTCAGCACTTCCTTAGACTTGGGCCTGGATCTTAATTTCCTTTCACCCTCACTTATTCTCTCCAGTATCTTCTGCTTCTTTTCATTCCAGAGTCTTTTCTTTACAGTGTTTTGTTGTATTAGAAACCCTCTCATCACCGCTTTACTTGCGTCCCAGATTGTTCTTTTTTCCACCGTAGTGTTTAAGTTTATCTCAAAGTAATCTTTTAAAGTTTTTTGGGCCTTCTTCACAATCTCCTGATCTCTGAATAAAGTGTCATTCATTTTCCATCGGAAGGATCCGGTTATGTTTAGTCTCAATTCCATTTGATGTTGTTATAGTCTAGATAGTCCAGTAAAGTCTCATGCAGCTTCTTAAAAAATTCCGATTTTCCATCATTTGGTGCATAGATTCCTAATATCAAAAATTTTTCTCCATGTGTATAAATTTCAATAGCCAAAATTCTGCCTTGTTCATCTTTAAATAGAAATTTCGGTGACAGGCTCTCCTTTGCATAGATCACTACTCCTCTTTTCTTAACTCTGTCCGAAGAAATAAATTCTTGGCCTAACCTTTTATTAATTAGCACTTTCCGATGAAGCCTTGTCACATGTGTTTCTTGCAGGCAAATAATGTCCAATTGTTCTTTCTTCAATATATGAAATACTTTCCTTCTTTTTTCTGGAGAATTTCCGCCATTTATATTCCAACTAAGAAGTTGCAGAGACATCCTGAATCAATTTATAGGCCTTACAATGGGGTGTCTAGGTCCCCCGTTCCCGGCGGTGGCAGTGATGGTCCAGCTCCAGGCTGTTTGGTTTCGCATATTAAGCTTGTGGTCAACTAAGACCCCTAGCTCCTTTTCACATGTACTACTGGCAATCAGGTGTCCCCCATCTTATATTTGTGCAGCTGGTTCTTCCTGACTAAGTGTAGAACCTTGCATGTGTCCCTATTGAAATTCATTTTGTTAGTTTTGGCCCAGTTCTCCAAAGCAGTCACCTCACACCTCAAGGCAGCTCTCACTTGTTGCTTAAAGGTAAAGGGACCCTGACCATTAGGTCCAGTCGTGAATGACTCTGGGGTTGCGGCGCTCATTTCGCTTTATTGGCCGAGGGAGCCGGTGTACAGCTTCCGGGTCATGTGGCCAGCATGAGTAAGCCGCTTCTGGCGAACCAGAGCAGGGCACGGAAATGTTGTTTACCTTCCCGCCGGAGTGGTATCTATTTATCTACTTGCACTTTGACGTGCTTTCGAACTTCTAGGTTGGCAGGAGCTGGGACCAAGCAACGGGAGCTCACCCCGTTGCGGGGATTCGAACCGCCGACCTTCTGATCAACCAGGTCCTAGGCTCTGTGGTTTAACCCACAGCGCCACCCGCATCCCACCACTTGTTGCTTACTTTCATATGAAAGGCACAGCACAGTTTTTGTCTGTCCTAGCTAGCTTTGTTCCTTCCCTGCAGTGTACTATGAGGGCCTTTTGCCAAAAGCGGGGCTCGAACCCATGACTCTGAGATTAACAGTTTCATGTTCTATCATCTGAGCTGCCCCAGGGACGAAAGGGACGAAAGAACCAGCAACGAAGGGGGAAAAATGCACCTGTCCAAACACCGAGGAGGCGGGTCTTATAGCATCAGGCTTAAGAGAGTCAATGAGGGTTTTCTTTCAGACGTCCGGTTCCCAATTAACAGAACTTATCGTCCTCCATATGCGGGGCAGGAGGGCTGGAAGCAGCTTTAGCCTAGTGAATAAAAAATGGGGTCCTTTCAAATCCTGTCTGTTAAATAGGGTGCACAAGAAGAGACTCCGCTAACCCAGAAATAGTACCTCAGATTAAGAACTTTACCTCAGGATGAGAACAGAAATCGTGTGGCGGCAGAGGGAGGCCCCATTGGCTAAAGTGGTACCTCAGGTTAAGAACAGTTTCAGGTTAAGGACTTCCGGGTTGGCGCCATCGCCGAATGGCGGACTCCCTCCGAGCTCCGGAGGGAGCCTGCTCGGCAGGGGCTGGGTCCTACCGCGCCGGCGACGCGGGGACCCTCAAAAACCATGGGCGCTGAAACCCATGGACATGGTGACTCGGCTGGCACCTTTTGCGCCCCCCCGACCCGCGAAGGAGCCTTTTTAAAGGCTACGGAACGGGTGACAGGGGGGGTGGTTCTTTGAGTCCTCCGCTTCCCCTGCCGAGCGAAGCCGCATGCCATTCGACGGAGAGCGCTGACTTCTTCTATTGAAAATTTGGACTTAAAAGAATAACCCGTGAGTAATTGGAACCTGGACTAAAAAGGGGGATAAATTTTTTTTAAAAAATTCGGAGCGAGCGGGGGAGGTGCAAAAAGGAAGTCAGCCCCCCCCCCCATCGTAGAGGAGTTAAAGTAAAGGATTTGACAACTAAGATTGAGCGCAACCCTATTTTGACAAAGTTACTAACTTCGCGATGGAAAATTATAAGACTGAGCTGGAGGAGAAAAGTGGAATTGAATTAAAAAGCAACCCCCCCCCCCCGGAATCCTGGGAGCGATTTGTGAGAGCACCGGGAGAAGAGAAAGAGAGGTTTTGACAGCTGTCAAAGAGCTGTCGAAGCGGAAGAACAAAAAAGAGAACTTTGTTACGAGGACTTTGCCGGTTACATTTGTTATAAATTGGATATAAATTGTTTAAAACAAGGAATAACAAGTTATTTTGACTGGTGGGCGTGATCTGGAAGGGAATTGAGTTATTGTAATCCACCTAGAGGAGCTGAGGGATATTACAAGTATTGTTGGCTTGGAACTTGAATAGAACTTTTTATCTCCTGGGAAACTGCAGAAATGGAACACTATTTTGTCTACAGAGGTCTACACACTAAAGGAGACAATAGATTTATCTATTGAAGAATGGAAGGGACTTGGCATAATGTTTTGTTCCTGAATAACAGAGCCTCTGCAGAGGAATTAGAAGCTTTTGGAATTAGAACATTTGTGCAGGAGAGCAGGGGAAAAAAAAAAAGGAGGAGAGAGATCAACAAGAACAACAAGAACAACAAGAATTGGATAAAGTTGGAAGTGGGAACATTTGGGACATCCAGATTTGAAAGGTCTAAAGAAATAAAATTGGAGTTTTTACTCCTAAATATAAAAATCTGGATGGAAGAAATGGGCCTTTTTGAGATAGACTCCTTCCAAGATTGGACATTCGAAATTAAAGATGACTGGTAAAGGACTATGGCCTAGATAGATGTGGGAGCTCCAGGAAGACATCAGACGTTGATGAACATTGGGAACGCAACCGGGAAAGGGGGGAGGGAAATTTGGAATCCAAAGGGTGTAAAATTATATTTGATTATCTTAATTATATTTTGTAATTTTATTTTAATTAATTATATTTGATTATTTTAATCTGTATTGTATATTAAAGGAGGGAACGCGCGGAAGGGAACAGGTCGATTTTAGGGGATGGGAAAATATTTTTAAAATTGGGCTAATGATAATAAGATAATAAAATCTGGGATAAGAACTTGCTGAATTTATTTGTAAGAATTGGAATACAAGAGGGGGAGGGGAGGGGAAGTCCTGGAAAGATGTTATTGAAAATAAGATTTTAAATTGGGATGTTTTTGTTCTTTTTATTTTGTTGTAATTGGAAATTTCTAATAAATATTATTTAAAAAAAAAGAGAACAGTTTCAGGTTAATAACGGACCTCCAGAATGAATTAAGTTCTTACCCTGAGGTACCACTGTATAATCAAAATAAAAACGACGACCCAATAACCTCCCCCTCCCCAAAAAACCCCAATTCTTGCATTGCCAGGGTTGGACTAGACGATCCTCAGGGTCCCTTCTAACAATACAGTTCTGTGATTCTGTATAATATACAGTTCCATAGTTCATGGTCAGTGTATAAGTTCTTGGCTCGTGAATTGGTTTAAAGAAAACCAAAGAGGAAACAGGATAGAACAGGGAAAACCTTCATTTTAACTCATTTTCTGATGGCAGCTCTGCCTCCCGTTCTGCTTCTTTGCCAGCATTACATGGCAGTGGCGTAGCGTGGGGGGTGCAGGGGGGGCCGGCCGCACCGGGCGCAACATATGGGGATTAGGGGGCGCAAATCCACGGGTTAGGGGGTGCAAATCCACGGGTTAGGGGGTGCAAATTACTTGCCTTGCCCCAGGTGCTGACCACCCACGCTACACCACTGTTACATGGCGATGCCTGGTTCACAGGAACAGCATTTGCTTTCAGTTCCTTAGATATTGGCTGCATATGCACCAAACATTTAAAGCACCCCCCCCCAGGAACTGTAGTTTGTTAAGGGTGCTGGGAATTGTAGCTGTGTGAGGGGCAAACTACAGTTTCCAGGATTTGCGGTGTGTAGGGGAGTACTGCTTCGTATTCATGGTACGTGTGCCGCCATAGACAAACCTCAGAATGCTCAGGAGGGGGAAATCATATAAAAGGAAAATCCCCTTTGGCTCAGCTCCACTTCCTAGGCTGACATTGTCTAAAATGCAGTGAAACCTATTGACCACTTTTCTCCTATTCACTGGAATTTCTGTGCTTAGGGGACACGGGAAGCCATATGTCAGTAAAGGTAAAGGGACCCCCGACCATTAGGTCCAGTCATGGCCGACTCTGGGGTTGCGGAGCTCATCTCGCTTTATTGGCCGAAGGAGGCGGCGTACAGCTTCTGGGTCATGTGGCCAGCATGACTAAGCCGCTTCTGGTGAACCAGAGCAGCGCACGGAAACGGCGTTTACCTTTCCGCTGGAGCGGTACCTATTTATCTACTTGCACTCTGATGTGCTTTCGAACTGCTAGGTGCTTAGGGGACATGGGATTTCTGGAAGGCATATGTCAGTATGGTGTAGCAATTTCATGTAGAAGATGTCAGTATCATTTACAAGGACTGGAAACTTACAGCCAAGGGGGCATATCAAAACATGGCAGGTGATATTGATCACAGACTATTAGCTATTTACTATTAACTAGCTTGGAGCCAGATGGGCATGGATCACAGAGTACTGCTTACAAAGAGCTTCTTAAGAGCCGTTATCACCCTTTGGACTTTGATTATTATGATAAGTGGTTATTAAGGCAGCAGCTCAGGTACAGAGTCACTCTTTATAGTTCCCTTCCATGCGTGCTAAGTGAAAACCAGCCCTTGCTGATTTCTTCCTAAGTTATTCTCTTCCTGAAAACAACTTTCTGTCAGGTAACATGTCACGTAACGTCGCCCTGAAAGAGAAGAGATTCCTCTTCACGTCTGAGTCTGTTGCCGAGGGACATTCAGGTGAGTGAATATGGCTTTCCTGTCCAGCAGTTGGGTGAATGCAAACTGTAACTTTCTAATAGCCTCTTCTGAGGCCTCCAATTTCCGAAGGAATGGAAGCGAGTAAGCTTCCAACCATGGATATTTTCAATTTTTGCTCCATCCCCACCCGACGGCTCAGGTGGCTTTCACTGGTCTTAATACAGCAGGTTTAGTGCTTGTTATGTTTGCTCAGTGATGGGTACGGTCTTGCTTTGAATTCTTTAAAAGCATAGCTGTCAACTTTTCCCTTTTCTTGCAAGCAATCCTATTCGGAATAAGTGAATAGGCTCAACAAGAAAGACCTGGTTATGTTTAGAATGATACCGCATAGAGAAATGCTCCCTGATACCAAGATGAGGGATTCCTTTGGAATGCAGATAGAGAGAATTGATAAGAATAACAATCTGTTGTGAGCTTGACGGAAGTGTATAATGGATGAGCTTTTCTGCTTTGGCTCATCTTCCTTTTTCTTTTTCTTTTTTTCTTTTTTTCTTTTTTCTTTTCTTTTATCTTTCCCATAGTTGCTTATGTTCTGTGTCATGTACTTTGATATTTTTTGTAGTTTTTGTAGTTTTTTTCATTACTATTAAGGAATTTTCCTTTGTAATTTTGGTTGTTTATATTTATATGTACTTGTTTAAAGCAAAATAAAAGTTAAAAAAAGGGAATTTCCCTTTAAAAAGGGAAAATGTTGACAGCTATGCTTTAAAAGTGCTATTTTCAATTATTTGCAAGAGAGCCTGAAAGAGCTGAATGCATAATGCTCTAACAGTCATCTCAGCAAACCAGCGAATGCCTGAACTTCTCAGGAAAACACCAGAAGCTGCCCTATACAGTGGTACCTTGGAAGTTGAACAGAATCTGTTCCGGAAGTCCGTTTGACTTCCAAAATGTTCAGGAACCAAGGTGCGGCTTCTGTTTGGATGCAGGAAGCTCCTGTAGCCAATCGGAAGCCACGTCAGACGTTCAGGTTCCAAGGAAGGTTTGCAAACTGGAACACTCACTTCCGGGTTTGCGGCATTCGGGAGCCAAAACTTTAGACTCGCAAGGCGTTTGGGATCCAAGGTACGACTGTACTGAGTCAGACAATTGGTCCATCTAGTTCAGTGTTGTCTACAGTGACTGGCAGCAACTCCCCCCCCCCCCCGGATTTCAGGCACAGGTCTGTCCCAACCTACCTGGAGATGGTAGGGATTGAACCTGAAGCATTATGCATTCAAAGCAAGTTCTCTACCACTGAGATATGTACGTTCTCAAATGTCATCCCAGTGGTTTCTTTATATAACTGCTTTCTAGCAAACCCCAGTGGATGTTTGATGTACTTGTGGAGGGTATTGTGACCTCTGAAAAGCTCAGAAAAATGTTTCTTTTTAAAAACAACAACAACAACAATAATAATAATACAATGGCAACTCAGCTATACAGCTGCAAATAAAACGTTTTAAGTGTGTTTTAAGTGCAGTATACAATGTGAGGTGGCGATGGTGAGCCTTATGGAAAATTCAATGTACACAGTGGTACCTTGGGTTACATACGCTTCAGGTTACAGACGCTTCAGGTTACAGACTCCGCTAACCCAGAAATAGTACCTTGGGTTAAGAACTTTGCTTCAGGATGAGAACAAAAATCATGCTCTGGCGGCACAGCGGCAGCGGGAGGCCCCATTAGCTAAAGTGGTGCTTCAGGTTAAGAATAGTTTCAGGTTAAGAACGGACCTCCAGAACAAATTAAGTACTTAACCCAAGGTACCACTGTATTTTTAAAAATGCATAGATAGATAGATAGATAGATAGATAGATAGATAGATAGATAGCATTTTCAGAACATTTTTTATATGTGCGTAAATTCCACCTGGATTGGCTTCCAGGCCAACGAGTGCAGCCTAGACAGCCTGTTCTTATACAGTTGACAACTAAATGAATTATAGAAACCTGGCTTATTTTTGTTTTTTCCCCTTTCCACCCGTGTAGATAAACTGTGTGACCAGATCAGTGATGCTGTTCTTGATGCTCATATTAAGGTTGATCCAGATGCTAAGGTTGCTTGTGGTAAGTCTCACCTATGGCCTAGCAGAGCAATTTGTGTTTGTGTTTCATTACATCTTTGCAGGGGTTTTTCTTTAAAGCGTGCAGTAAAAATGCAGGTGTTCGTTACTGAGGAAGAAATGGCCTTTCCCCAACGATAAGCTTTATTACTGGGAAAATAAATATTCCCTTTTCCCTCTCAAGGTGATGCATCCACTGCAGCTTGAAGCACCTGGTGTGCTGCAGCTAGGCAACAATTACTGGAATGTATTGGCCAATTCCTGTGTCAGCACAACTCCTCTGTCCATTTCTGCACTATTTTGAACCTCCATAACATCTGTTTTTCTGACTATTTTAGTAGGTGAACAGCCAAAATGCTTATATTTATTTTTTAAACAATAAGGCAGGGGGAAGAAACTGAATATGGAGAACATCAGCAAGACTCCTCACTTCTGTACAGCAGCCTACCACTATTATATGTGTGTCCATTTGTGCAACCTTCATTCTAGAGCCTAAGCTATTCAACATTACCCAGAACTATAGTGCATTGTCTGCCTAGTTTAATTATAAAGGGGGGGGGTGGAGAGCAGCAAAGAGGTGTTCCCCCGTGTTGTAATTGTATCCAAGTGGTTGCAAAGAGACATCATAATTTAAACATTTCAAGCCCAGTGTCTGCAAATTCTAGACAAAGATTCCACAGTGGACAGCAGGACCTTAAAGCTAAGGCCTCCATGCTACTAGGAATTAGGTGTTGGAGACAGTACACAACAAAAGGGCTAATGCTGAAATTATTTTACCAATTGGCAAACAAAAGCTCTATAGCAGAATTTTATAAGGTAAAGGGACCCCTGACCATTAGGTCCAGTCGTGACCGACTCTGGGGTTGCGGCGCTCATCTCGCTCTATGGGCCGAGGGAGCTGGTGTACAGCTTCTGGGTCATGTGGCCAGCATGACTAAGTCGCTTCTGGCGAACCAGAGCAGCACACAGAGACGCCATTTACCTTCCCGCCAGAGTAGTACCTATTTATCTACTTGTATTTTGATGTGCTTTCAAACTGCTACGTTGGCAGGAGCAGGTACTAAGCAATGAGAGCTCACTCCGTGGCGGGGATTCAAACCGCCAACCTTCTGATCAGCAAGTCCTAGGCTCTGTGGTTTAACCCACAGCGCCACCCGCGTCCATTAAAACAACAACAAAATCGTATACTCCTGGGCAGTGCTGTTTTTCTCAAAAAAGAGGTGCCAGAACTCACCATGAACACCACCCTCATTCTCTTCGAATGGCAATGGCGCCCACTTGAGAGGTGGCAGAACTGAGCTCTGGCAAGTTTTGGCTGAAAAAATAGCCCTGCTCCTGGGTAAGGGGATATAGAATTATAGCTTTACAGTGCAATCCGAACCATGCTTGCTCAGAAGTAAATTCAGTGGGACATACTCCTACGACACTGGGATTATAGGATTGCCATATTTCAAAAAGTAAAAAAAAGGACCCCACACAAATTGTTAAAGACTCTGGAGTTCTTGAGAATTTTTTATTTTAATGCCGCCTTTCGGAAATTCCCCCGGGCATCAATTCAACCTTTGAAATCCTGTTAATGTCCAGGGAAATCAGGACGCATGACAGCCCTATGAGATTAGAAGTGCAGCCTAAACTGTATAATTATTGAACCAATTAAAATTTGAAGGACTAGTAATAACTGCAGAACCTACACCCTTCAATTTCATGTAGAAGTTGTGTCAGTATCATTTACAAGGGCTGGAAACTTGCAGCCAAGGGGGCATATCAAAACATGGCAGGCAATATTGACCACAGACTATTAGCTATTGATTATTAATTGGCTTGGAGCCAGATGAGCAAGGATCACAGAGGACTGCTTACAAAGAGCTTCTTAAGAGCCGTTATCACCCTTTGGACTTTGAGTTATTATGATAAATGGTTATTAAGGCAGCAGCTCAGGTACAGAGTCACTCTTTATAGTTCCCTTCCCTGCATGCTGAGTGAAAACCAGCCCTTGCCGATTTCTTCCTAAATTATTCTCTTCCTGAAAACAACTTTTTGTCAGGTAACATGTCATATAACGCTCCACCTTTGAAATCCCGTTAATGTTCAGAGAAATCAGGATGCATGACAGACCTATGAGATTAGAAGGGCAGCCTAAACTGTTTAATTATCAAACCAATTAAAATTTGCAGAACCTATGCCCTTCAAAAATTTGCAGAACCTATGCTCTTGCACTGATCTCATCACCTCCTGGCAAATAGAAGGGGAAGAAATGGAAGCAGTGAGTGATTTTAATTTCTTGGGCTCCATGATCACTGCAGATGGTGACAGCAGCCATGAAATTAAAAGACGCCTGCTTCTTGGGAGAAAAGCAATGACAAACTGAGACAGCATCTTAAAAAGCAGAGACATCACCTTGCCAACAAAGGTCCGTATAGTTAAAGCTTTGGTTTTCCCAGTAGTGATGTATGGAAGTGAGAGCTGGACCATAAAGAAGGCTGAGCGATGAAGAATTGATGCTTTTGAATTATGGTGCTGGAGGAGATTCTTGAGAGTCCCATGGACTGCAAGAAGATCAAACCTATCCATTCTGAAGGAAATCAGCCCTGAGTGCTCACTGGAAGGACAGATCCTGAAGCTGAGGCTCCAATACTTTGGCCACCTCATGAGAAGAGAAGACTCCCTGGAAAAGACCCTGATGCTGGGAAAGATGGAGGGGACAAGGAGAAGGGGACGACAGAGGATGAGATGGTTGGACAGTGTTCTCGAAGCTACCAGCATGAGTTTGACCAAACTGCGGAAGGAAGTGGAAGACAGGAGTGCCTGGCGTGCTCTGGTCCATGGGGTCACGAAGAGTCGGACATGACTAAACGACTAAACAACAACAACATGCCCTTCAAAATGCAAATGCCCCCCAAAATTGAAAGGTCTTTAGTTGCAAGTCATCACCATTACAAAGAAGAATGTTCCATTTGGACAAGGCCCTACTCTGAGTGGATATGTGCCTAATTTCAGGTATCTAGGGCAAGGCCTTAACTAGATGCCTTAAAGATACAAGCAGGGACATAGGTACACACTGTCTATATTGGGGAAAAGAAATATTTGGGGTGTGTATGTGTATACTGGGGTGTGTGTATATATATATATCAGTATATAACTAGCTTTCTTGAATTATGTTTCTGCAGAATGTGTGGCCAAAACTGGGATGATCTTGCTTTGTGGTGAAATTACCTCCAAAGCTATCATTGATTACCAGCAAGTAGTGAGAGACACCCTCCAGAAGATTGGTTATGATGACTCTTCCAAAGGTGGGTTATGGTAACTTGAATAAGCCACTGGAGATAGACAAAGTATGGATTCTGTTTAAGAGGAAACAAGTGGGTGCTCATCAGAGCCTCTCGGTGATTATAATGTTATTCTACCTAGAATCTACTCACTTAATAAGCTTCACTAACTGCTGTAAAAGGTGTTGTGTGAAATGAGAAGTTTGAAGCAGCTTCTACATGTTATAAAGAGCATCATCTCTTTGGAACAGGCATAGGCAAACTCACCCCCCCCCAAAAATATTTGGGACTACAACTCCCATCATCCCCTGGCTATTTAATGAACATTCGTTCTGAATTGTTTCTGGGAAGATTCAACGATGTTGTGTCGAAACAAGTGTTAGCCCACAGTTTCCAGTGCATTTAGTCATCGTTTCCCTTTCCGTTTTTTGCAAAAAGTCAGATATTTTATGGTAGCAGGTTTGTTGCGCAAGACCTCACCATCAATTTAAATTACGCAACCTGAATATATTGGAATGTGATTGAATCCTACTCAAAATTAGTGACAGCCTGTGCAGTACAATGTGTCTAAATGGTTAAAAGGAGATTGTTCCTCCTATGACTCAGTGAGTTTTATTGATTTTCCCAGCAATTATAATGTTTAGGTGAAAATGGTAAATGCATTAGCCACCATCAAACACTGAGTTAAGTGTAGTGAAATCCAGATGTAAAAGATACAGAGATGCTGAATTAGAATTAAAATTGAGTTGAAAACCATGCAAAACTCCACCACAAAAGGAATTTAATGTTCACTTCACCTGGAAATCATACAAACTACTTGCAGGTGTCATTCAGAGATTTTTGGAATTAATTCAGTGATTAGTTAATTTGAATTAATTCATTCCAAGCACTGGTGTGATGTGCCAACCAGGCCATTGCGTCCAGGCCAGTTGCCTGTTATTGTGGCTTGCTATTCACTTCACAGGGTTGGATTACAAGACTTGCACTGTGCTGGTAGCCCTGGAGCAGCAGTGCCATGAGATCAAACAAGCCATCAGCGAGGGGAAGACTGGGGATGATATTGGAGCTGGAGACCAGGTAACACGCTTCTGTTTGGGTTCCCACCCTCTTCTATTCATTGCTCATTGCTCATTGGCGTCCAGCCCACTTCGGCGGCGCAGCTACCAGGCAAGCCTCTGGACTTCAAAGGCCACATTCCAAAGGCTCTGAGCAACAGCAGAGTTCAGCAGCGGTAAGAGAAAGCTGCAAAAACTTCTTCAGTGTGCTTAAATAAAGTCCACTCAGGATCTTAGCAGCTAAAAGCAGTTTTATTTACAGCAGACTATCCATTATCTACGTCCTCTCTCCTCAAAAGTGAAAGTAGAGAAAAAGAACAAAGGCTGGAGACTCTCCCCCCTCCCAGAAGTAGACAGGGCGTACACTCTGAGCTGTTTAACCCTGTAAGCTCAGGTTCTCCTCACACTTCAGGCCCCTACATTTTCTGTCTGTGACCCCACCTGCATTATACATTTAAGGCAGTATCATACTACATTAAGCAGTCATGGCTTCCCCCAGAGAATCCTGGGAACTTTCTTTTCTTAAGGGTGCTGAAAGTTGTTAGGAGAGCCCTCTATCCTCCTCACTGACCTCAAATTTCCAGAGTTCCCTGGAAGGGTGATTGATTCTTCAGCACTCTGGGAACTGTAGCTGTATGCGTGTCGAGACCCCGCAGCCCCCCCCCCATTGGAAATAACTCACACAAGGACATGGATATTAGGTTTATGTTATTGGGCAAATTTTGGCCACAACTTTATTGAAATTACAGAATGTGAGCGGTATTGGATGAGGCATTGATTGGACCCGAGTATATCTGACTCCTGCCCATTGTGCAGGAAGTCCCCAGTAAGGGTAAGCCACCGGTAGGGGGAGCCCGATGCAAACCAACTCAAGCTCCCCCTGGTGTTCTCGTCGGGGTGGTGTCAAGGCCTTAGCCCCCCAGCCAGGCTTCAGACTAGAACAACACTCCCGGATTCCTTTAACGGAATACCCTTAAGCATGGAGGGGCAGGTGATGGCCACACCTCCCCTCCCCCTCACAAGGTCAAACAATGCCTAACCCCAACCCTAACAAAGTTGTGACGATTGCTATGAGGTAGGAGAAAACCAAGTGGCCAGTGCCAATTTGCCAAGTGGAAAAATTCCTACCAGGCCCCTCGGACAACCAAGGCGACCAACTGAAGTCCATAGCAAGGCCATTGCCTAACCTGCAAAATATGGAGGGAGGGTGGGTGATTGAGGAAGCGAGCCAAAGAGGAAGTCCTCTGGTTTAAACGGCCCCGGCCACGTCCCCCCAGCCAGCGGGTTGGCTGGCCGGGCTCTGACGTGGCCAGGATCCCCCAGGCAACGGGGGGGGACGTGGGGAGTGGGTGGCCACGCAGTCCACCGCAACTCCTCCCCACTGGGAAGTGGAGCGGATCTCTTGGAAACTGTAGCTCAATTTTAGAGGGAAAGAAGTGGAAGAGGTTAGCTGCCTCACTTCTACCTGCGCATGTGTTGCTTTACAGTGGTACCTCTGGTTGTGAACAGGATCCATTCCGGAGGCCCGTTCACAACATGAAAGGAACGCAACCTGCGCCTGCGCATCTGCGCACACGCAGGTCGCGATTCGCTACTTTTGCACATGACGTCATTTTGCGCGTCTGCGCATGCGCGAGCAGTGAAACCTGGAAGTAACCCTTTCCGGTACTTCCGAGTTGCCGCAGGACGCAACCTGAGAAAAAACGTAACATGAAGCAAACGTAACAAGAGGTATGGCTGTATTGCTGATCTGCACTCGAAGCTGTAGAAGAAGCCAATATGCTTAATGGTAAATATAGCCATGTGATTTCTAACGCAGGGCTTGATGTTTGGTTATGCCACCGATGAAACTGAGGAGTGCATGCCCCTAACTATCCTGCTTGCGCACAAACTTAACGCAAAGATTAAATCCCTGGAGAGAACTGGAGTTCTGCCCTGGCTTCGACCCGATGGGAAAACACAGGTTGGTATATACCGAGGACTGTCAAATATAATGAGCAGAGCTGGTCAGAAATAAGTGAGAAGTGCTTATGTTCCATTGAAATTACCCATTCGAATGCTCATGTGAACATGGTCAATGCTATGTTGAAGCTAGAATACTGCATTGTAAACAATCAACATATGGCTAGAGTTCATCCCTGGCCCAGTGTAGACAACTGGCAGAGCCAAGTGATATCAAGCTTTTGCTGGGCTCTACAGCTTCACCCAACAAACTGTTCGTCTGTTTGAACCATACCCTATGAACATAAATCAAGCCCTTCTGGGTCAGGCCAAAGGCCCATCCTCCACGTCAGCATCCTGTTCTCAAAGCGGCCAAGGCAACTTCCTGTGTCCCAGTCTAGCTAAAGTCGCAGTGATCTGTGTGACTGCTGCTTTCTTTTCTGCAGGACAGAATGCTGATCTGATATTCTGTCCTGCAGATTGGATTGAATAAGCATTGCTTATCCTGTAGCTTTCACTGAAAAAGCAACAGCCCATCAATCCTGACTATTACTGTAGTAAGCTAGCTGGTTAGGTAAAGGTAAAGGACTCCAGTCAAAGGCGACTATGGGTTTGCAGCGCTCTTCTTGCTTCAGGCCGAGGGAGCCGGCGTTTGTCCATAGCCAGCTTTCCGGGTCATGTGGCCAGCATGACTAAACTGCTTCTGGCGCACAATGGAACATCGTGACGGGAGCCAGAGCACAAGGAAACATCGTTTACCTTCCCGCCGCAGTGGTACCTATTTATCTACTTGCGCAGAGCAATGGATTCAAACCACTACCCTTCCGATCGGAAAGCCGAAGAGGCTCAGTGGTTTAGACCACAGCGCGCCACCTGTGTCCCCCTTGCTAGCTGGTTAGCAGCAGGTTGATGAATCTTTCTGGATATACCAGGATAGCATTCTCTGCACAATATTCCAAGTAGTTGGTGGCTACTGACACTGATGGCTGTGTTCCTTCACTGCTGGAAGCAGTATTTTACTGAATATCAGTTTCTGGAAACTACAGGATGGGAGAGTGCTGTTGGTCCTCAGATCCTGCTTCCAGGCATCCCCCAGGAATTTGGTTAGCGACTGTGAGAACACGATGCTGGACCAGATGGGTCATTGGCTGGATCCAGACACACTCATTATGTTCTTATTGTCTATACCGATTCATGTCTGCATTGCAGTAAAAGGAAAATTAAAGAGACTAATAGAAAGGTTCTATTGGGAGTTCGGTGAAACTTACTTTTTAGGATCCGGATGCAAGAAAATAATGCAACATAAGATAGCGGAAGATAGATGAAAAAGAAAGCAGTAGCTCAGGCTTGTTCAGCAGAGTTGTATAAAGTGGCGGAAGCAAGAAGTATAACTGTTTAAACCTACGGCCAATCTTGTAGGTCACGATGGAATACCGAGATGTTGGCGGTGCGCTGGAGCCAATCCGGGTGCACACCTTGGTCATTTCCGTACAACATGCTCCTGGGGTGCCATTGCAGAAAATACAGAAAGAGCTGATGGACAAAGTTGTGAAAGAAGTGGTTCCAGCGAAATACCTGGATGAAAACACAGTCTATCACCTCCTGCCGAGTAAGGCCTTTCTAGCAGGTGGCCCTAAGGTATTGTACCCCTAACCTCCAAACCTCTAGATATACAATAATGAGAGGGAGAGAGAGAGAGAGAAAGCATGAATCTGACTGGTTTTTCATTTGCCCTGCCTCTTTCTCTGGGGAAACTGCTGTTCACCATTGAATCAGAACAAATGTCAATCTGCGGGGGGTGGGGGGTGGGTGGGACACGCATTTGCCAAAGCCAGTAAATGAGATAGAACACAACCCAGATGCAACAAACAAAAGTACAGCAAGGATACCAGGCTACTGCTTGATTTAAATCTTAAATTTCTACCCTTGTTTGAAGTTTCCTTTTAACCTGAGGCTGCTTAAAAAATACATTTGTACTCCAAACAGTTTGTGCGTGTGTGATACATGTATGCTCTGCAGAAAACTCCTGACTGACTATTGTTCCTTGAACTATATAACCCTTATAGGAATGGGTATATGGTCACCGTTAAAACAGGATACTGAAAAACAAACAAACAAACAAACAATTTATTTATATATACCATGCCCATCTGGCTGGGCCAAATATTATATATTTGTAATATGTCAAGCTGGTATAATGGGACAGGCAACAGCCATCTCTGATTAAAGTAGGTTTTTTAAAAATACAGTTACTATGGTTGAAGATGACCACCAGGCAGTAGCACTTTAAAAACATTACTTTGGGATTATTACCAAATTTGCCCCACCGCCAAATTTCTTCCTAGATTTTGGGGTTATTGGAAGGTTCCACTGTGTGTGTGTGTGTGTGTGTGTGTGTGTGTGTGTGTGTGTGTAATCTGCTTCCTTCGAGGACAAAAATGTTCTTCCTTGACATAAAGATTTACTTTGCCATTGTGCAATGTGACAGCAGGGGGCAAAAAATAATTAAAACAAATGCCCCCTCCTGTTCTCACGTTGGCCAACCAGATGCCTGTGGGAAATTGACAAGCTGGACTTGAGCGCTAGAGCTCTCCTCCTGTTGGTTCCAGGAACTGGTATTCAAAAATAGCCTCTGCTTTCCTGGACGATGAAACAATGTCCTTTCCCATGTCATATCTGCATGTTGTAGCTCCTAGGGCAAATAACAGCATTGGGGGTGGGATTTTTAGAGAGAGAAAGGACCGTGAGAAGAAAACAAATCCACCCAGCTTTCAATGTATCGCTGGCATCTGCATTTGCCACCATGTAAAAACCACGCCATCATAATATCTTGGACTCTGACTCCCACCAGCCCCAGCCAGCATGGTCAGAGATGATGGGATTTGTAGTCCAGTAACACATGGCTCCTCATCCCTGTGGTAGTGGAATCCTATACATGCCTCCTCAAAAGTATGTCCTGTTGATTTATGTTTACACCCAGGTAAGTGGGCATGGGATTGCAGTCCCGGTACCAGCTTTTTTACACTGTAATGGCATTTTGAAGTGGTTATGATCTTGAGAGATGAATTCAACACACTTATTGTTAGCAAAGTAAACATCCTGTGGATTTTTTAAATTTTATTTTAAAAATGCATTTCTTTTCTTTTTAGGCTGATGCTGGCCTGACTGGCAGAAAGATCATTGTGGATACTTATGGAGGCTGGGGAGCTCATGGAGGGGGTGCTTTTTCGGGGAAAGATCCCTCCAAAGTTGATCGTTCAGGAGCCTATGCAGCTCGCTGGGTGGCAAAGTCCCTGGTGAAAGCAGGCCTCTGCAGGAGAGTATTGGTGCAGGTAAGAGGGGGCCAGTGGAGCCTTGGAACAAATGTGGGGGAATTGCACAACAGAGATGAAACCCAGTATGTCTGGAGGAAAGCCTTTATGCTGAGTGCTGCTTGATTAAAAACTGCTTGGGACAACTCTGCACCGCGGGTAACCAGAGGTGGTGTACACTGCTGTTTACTCTGCATCCAGTGAGCTCTCACCAGTCGTTTGGGAAGCGCTAAAAGGTAAAGGGACCCCTGACCATAAGGTCCAGTCGTGGCCGACTCTGGGGTTGCGGCGCTCATCTCACTTTATTGACCGAGGGAGCCGGCGTACAGCTTCTGGGTCATGTGGCCAGCATGACTAAGCCGCTTCTGGCAAACCAGAGCAGCGCACGGAAATGCTGTTTACCTTCCCACTGGAGCGGTACCTATTTATCTACTTGCACTTTGAAGTGCTTTCGAACTGCTAGGTTGGCAGGAGCAGGGACCGAGCAATGGGAGCTCACCCTGTCACGGGGATTTGAACCGCCGACCTTCTGATCGGCAAGCCCTAGGCTCTGTGGTTTAACCCACATCGCCATCCAGTACAGCCATTCATATGTATCCTGTCGTTTCTTACTAAGTGCTGCTTTTCTGATCTGTTGTTCCCAAAACCTACCGTATTTTTCCTTCTATAACACGCAGATTTTTTCTCCTAAAAAGGAAGGGGAAATGTCTGTGCGTGTTATTGAGCGAATGTGTGGTTCCTGGAGCCAATTGGTGCGAGGGGAGGCAAAAAAAAGCAGGCAAAAATCAAACCGCGGTCTCCTAGAAGGGAAACTTGAAAAGAGGAAGCGGCTGCTTTCCGGCATTCTGCCTCAGGGTCTTACTGCCCACCCATCTCTGTTTCCTTGCTGTGTTTGCTCAAACACAAAGAGCAAAGAACGAAGAGCAGGGAAAGCCCCTCCCCTCCAGGCAAGCAGAGGGGAAAGCTGAAAACATGCAGGAGGGAGAGAGAGAGAGAGCGCGAGCTGGCTGGCTTGGGTGGGTAGGTGAGGGAAAACTTTTGCCTTCCTTTCCTCCCTACCCCTCTCCTGCATTCTTAGCCAGCTGCTTCTCTGCACACCCCTCTCCTGCTCCTTGTCCCTTCTGTGTTTTTCCTTCCCTCCCCACTTAAAATGTGGTTAAAAAGCATGGATCCACATGGATCCTCAGGATCTTTGCATTCAGTCACCCCAAATTCACCATCAGATCACATAGCATGTCCATGGTTACAGCCTGCCCCCCAAAAATCACGCACCCACTGTTGCCTGGGGCTGCAATGGTGCAAAAACGTGGTTACAAAACATGGATCCACATGGATCCTCAGGATCTTTGCATTGGGTCAGCCCAAATTCACCATCAGATCACATGTCTGTGGCCACAGCATGAAGCACAAAAATGATACATCCACTGTTTCATTCAGAATGTTTTTTCCCTTGTTTTCCTCCTCTAAAAACGATGTGCGTGTTATGGTCAGGTGCGTGTTATAGAGCAAAAAATACGGTAATTTGATCTGAACTGAGAAGAAGCATGACCTAATGGTGTTTTAAGCCAGCAATGTGTGCACAGCCTAAGTCTCGTTAGAGGAGATACAGTAGTGAAAAACTGTCCTAGGCTGTCTTCATTGAGTAGCACCAAATCTTTCCCTTGATAGAGTTTGCTTGAAACATTCGAAGAACTCTGTTTGCAACTTTCCTCCCCTTGGATTTTTCTATAGCTGTTACTGATTCTCTATTTGCGAATCAAGGTTATCTTCCAGGCAGCATCCTTAGTCAATGGGAGCCCTTGCGATGTTACAAATGCTGCGTGTATTGTGGAAATCTTTTCAACTGGGTGATAAACAGCAGGGGTTAATTGCATTCATAAAATGTATTAATTTTATGGGGATGTGGGTACCTAGGTACATAACTGCTGTGCCTCACATTGGTATTATGGATAGCACAGATTATACCAGTGTTTCCTCAAATCACCTAATTATTAAGGGGTCCCTTTTCTGAATGAAACTGGAGAGATGCTTCACACTTGCATCCAAATTGGTTTAAAAAGAGTCAGTGTGGTGTGGTGGAGAAAAGGTGTTGGACTTAGACAAGGGCGACCCTGGTTCAGGTATCCACTGATAAAGTAAGCAGGAACAGATCCCAAGCTGTAAAGCTATCAGTTCATATGAACTCAAATATTCTTCAGCTACAACTTATATATCCTACAGCTGTCTTACGCTATTGGATTGAGTCACCCACTGGCCATCTCAGTGTTCCATTACGGTACTTCGGACAGATCAGAAGATGAGCTGCTGGATATCATTCAGAAGAACTTTGACCTTCGCCTTGGGCCAATCATAAGGTTTGTTCTTTTAAAAATGGATCTTTGGAAGCCTACGGTAAAGTTTTCCCTTCAGATGAGAGACCAAGAATGTGTCCTCACCTTAAGAGTGCACCCAGTGGATTTCTCACTTTGAAGAGAGGTCAGGATTCGACCCGCCACAAGAGTTTGCTTGTGGACTCTTTAGATAGCGTTTGTTAGTCCCGTGCTACACCAGGTGGGCTCAGCCCAACTTAGGAGAGAGGACCCCTAAGAGCTCTAAACTAATCAGGAAAACCTTCTAGAGAACCTAAGTTCCATTCTTATCTCAGATGATTGGAATAAAATGGTCTGAAATGATGGAGCGTTTGTCCCTAACACCATCATCCAGAACAAAATAAAAAAATTCCTTCCAGTAGCACCTTAAAGACCAACTAAGTTAGTTCTTGGTATGAGCTTTCGTGTGCATGCACACTTCTTCAGATACACACTGTGTATCTGAAGAAGTGTGCATGCACACGAAAGCTCATACCAAGAACTAACTTAGTTGGTCTTTAAGGTGCTACTGGAAGGATTTTTTTTATTTTGTTTTGACTATGGCAGACCAACACGGCTACCTATCTGTAACCATCATCCAGTCCATTTATCTGAATGGAACGGAACTCCCTTCTGTTTATTCTAATCATATGTGAGGAAAAGGTAAAAGAGCTCGCCATCTGAAAAACCCTTAAGGAAGAAGGTTAAAAGTAAAAAAAACCCTACTTGACCCATTCAAGATGTGGAGTTGTCTGCCTTCATTCATCCCATCCCGATCAGGACATCTGAAGCTTCAGCAATGAAACAGTTTAGACAGAGCTTACATAGAAGCTGGGGATTCCAACTATTTCTACCTCTCAGACAGGCCCTGATCTGTGCAGGTGCTTCCACACTGTTCCCCTTACTTCTGAGTAGTCTCATGTGAAGTGTGGTGGCTCTGAAGCCACCTAGGATTTCTCTGCTAGTCTTGTGAGATAACAGAAATGTGTTTTCTTTGCTTACAGAGAGCTGAACTTGAAGAGTCCCATTTATCAACAGACTGCATGCTACGGGCATTTTGGAAGAGAAGAATTTACATGGGAACAACCTAAAAAGCTGGTTTACTAGTTATAGGTTGCTTCCGGATTGGCATTTATTGTGGAATACAACAAATTACTCACAGTATCCACACAACATTGTTGGCATCAAAATGCAGCCTGTATTCACCCCCACATTAAATCTGGGTTTACCCTTTTCAGAAAAACCAGATCACGGTTTTAAAAAATGTTGACTCTGAAAAAGAAGGGGGGCAAGGTTTGAAAGAAGGCAATCAAATCTAAAGTGTCCGGAGGAATAAAATGTGAAGTTTCTGTGAATAAGTCATTTTATAAGCTTTTAAATATAACTTCATTACTTTTCTGTGCCTCGTTGATTTTTATTAGGGTAATGGTTTGAAAGTAGAACAGGTCCCGGGGTGCAGTATGAAAGAACAAGAGTTCATCACCTTACTGAAGCTAAGCAGGTCTGGGGGTGGTTTGTGTCTGGATGGGCGACTGTCTGGGAACTACATGCACATTGCCATGGGTTCCATGATGGAAGAAAGGTGGAATGGGAATGTAGGAAAATAAAATTATGTATGTGTGTTTGTGTGTGTGTGTGGGTAGGTACAATGAGGCAAAGCAGTATGCTTGTTTGACGTGTATACTCATGAAAGGAAAAGCAGCTGGGGGAGGGCAAATTAAATCAGGAAAATTTACATATACAGTACCCACTCTTTCACCACCAGTTCTCCAGGCAAATCAACAGGCTTATGAAGAATAGGCAAACACAGTCCATGCATCCCTTCTTTTCTGCAGCTGTAACTAGCAGAAGTATTTTGTCTAGAATTTTTAAAAGATAAGCCAAATCGTTTTTCCAATTCAGCTAACAGGGATAGTTGTAGAGCAGGATTAACACGAAGTAGTCCTCTCTTTGGGTTGGGTTCAGGAGCCACAGATTCCCTATTTGTTTTACACCTGACACCAAGAGATGTTTGCCGTGGAACACAGAATCATAAAACAGTAGAGTTGGGAGGGACCATGAGAATCATCTAGTCCAGCCCCCTGCAATGCAGGAATCTTTTGCCCAATGGGGGGCTCAAACCCATGACCCTGGTATTAAGAGTCTTGTATGCATTTATTTTCTCATGGTGAGTGAAGTTTCTGTTTTGTTTATTAACTATGGGTGAAATGGTTTCTGGTCTCTGATCATGCTCAAAATGATTTTCTTTTGCAAAAAAGAATTATTCCCTGTTCAAAGGGGAATTTGGGCAAGTCTTATACAGTAACCTGTTTTCTTGCACTAGGAGCAGTGGAAGAACTCGCCTAGGAAGCTACCTTACAACAGGTTGAATCATTTGTCCATCAAACCCCATATTTCTTAGTCTGATTGACAGCAACTCTTTGGGGTCTCATCCAGTGTTGTTTACATTGCCTCCTATGTGATCCTTTTAACAGCAGGTGCCTGGGCTTGAGAACTTTTGCTTGCAAATCATACGCTGTACTGGAATTAGGTTACAACCCCTCTCTTCTCTCTTAGCCTGCTGCAGTAAGATATTGCAGTGTCTGAAAGATTGCCCGAGGCAGGATGTTAAGTGGTAACTCCTTGGAAAGAAACAAACTACATTGCACTCAAAATGTTGGATCAGGACTGCAGTCATGGTATGGCAGCACAAAATATCACTGAAGTGCACTGTTTGAGTTTACAGTGGTACCTCGGGTTACATACGCTTCAGGTTACAGACTCCGCTAACTCAGAAATAATACCTCAGGTTAAGAACTTTGCTTCAGGTTGAGAACAGAAATCATGCTCCGGTGGTGCGGCAGCAGTGGGAGGCCCTATTAGCTAAAGTGGTGCTTCAGGTTAAGAACAGTTTCAGGTTAAGTACAGACCTCCGGAACAAATTAAGTACTTAACGCGAGGTACCAATGTATTTGGACGCGGGTGGCGCTGTGGGTTAAACCACAGAGCCTAAGACTTGCCAATCAGAAGGTCGGTGGTTCGAATCCCTGCGACGGGGTGAGCTCCCGTTGCTCTGTCCCAGCTCCTGCCAACCTAGCAGTTCGAAAGCATGTCAAAGTGCAAGTAGATAAATAGGTACCGCTCCGGCGGGAAGGTAAACGGCATTTCCGTGTGCTGCTCTGGTTCGCCAGAAGCGGCTTAGTCATGCCGGCCACATGACCCGGAAGCTGTATGCCGGCTCCCTCAGCCAATAAAGCGAGATGAGCGCTGCAACCCCAGAGTCGGCCACGACTGGACCTACTGGTCAGGGGCCCCTTTACCTTTATCTTTTACCACTGTATTGGTATTTTATATTAATTTGGAATCACAAGATACAGTCACTGGCACTAGCTTAGCTGGCTTTTTAGAAGAATTAGAGCAATTCATAGAGGAGAATAGGTTTGGCAACCCTTGTTGGTATGATACCCAAATGGATACCCTTTGTTCAGTGGCAGTGTACCTCAGAATACCCCATTCCCGATACAGGATGTGGCCATGACGTTTTTGTCCTGCTTGTGAACATGCAGGGGTATCTAGCCGGCGGCTAGAACCAGAAAGATGAACCAGACGGGGCAATTCATCCGAACCAGCGAAACTATTCTTAGGGCTGCTATCCTATGCACACTTACTGGGGGTGTAAACCTATTGAAATCAATAGGACTTCCTTCCGCGAAAAGCAAGCATAGTAGTGGGCTGCAGGTAAGGAAGCTTATGACGGGGTCCTTGAATATTACAGAAGCCCTCTGAGTACAGGAGTCAGCAAACTTTTTCAGCAGGGGGTCAGTCCACTGTCCCTCAGACCTTGTGGGGGGCCGGGCTATATTTTGGGGAAAAAATGAATGAATTCCTATGCCCCACAATTAACCCAGAGGTGCATTTTAAACAAAAGCACACATTCTACTCATGTAAAAACACGCTGAATCCTGGACCGTCCACGGGCCGGATTTAGAAGGCGATTGGGCCGGATCCGGCCCCCAGGCCTTAGTTTGCCTACCAATGCTCTGAGTACATGCGATTGCATCATCAGAATTGCAGGACTTCGTCATCGGTTGCAGCAAGAGCTACAGGATACACCAAGCGTGGGCGCGGCAAATACCAGAGCAAGCCGGCAGCACAGATAGGAAGCTAATTCGAACTCTGGAAGGAGGCGGGGCGATGGGCGTGGCTAGAGCTCCAGAAGCCGGCTTGCGTTCTGGCGGAAGAGGCGCCTTTCGCGGCATAGGGACCATAGACTCGAAAATGAAGAATGACAACTCCTTCGTGTACAGAGGGGACGACTTTTATTGTAATACAAACCCGGCATAATATAACACCTGCCTTTGCCAGCAGTACATATGAAAGTGATCTAGCGCCGGAGTCTTAGTATACCACAAGCTTTTCCCCCCATTTTTTTTTTTAATTAATTTTCCAAATTTACAACAGAAATAACATACAAAACACAAAAAAGAAAACAGATTACAATACTAAAGAGAAAAACAAAAAAACAAAAACACTTATTACTTCTAACCTAATTTAACTTTCATTGTTAACTGACTTCCTCGAATCCCCCCTCACTGAATTTCATTGTATAGTATACCACAAGCTTTGCATGAGTCCACAGTGTGATACAGCAGCAAAAACAAAAAACAAAAAAACCACCCAAAAAAAAACCACCCAACAAATTCTGTTTTAGGCTGCATCAATAGAAGTATAGTGTTCAGATCAAGGATCCTGCTCTATTTCACCTTAGCCAGACCACACCTGGATTACTGTGTCCAATTCTGGGTGCCACAATTTGAGAAGGAAATTGACAAGCTGGAATGTGTACAGTGGAGGCTGACTAATAATAATAATAATAATAATAATAATAATAATAATTTATTATTTGTAATAAATTATTTCCCCAGCCACTTGGGGCAGCTTCCATAGAAACCAAAAATACAGTAAAATATCACAGATCAAAAACTTCCCTGAACAGGGCTGCCTTAAGATGTCTTCTGAATGTCAGGTAGTTATTTATCGCTTTGACATCTGATGGGAGGGCGTTCCACAGGGCGGGCGCCACTACCGAGAAGCATTCACCACCCCGCAGAGCCCATCGCCCAGCCCTTCCCAGCTTGCTTTTATTAGCCAGGATGGGCAAGGATCAAGGAGACAGGTGGTTGGTTTCATGTGTCCAAGCAGCCTGTCCACATCCTCGGGGGTAACGGATTGACCAAGATGATCAAGGGTCAAGAAACCTTATGAGGGATGGTTTAAAGAGCTGCGTATGATAGCCTGGAAAAGAGGATACTGAAAGGAGATATGATAGCCATCTTCAAATATCTAAAAGAGCTGTCACATGGAAGAAACTTGTTTTCTTCTGCTCCAGAGGCTAGAACCTGAACCAATGGCTTCAAGTTACAGTGGTACCTCGGGTTAAGTACTTAATTCGTTCTGGAGGTCTGTTCTTAACCTGAAACTGTTCTTAACCTGAAGTACCACTTTAGCTAATGGGGCCTCCTGCTGCTGCCGTGCCACCGGAGCACAATTTCTGTTCTCATCCTGAAGCAAAGTTCTTAACTCGAGGTACTATTTCTGTGTTAGCAGAGTCTGTAACCTGAAGCGTATGTAACCCGAGGTACCACTGTACAAGAAAGGAGCCTCAAACATCAGGAAGAACTTTCTGACAGTTCAGCAGCGGAGCAATCTTCCACAAGAAGTGGCATATTCTCTTTCCTTGGAAGTTTCAAAACAGAAGTTGGATAGCCATCTGTCAGGGATGATTTAATAGAGATTCCTGCATTGCATGTGATTAGATGACCCTGGGGGTCCCATCAAACTCTCCAGTTCTATGATCATTGGGATTGCTGTGTTCCTCTCCTGTCAATGTGCATGCAAGAATTGCCCAGTGAATAGGTCAAACTGGGGTTCCCAAGTCAGACCAGTGGCATATGTCCTATTCTTTTCCACTATCAATTTCCAATGCAAAATTATATATAGGGCACAGGGCCGTCCCACCCAGGAGGCAAGGTGAGGCAACCGCCTCAGGCAGCAGGTTCCATAGTGCTGGCAGATCCCAATACAGAGCTTTTTTTTTTTTAAAGGATATTTATTGAAATTTTCAAAATATTACAAAATGAAATAAAAACAGAGAAAAATACAAAAATAAAAATAATTGATAAGTTAAAAAAAAGGAAAGAAGACAAACCCCTCCCACCATATAGATAAGAAAAAAGAAAAAATTCAACAATTCAACACAATTAAAAACATTTACAAAAAAGAAAAAAAGGAAAAAACAAATTCATTATTTCCAAATCCTCAACTGTCATCACCTTCTTTCTTAGACCTCCTCCTCCTCCCTTTCTTTGTATCCTAGTTATTAATTATCCCTGCAAGTCCTTTCCATATTGTAAAAAATTCTATCCTTGCTTTACCCTAAACAATTTTAGTCTTATCTTTCTATAGTAAAATAAATCTTAAATCTTAAAACTTAAATCTTGTCCATACCAGCTTCTCATAACCATAACATTCTTTCATAATTCTTTAAACATTTTTACTAAAACCAAATAATTTCATTCCAACATTTTTCTAATGCTCATCAATTATTATAAAACACTTCTAATAAAAAAGAAAAAAAGGAAGAAAAAAATGCAAATAAGTCCGATCTTCATCCAACCCAATACAGAGCTTTTATCTCCGCTCCCCCTTCCTGTTGTCGATCTTCGCTCCCTCCTTCTTCCCTGGCGGGGAAGGCAGGTCATCATTTTGTGGTTCGCCTCTGGGGCCGAAAAGTCTTGGACCGCGGACTCCTTGGCAGGTTTGGAATAAACACCCACAAATTTATTAGTTGAACACAGATAAGGCAAGGATATGTACAATTTTATAACATGCAGAGAACAATACGTGCAAAGAAATCAGAGAGGGGAGCTGAGGGAAGTCCTTGGGGGTGGGTGGGAAATAATGCAATTGATTATTTGGATTGATAATTTGGTATATTGAAAGTGTTTAATAAAAAATATTAAAAAAGAAAAGTCTTGGGCCGGCCTTGTGTGAGGCTCGCTTGGCCCCCGAGGAGCCCTGGCAAACGGCGACGCGGCCCCGGCGTTGGCGCTGCTTTCAACTTAGTGCCCGGAATGAGGTAGCGCTCCGACCGCTCTTCGATTTTCTCTCTCTATAAGCCCTGCCCACGCGCGGAGGAGGGGAAATCTCCCCTGGAGCTGCGGGGCGGAGCTAGGAGGCGAATGTAGGCGGGGCGAGCGCGTTCGCCCCTCCTCCTCCTCCTCCTCCTCCGAGCGTCGTTGGCGGAAACGGGTTTCGGCAATGGGCTGAGGGAGAGGAGGGAGGCGGGGGCGGCGGGGAGTACGGTGGCCGCGGAGGGTCAGGATTGGCGCTGGTGAAGCGGCAGGAGCGGGAGCGGCCGAAGGAACCGGCCTGGCGATCTGCTTGGTCCTGGGAGCGCCAGTCCCCGGCTGCTGCTGCTGCTGCTGCTGCGCCGGGCGGAGTTGGCCATGTCGCTGCTGCAGTCGGCGCTGGAGTTCCTGGCGGGGCCCGGCTCCCTGGGGGCCGCCAGCCGGGACCAGAACGACTTCGTGGGGCAGGTGGTGGAGATGGGCGAGATGAAGCTGCGGATCAAGAAGGTCATCGCCGAAGGTGGGCGGGCGAGGAGGGGCGGGGGGGGGGAGCCCTTCGGGGGCGCAGGGGGGGCGATCTCCGGGGCTGAGGGGGGGGCAGAGTGAGGCGGTGACCCCCCCAGGTGCTTTCTCGGCACCCCCTTTCCCTCCACCCCTTTTCCTCTTCAACAGCCTCTTCTTCTTCTTCTCTCTCTGCCTCCCACTCCTCATTTTATTAATTGCAGTCAACGCCTTAGAAATACCCTACCTAAGGCAGGAAATCGGTGAAAAACAAACAATAAAATCAATAGTTTAAGAAGTAAGTCAACTCCCACACCTGCTTTGTTACCTTTCTCTTCCTGTTTTTTCCCCCTGCTCAATAATTATAATAATAAAATCAGGCACTGTACACTAATGGAGAAGGAAACAGGCCCGCCCAGCAAGCTGCGAATCTAAAGTTTGGCAGGAATGGAAAGTAAAAGGGAAGGAGGGTCTTGCAGGTGCAGGAAGGTAGGGCTGGTAATCGCCACTCACAAAAGCTCCAATGTTCAGTGGCCGAAACTCTTCCCAGCAGGGACGTAAAATGGTGGGCAGAGTCTCATCTGGCTAGGATCAGGGCCCAGTAAGGAAGGTGGCAATTATCAGTTGTTTGGTGTCAACGTATTACGACTTAATTCCCTTACAACTTAGTTATAACAGCTTAATTCTGTTCTGGAATTTGCTTGCCCATTTCCATTATTAAGGAGCTGTTACTGTTTTACAGAGCTCCATAAAGGTTTGCCAACTTATTTTTTCTGGCCAGGACTCCTCTGTCTCCAGGAGCTGTTTGATAAGAACTGTATCTGGCGAAGCTTTTGCTGCATGGAGCTAAACACTGGGGGAAACTTGGCTATTTGTGTGCTTCATGTTGGTGCTGAAGACAGACTGAATTATACCAACTAGGATAGTTATGCGGTAGATCCCCCACCCCCGTTGAATGGTTGTGGGTAAAGTGAAGAGAGGGCCTTAGATACTGGGGTTGGTTTAGCTTAGCTAAGATAGAATATCACTGGTGCAATTTGGAGCTACCTTTATTTACAAGTCTCCATGTACAAGTGATGTGTTTGGGTTTGGAAGATATAACATTCAGAAGCTTCCATGCAATATGCACACAGGACAAGTGTCATGTCTTCACGTCTGGAAGCTTCTGCTTTCTGGGACTTCCAAACCCAAATGCGTATAGCATGTAAAGCATATGAATAACTTTGACACTTGCGTCAGATGGGGCCTATAGAGGGGCAAAAGTCGCCTGTAAACCCTTCCTCTTATGTTTGTGGTGACATAGAGAACATTATACAGCAAACGTTTTCAGCCGGGGGCTTGTCCACTGTCCCTCAGACCTTGTGGGGGGGCAGACTATAAATTTTTTTTTGGGGGGGGGGCTGACTCAAGAGCACCACAAGCCCCGGTGGCTGCTTACCTATGTCTTCAGAGCTTCATAGAGGGGTTGCTTTAAATGGCATCCGCTCGAGCGCTGCTACTGCTGGCACCAACAAAGTCCAGCCCCCTTCCTCCTCTAGGCAGGGTGGGGAAAAGCCAGGAGGAGGGAGGGAGGGAGGAGGTGCTGCCGCTGCCACCTGCGAGGGAGAGGGAAGGAGAGGGAAAGAATGCCTGCCCACTGGTGATCCACATGGCGATTCCTGGACAGTCCGCGGGCCGGATCCAGAAGGCAATTGGGCCTGAACTGGCCCACGGACCTTAGTTTGCCAACCCATGTTATACAGTATCTGTTTCACCCTGTAGCATTGCTGTTTCTGTTTCAGTGTTGGTAGTAGCAACTGTGAACCTAGCTCTCTCTGAATTGGAGGTCACCTGAATAATTAACTCAGTTTTGTGTTTGTCCCTGTGTAAATGTATATACAGGATGGTTAGCTGCAGACTTCTTCCCTGAAGGTAGTGGTTAGGTTGCAGAGATGTCATAGTTTCCTGAAGTGCTTTTATTCATGTTGGGGGAAACTGGATGTTTTGTTTCTTCCCACAAGTGTGCTGGTTTTGATAGCGAATGCTGTGGGGCATGTTTGCATTGCAATTTCCTTCTGGATGACTGTGACATCATAAGTGACTCATGATACAACTCTTCTCCCTGCTGTGCCATGTTCTGCCAGTTTTGAAGTTAAAAATTTTGCATTTTAAAGGCTTGGCTCTCGTTACTTAAATATGGCAATGCCCTCTACTAAAAAGTACGCAAGCAAGGTTGGCATCTTTCACTGGTTCATGAATGCTTCTTTTTTTATTAAGTTTTTCAGAAGCTCTTTGCTCTTTCTTTCCAGTAGTGACACATCTGCCTCTTTCCTCCTGTCCTCTTCTGCTGCTTTTTTGAAAAAAAAAAATGACAAAGGTGATCCTCACTTCCATTATATCTAGAAGAGAAACTGTACTGTTACTTTTCTGCCAGCTTGAACAGAACAACCCGGCAAAGGATAATACGTGGTTGGAGCAAGCTTTAAATATCTGGATAAACTCTATGGCATAATCTGCTTCTGGTCAGGTTGCCTGCTTCTGCGATTGGGCATAGATTTGTGAAGATAGCCCTGTAAAAGTGAACTGAGCCAAGTGTCTCGGACTCTTAAGCAGGAGAAGTGTCAGTTAACTATTAATGATGTTGAAGACGGCTGGTGCCACTTTGCAAGCATTATGGCGCATACCATATATTTTGGCCTTCGCACAGCAGAAGCAATGCTTCTGGTCGAGTTGTAGGCATAGGCAACATGGGATCTCTCTAGCTTCATGTGACTAGATGCAGGTTCTCATTCTCATTTGTGTCAAAATAGATCAAACCTGTTCAACAAGGATCCAGTGAGCATTCCAATGCAGTCAGGGATATTCTTCCAGAAGTGGTTTTGAATACACATATGCAGTGTCTGTAGAAGACACTTCATTCATGTGACTATCTCTCACTCTCCTGGGGGTGATTTATGTTTCATAAGTTTGGCAGTTTTGAAAGTCAGTTTTGCTTTTGTTGATAATAGGTATGTTTCCCGATCCGAATTAGACTGGACTAAAGCAGAAGTGAATAAATAAGAGTGGTGTCAGATTTATAATCCGACATTGAAGTTCTTGCTCTCTTGTCTTTGATTTTTAACTAGGACACTAAAAACTGAGATGTCCTTCTAATGTATACTTAAAGACATAACTGTATATGCCTTTCTGATTCACAGAAAGGAAAGCGTGCCTTTATACTGCAGTCACGCTAGTTCACATGATAGTCATATGATAAGACATGCGCCTTTATAATATTTAGACTTATTTTGTAGGTATTTGTCCAGCTTTTGGGTCCCTTTTCCCTTTGGTTTGCTCTTCCTGGAAAAGTTGCATAGCAATTCTGTTACAAACTTCAGTCCTGTTCTGAGAAACCAGGCTCTACTACAGAAACAAACATAAATTGGGAAATGTCAGTTTCATGATTCAGTGGCTTCCAGGGAACTCAGGGGTTATCTGTAAGTGTATGAGGGATTCATTGATGGGAAGATTCGTAATGGTAAACTGTCTTTCCCTCCACTACTGATCTTATCTTTCAGTGCAAAGCCACAGGTGTGTGTTGGGTGTAGCTTGTGATGCCCTTTCAATTCATGCAGGTTATTATTGAAGTTCCATATGCCTGGCTGATTGCTCCACCAGAACTGTGTATATACACCTTGGAACAAGAATGGGTAGATGGCACCCTGGAGATTTGCAAGCCTCCCCCAAAGCATCTATACCTGTTCACTTGCTCCGATTTTCACCCAAATTGTGATAAAATGTTCATTTACTGTTTCATTCATAACTTTTTTCAGATTGTAAAGACACAAAGACAGAGACTCGGTTTCACAAAAGGCAACAGTCACACAAGATAGCTGTGCAAGTTAGTGTGATTCCCAGGGCGTTTAGAAAACTCTTTTTATAATGGAAGGAAATGCCTACATTTCTTAATAAAAAAAACGCTTGGAACAAACGGTTGCATTGCGGCACCCCAAAGCAAATGCAAAAATGTTATTTCAGGATCACCTTGCATTAAGCAGTGTAGACACTTTCCCTGTGATAAAGCATTTTTTTGAAATGTGTTGGGAATCATACCATTTTGCAGAGTTCTCTTTGTATTTTGTATAGCAGGTTAAGTCTGCATTTAACAATAGCATCACTTTAGGGATTGTAGGCAATTATGCAGATATGTCTGAGCAAGTGCAACAGGTTGGGTGGCACGTAGATGAGTGAAAAATAGACAGTAGAGTGAAATGGTACTCTCATCCTATAGTACAGCTTATTCATTGTAAAAGTGGGCAGTTGGCCCCCTTTCTATAAGTGAAAAAGAAGGGTGTTACTGTGAGGAGGAACGGGGTTAGCTGAGAGCTCACTGATTTTCTTTAATAAAGAATTAAATGCAGAATATGGCTGGTGCAGCACAACCTTTCTTACAGTGTTTTGGTCTGTCTTAGTTTTCTGACGTGCTGTTTGAATGATCTCCCACATAGAAACCGCTTACATCCAATAAGATAGCACACGAGGGAGAGAGGCTTAGGATAGCTCTATCTCTGATATAATAATTTATTGAATGTAGGAAGCTTCACATGTGTATTTAGGTTCCTCTAAGGTACCCCTGCCCGTACGGGCCAGTCGTGACCGACTCTGGGGTTGCGCGCCCATCTCGCTTAAGAGGCTGGGGACCAGCGCTGTCCGAAGACACTTCCGGGTCACGTGGCCAGCGTGACGAAGCTGCTCTGGCGAGCCTGCACCAGCATAGCACACGGAAACGCCGTTTACCTTCCTGCTATAAAGCGGTACCTATTTATCTACTTGCACTTTGGTGTGCTTTTGAACTGCTAGGTGGGCAGGAGCTGGGACCGAACGACGGGAGCTCACCCTGCCGCGGGGATTCGAACCGCCGACCATACGATCGGCAAGTCCTAGGCGCTGAGGTTTTACCCACAGCGCCACCCGCGTCCCGCATTTAGGTTCCTCTACCCGTGGTATAAAGTGAAAACGCCCAGGGTTCTATGATTTTGTTGTGTGTCAGGTGTAGAGCCATGCTAAAGTTATTGAAATAATGGTGAGTCATGAGCATAAAGGTTGGGTGTGAATGTCAGCTTGTCAGTGTCACTCTTCCAGATGTGACGTGACAAGATAAGAAGACTGAAAGACATTATTTCTTCTGGCAGAGCTGTTTGAGCTGCTGCTTCCCATCCCAGTATCGCAGCCGGAGGAATAATCATGCTTGCCATTTGGAAAATGGCTTATTTAGAGAAGTAGCTGACACGATCCTGTTAACATTGCAGTAAGCAAATCTCAAAAAGTAGAATGCAAAAAAATGGAGTTTTTTTTTAAAAAAAACCCTCCACAAAACTTCTATAATTCATGCAAGAGCTAGCACTCCAACTGAATTGTCTCTGGTTTGATTTGTTGTTGTTAATTGAATTTATATACTGCTCTATACTCAGGGTGGTTCACAGAATAAAATCAAGACATAAAACCACAAAATACTTACTAAAAACTAAACAACAACCCAATAGTCCCCCCAATACATTTTAAAAGGGCATAGGATGTAAATCAGATCAACCAAAGGCCTGGTTAAAAAGGAACCTTTTTGCCTGGTGCCTAAAGGTGTATAATGAAGGTGCCAGGCAAATTTCCCTGGGGAGAGCATATGTTAAAATATTCCTTGGAAATAGGGGCTTGCACGTGTCAGGTGCTGGTGGTGGTTGCTCGTGAGTAATCAGGCAGGACTTTGACCTGTCTTTTACAGGTTTTATTGGTTCAGCTATTTACAGTGCAGAACCCCAAAGTTCATTTCCGTCTCAGTAACTTGCAGGTTCCGGGAGTGGCCCCTTCCGGTTTCTCCCCCCAAAGAAGAACTTAGATACCCCAAATCTCCGCCTCCCCTCCTTTCGTTTCACCCTTCTGTTCAAGCTGAGCGACGGAAACGGCATGTCTGTTTCCTGGCTGGCCGGGCTAGATGAGGTGCTTGGGCTCTCAATAGCATCTTCGAGCCCTCCCCTTGCTTGGCTACCTCCTTCCCCTTCTGCTCCACTGAAAGTGTGAATTTCCCCACCGCTGGACGAGGAGCTGCTCCTCAGAAGCATCGGAGGCTCTCTGTATTCCCCTGTCCCCCTCCCCTGTTCCGATGGCAGTCCCCGGACAGCACATTTTATAAAGGGTGACATTTTAAAAATCAGCGATGGAGAATATAAAAAAGTCTCACCCCTGCTAACTTTATGGTGAGTTACTGTGGTAGTTATCATTGGGTTTCATTTTGGAAAGTTCATATAGGCACAATACAGATATAATGCTTCTGGTCTCCATCCTTTGAGCTGGCCACATGTTTTGTCTCTTTACTTCCCAGGCCCCTCTTATGCTTTCAGATTCCCCTTCCCTTTCTCCATGATGACCATGGCCATATTCTCTTAGACAAACCGTGGTTACCATGGAATGCTGGTTAATGTTAGTTAACCATTGGTAAGGTTGATGCAGATGTAACTCTTTAACCACGATTAAGACTGTCACAGAAAGGAGAGGAATCAGAAGTGTTCATTTGTCTTTAGATACAGCTGCATTGTGGACAGGGTGGTGTTTTAAAACATTCCCTCAAGCTATGTGGGTTCAATGAGACCAGTGTGTTGGGGTTCCTAAGAAGTATCTGTGGTCTGCTATATCTCTGATTTGCAATTTGTGTCAAGCTGTTTGGCTTGCTATCTTACTGATGAGTTCTGAGAAGTTATTGTCGCTTTCCATCTCCAGATCTTTTAGGGAAGGCCTATGAAATGTTGATGCTTTCATGTAGCTGTAATTGCCTTCCACTAAGTCTTGGGGGGGGGGGGAGCAGAGACATCACCTTGCCAACAAAGGTCCGTATAGTTAAAGCTATGGTTTTCCCAGTAGTGATGTATGGAAGTGAGAGCTGGACCATAAAGAAGGCTGATCGCCGAAGAATGGATGCTTTTGAATTATGGTGTTGGAGGAGACTCTTGGGAGTCCCATGGACTGCAAGAACATCAAACCTATCCATTCTTAAGGAAATCAGCCCTGAGTGCTCACTGGAAGGACAGATCCTGAAGCTGAGGCTCCAATACTTTGGCCACCTCATGATGAGAAGAGAAGACTCCCTGGAAAAGACCCTGATGCTGGGAAAGATGGAGGGCACAAGGAGAAGGGGACGACAGAGGACGAGATGGTTGGGCAGTGTTCTCGAAGCTACCAGCATGAGTTTGACCAAACTGCGGGAGGCAGTGGAAGACTGGAGTGCCTGGCGTGCTCTGGTCCAGGGGGTCACGAAGAGTTGGACACGACTAAACAACTAAACAACAACAACAAAGTCTTGGAAAGATATGGACAAAAATTTAGAGGAGGAAATTGGTAGAAAAGGGCACTGAACTGAGTAGGTTGTAACTTTAAACTTATCTCTGATTGAGTCCTCCTTCAAGCATTTCCACCACAAATTCCCAAGATTATTTGGAGAAAAAATATTATTATTAAAGTGGTGTAACACTCCCCAAACACACAGATGAGTCTTTAATGTGGTTACGCTTTTAGAAACTTAGATCTGACTGCTGCTGTCAGAATCTAGTGATTTTTCGAAGTTCTCAGAACTTTGGTTGCTCATTATCTCAGAAATCCTGAAGCTTTACCAAGTACCTGGTGTTCATATTGCAAGTGGATATTTTTCCAATCTTAAAAGAGAAAAGGCAGGAAGTTGACTGGTAGAGAATTTTTTAAGGCTCTGTCCAGGAGGAGGGAATTGATTCTTGATATGCAAACGCCCTAGTGGGCCAGGCTTCAAAGGATGTGACTCGGACAGTAAGGTGTGCCAGGAACACAGCAATTAGTGAAGTATGCCTAAATGATAGTGCTTTTCATCCTTCCGGTGATGTATAAGATGTCAAGGAACTACAGTAGGAAGACACAGCAAAGTGGATTGCAATAGCAAGCCAGTGTGCCATAGAAATCTAGACCTTAATATGCCCTCTGGAATCTTTGGTTTGTTAGCAAGTGCTGGAGAATCCTCCTTTTCTGCCTGTCAAAGTCCATTGAAGCATCAAGTTTGCAGTGATTTGCAGCCAGATGCTTTTGGGAAGCTCACAAATGGGGCAGTTGCTATCCACTGTTGATGATTCAACTGCCTCTCATGTCCAGAGCTGCACATTTCTCATCCTATATCCCCCAATTAGCAGTCATAGTAGATATGTCTGTCATAGGCTTGTCTCTGTGATTTTGTGTAATTTTTTAAACATTTTTTTTATTGAAAATTTAATTCTCCGCTAATGGTAATTAGCAAATATTGTGGCTATAATTTCCACAAGCTAGTTACGAGTTGTGTAAAATAGGTCTAGGATCAGCAAATATTCACAGCATTCTTTTTTTTTAATGGGAGGTCCCAAATTCTAGCATTATATGAAGTAGATAATTCAGATTTCTCTAACCATCTAGGAGCACTTAAACTTGACAAAAGCCCACAGTCTCTGCAGAATGGGGGTAAAGTGTCTCTTTTTTAAAAACAGCTGTCTTACAATAGCAATATGAATCTTTCTGTAACTGCATCCCAGCCCAATAGATACTTGGGAAAGGAATTGGAATTATTAATTGGGGAGGAAGTTGCTGGCACAATAATTTAAATAGCGTAGATCCCACATTGCAGTGTTCTTGGTGTTGGCTTGTTGCATTAGACCGAACTTGAACGCTTGCTTGAATAAGAAGTATTAGTTTAAACTGTTTTACCTAAGCCTCTTTATATCTCCACATTCTTCAGTTTTAAGCTTCTTGGCATACTAAAAAAATGTTGGAATCTGAAGTGCCTTTGAATAACAGTGAGGAATCATGTAGTTTCTACATTATGAGTTTCTAACCCTGTCCTCACAAACCATTGCAATCCGTTTATGTGAACATTAGGAGGACCAGAAAATTTGTCTTGCGGTGATGACATAAAACGCAGAGAAGAAGCCATTAAAACAATGCTGTTCAGCGAGTGGATTTAAGGATATGTATGAAGTAACCTCCAAGCTGTTCTGAGCCCTGTTCAAGTAGTTGTTTTTTTCCGTGAGAATAATTTGTATTGTTTTGAAATAAATAAATAAATTCTTCCACCTACCCACTTCCCCAGATTCCTGGGAAGATACACAATAGTAGGTTTAAGTAGCTTCTGATCTAACTAATTCTTAGCTGCCTGCTTTCCTTTTTGCAGGGCAGGTAGTGAAATGGAAGATAAACAAAAACTATTAAACTGTTCAGCCATTCGCAAGGGTGGTTTTTATAAAAATACCAAGCGGCAAGACAGTCTTAAGCAGAGGAGTCAATTATAAAGCTCACTGCTGTCTTGTCAAATTGGCCGGCTTAAAGCTTTTAGAGCTTTTGTATGGAATGGAACAGTAGTGCTTCAGAACACAAGACAACTTTCAGTATCTTTTGGCACGAATTGTTTAAGGGCTTTGTATGAGAACGGGAGGGACACTTGCATGTGGTTAACATTCCCACTTAATGATCAGCAGCCATGGAAGTTCCAGGGTAGTAAATAATCCTGTGTTCATTCTCAGGATTTTGGCATTTTATTTTAAGGTGTCTCAAGGAGTGAAATTATAATTTCTCAGATACAAGGGGGGAAATGCCATCAGTGGGTGTTTAGATTTAGAAGCATAGAGAGGTTTTGTTCCCTGAGAAGTAATTTATGCCCAGATCTTACAAGTCTCTGGATTTTAGCTAGACACAAGGGGACACTTTTAAACTAGAGAGCTTCTTTCTCACATCTGTTTTCAAGTCTTAAGATGGGTAACAGTTTCATCTCATTCATTTTTATAACTCTTCTGAGAGAGAGCTTACATTCTGTTACTTTATGGAAATGGTGTTGAATTGATTATTGTGACTACATTTTCCTTGCTTCTGTAACCTTGCAACAATCTAGTTTTCTGTGTTTTTGGCTTGGTGCCTGGATGCTAAACCATAAATGCATACAAATGTACTCAGTTTTCTTAGGTTCTTGCCCCTGTCCATTGCATTAATAGCTACGTAAAGGTCTTAAGTTTATTCTTAGTTCCAGTTCCTGTGAATGCCAGGATCATTCCTGCTTTTTAACTCCTTCCTGTTAACCAATGGGGGCAACAAATTAAGTATTACATCCAAACTGGAGAGCATGGTTTGTTTTACTCCAAACAAACCATGATTAGCTGAGAACAAACCCTTAGTTTAATACCAGGGTTATAGATTATAATTCTCTGAAGGCAGTTCTCTTGCATAACAACTTCTATAGGCAGATTCACCTGAGAAACATATTTGTGATGTGAAAAACCTGTGAGTTGATGGATACACACACATGGAGTGTCTATTTTTGTTGATGCATGAATTGAGGATGCCCAATTTTTGGTAGAGACTCTCTCCACACCTCTTCTGCATCCTGGTCAGTAATACGAGGAAAAGGTCATATTTTTAGGAATCATGCTAGTCCTGTCTCGGACTGCAAGCTGCCTTACTCCTTGAGCCAAAATTATGTGTGTATTAAACCTGAAAACCATGTCACTAGAACACCTCATAAACTAAATCCAAAGGTAGTTTGGATTCTTTAGCTTTAAATCTAGAGTTGTTATATTAGCCTGATTAAGGAACAACATTGCTGTCAGGGAAGTGCCATCAGCTCAAAGGTGAGAGGTGGAAGGGCAGTTGTGTTATAGGGAACCTTCGAAAATCTTGTGAAGCAGTTCCTCCTCCGGCGAGGAGGAAAGCCCCACCTCTAGTGGAGAGGAGGTGCAGGGACCAGGGGATGCTAGGGAGAGCCTCAACACTGAGCCTGAGCAAGCCGGAGAGGAGGGAAGTACCCCTTTGCCAGCGCCCAGTCTGCGCAGTAGGTTTCGGCACAGGGAGGGGCGGAAAAGGCTGGGGGTCACGCAACTGTTATGCTGGGGGAGGCACAAAGACCGACCACTCCCAGATTCTGCTAGCGATTGAGCCAGACATGAACTTACGATGCTCTTCACTGTAAATAGTTTACACTAAGAATAAAGCCTGGAAAACACAGGTCAGAGTCTTGCCTGTTTGCTCTCGAGCAACCACACCAGCACCTGACAATTGCTATAGACTTTCTGTCCTGATTTATTTATTTGACACCTTTAAAACCCCGGCTGTTCAGTATAATTCCCAGAGTGCCTTTGTATGAGAGAGTGATACAGGCTCTTCCTCGGTTTTACGTAGGTATGAGAATGTCACAGAGCTACATTTTTTGAGGCTATTTGTGCCAGGTTTGTGCACTCTTTTAAATGCAAGTTTTGGCACCCTCTTTGTAAGGCTGTGGTTTAGCTGGTTTTACACCGAATGGCGTGGTTTTATCAAGGCCAGAAGGCTGAAGTACTGTATTGGTTGGTGATGTTTGTCCTCCTCCTCTCTGCTCAGGAAGCCCAGAAGCATTATGAAAATTACTAAGGCTGCATAAACACCATACCCTTTAAAGCACATTCTTTCCCTCAAAGAATTCTGGGAACTGTAGTTTACATCTCACAGAATTAGAAATCCCACCAGCCCTTTAGCTCCAGTGCCCAGAATTCTTTGAGGGCGAAATTGTGCTTTGAAGGTGTATTGTGGGCACAGCCTAAGGACACAGGTGCCCAAACTTTTTTCAAAGAGGGCCAGATTTGATGAAGTGAACATGCATGAGGGCCGACCAAAGGTGTTATGCTTTCTTTAGGATTGAAGTTGTTGATTTCGGACGGTGGATGTAAGATGCTCACATTTGTAGCCATAGGACCTTTGTTTTGTGAGGTCTTCTCCAGAGGATGTTCTGTCTGGTTGAAACCTAGTTCCTCCTCTTATTCAGCAGAAAATAATATTCAGAGTCCACTGGACTCCAGCAAAACTCTACCAGAAGAAAATAACAAATTCAGACAACTGCAGGAGATGTGGGAGTAAAAATGTGAACTTAGTACATATGATGATTAACTGCCCGATGATAAGATCATTTTGGTGCGAGGTGAGGCTATATATAGCAAGAGTAATAAATAGAAATTGTTATTTAGGGGAATTGAATTGAATTCTAAATTATATACTGGAAACGTGGAAGATTACAAGGGGTAAAAAAAAAATATGGATGTACTGTGCCATATTAGAAGCAAAAAAACTTGTTTTGATGAATTGGAAGAGCCGCAAAAAGATTCCATTGAGCACATGGATTGACAATATGGACAGCCTAGCTACATACGAACGAATTGCATGTCGATGCAAATTAAGAATGGATCAATATGAAGAAATCTGGAAGGAATATTTAAGCGATAAGGCGGACAGTGGTGGGAAGTAGGGGGAGGAGAGGAGGGGAAATATTGTTAAAAAGGTGGAGTTATAGGTATATCAGTACTCAAATCTGAATTATTAAATTGTGTTATTAGTGTTATTGAGGTTTTTGTTGTATGTGTTTTTTGTGGTTGTTGTTTGTATTGAAAAAATGATTAAATAAATTTAAAAAAGAAAAAGAAACCTAGTTCCTCCTCATCTAGATATCTCATTTTAGTCCAAAAGCAGCCTTATGGCCAGCCCTCCTTCAAATGTAGAAAGGCAGTGATAGCGCTCAACTTGCAAGGATTGTGGGGTGGGGCTGAGCAATACCTGGCTTTCAACATTGCATCATATCACCAGCTAAACATCGCACTATATTGATATATCACAATGTTTGAAATAAGGACGTAACTATGTAGAGGCATTGGCTTGCGTCACAGTTTTTCCCACATTGTGATTTTTGCTTAGCCCCAGGGTAGAAAAAATCCGTGATTAAAAAAAAAAGTCAAATCCAAAAAAACCCAGGATTTTAAAAATTTAAATCAGATTTTTAAAAATTTAAATTGGATTTTTTTTATTTAAATTGGATTAGTAAAATAAAATGCTTTTGGAGGAAAAATCTTTCTACAGATAGTTTTCTGTTTAAGTTATGTATAGTCCAAAGGATTTGTTTTAAGTTTTTCATGTGTGCTGAAGTTTTTTTAAAAAAATTAACCACATCAGTTAACAAACATGGATACATATGCTATAATGTTTTTGTTTTAGTTAAATAAATTGTTTAAATTGTTGTTAAGGAAATGGTTATTTTTCTCCTTCCAATATAGTACAGCAGAAAAGTTGTCCAAAAAGAAACAGTTAACTTATTAAAACCTCTCAAAAATTTCATAATTATCTATTTCTAATAGCATAATCAAATCAGCAATTTTTGATATAACTGTAAAAACTACTCTGAAAATTTATTATTCCAAAAATGAAACCTTCGTCTGGTTGTAAATGTTAACATTATACCAGCAAGAAAACATTATACCAGTAAAAAATATGATTTAAATCAAGTCATACTGACCAGTGATTTAAATCATTATTTAAATCGATTTGATTTAAATCAAACCCACACTGCTTAGCCCACAAACACAAATCATGATTCATGATATATTGCCGGGTCAGAAATTATGAAACACGATATGGATTTCAAACTGGTTTTGTGTGGTGGACAGGGAAAGCCTGTTTAACTTTTGTGCCAGTCTCTGAACTATTGTTTCTAGAAGGTTGAAGCAGAGCCTGTTTTAGCTAAAATGGTGTTGGCAGGGAATTGACGTCAGGTGGACCTTGTAAGATTTCAGTCAATAATAACCCCCTGCACATTTTCACTAATAATTCAAGCCGTCTTTGACAATTAATTCAACATAGTTGTTCTTCTGTTCCGTTTATGGGAATTTAATGCTTAGCAAAACCCCACTCATATATATATATATATATATATATATATATATATATATATATATGACAGTTATATTTCTTAAGGCAGTGGAAGTATGGAAGTATCAAGAGAACACATCTTTCTTCCTTCTTCCGGCCTTAAGTTATTTATTGTTGTGATGTGGCAGGTTTTTGATTTATTTCCAGGCCCGGACTTCCTGTGTTCCTGAGGCATTAGGGACTTCATGCCTTGAATTTTTTTGTAGGGTTTTTGCCCATGATCTCTTGAAACACCAGCCAAACTGCGAGCAAGCTTAAACAAACAGAGGACATAGATCACGAGAGGACATATATTCTACATAATATTTGGGTTTTCTCCTAACCAGGTCTGGTATCACCATGAAGCACACATTTCTACAAAATAAATAAATAAACAAACAAACATAAGGTACATTGAGGTACCCTGATACAGAAACTAGAGAAAAGCAAAATAAATATCTAAAAATTCTTAAGTTATAGAAGATAAAAGAATCAGGCATTAAAACAATGTGTTAAGGAAATGTTAAAACAACAGTAAACTAAAGAAAATGGCCACCACAGTTTAAGTTGACTGCAGCAAGGTCTTCAGTAATTGCCTGAAAACAATTAACAAAATCTAGTTGAAGACTGTGCCATCTGTGAGAGTTTGAAACTTTCTTTATTTGTGTTTTGGGTTGGTGCACAATAAACCAGTCTGAAACACACCAGGATTCCAGGAAGAGACTACTGGAATTGCAAATGAAGCAGCACCATGATTCAGGAATAAGATGCAATTTTGCAAAGAAACTTTTGCCTGTGACTTAGTTGTACCTATGACTCAGCCAGGGAGTGTTTCCTGTTAACAGGGAACGTATTTCTGTTCAGAGCTCGTGTTTTGCAATCACCCACTCAGCAGCCTGAGAGTACAAATCATGTGCTTATGATAGCAAATTACAATACCTGGGCCCAGTTAATCATGTTCTTGAATCCTTTCTCAAATCATAGCCTCCTTGGTCTGTGAGTGATGTGCTTTTAAAGGGCAGGTTGTCAGCATTCAGTTTTAAAATAGTCCCACTTAAGGTTTTTGTCAGCGTGCCACAAATCGAGCTCTAGCTCGAAGAGAAGCTCGACAGTCTAGTGTGTGCTGCAGTGCATATGCATTCCCAGGGACCCTTTAGTATTGGCCAGTGGCATAGCGTGGGTTGCCAGTGCCCGGGGCCATGCGGAGTGAGGTGGGAGGGAAATGGATGGAGTACACATATGCATTCAGTTGCCTAATGGCATTTGCGTCACCCAGGAGATCACAGCCGTAGAGATAAGAAATGAAGAGCCGTTCTGTTGTCTGGAGAAGTCACTTCCTGGTGAGCAGGGAGAAGCCGTTTTCAGTGGAGCCCAGCGATGGAAGCGCACAGCTGTATTGAGGCAGCAATGGGTGTTGAAATTTTGTGCCCCTAAGAACATTGTGCCTGGGGCAACCGCCTTGTACCTCCCCCACGCTTTGCCACTGGTATTGCTTGCAATGCAAGAGGGAGATGCAGACACGAGGTCTTGCACACTTGCTGATGGTGCCAGCTGAGCCACTGGCTGATTATTCATGCTTCAAAGCAGGGGCAAAGAATCATGGCTCAGCAGTAACTTGTGTGGTGGTGGTGCTGTTAGAAGTGTCCCAATACTATAACATATAGTGTAAAAGAAGAGCGGAGCAATAAAAGTACAGTCATACCTTGGAAGTCGAATGGAATCCGTTCTGGAAGTCAGTTTGACTTCCAAAATGTTTGGAAACCAAAGCTCGGCTTCTGGTCTGGCTGGAGCTTCCTGCAGCCAGTTGGAAGCCACGGAAGCCCCATCGAACATTCGGCTTCCAAAAAAGCATTCAAAGACCGGAACACTCACTTCCGGGTTTCGATTGTTCAGGAGCTGAAACATTCAGCAACTAAGCCGTTCAAAATCCAAGGTACGACTGTATATTATATCTACTGTAATCTGTGAGCGAATTTGGATCACATACTTAAACATCAGCCTTAATAAACCATAATATCTCCCTTGGTACAGTTATATTATGAGCCTAAATGAATTCATATTAATTGTGATTTGTCTACTTTTCTGGTCTGTAAACTCTGAGATACACACTCTCTCTCGTGAGACACACACACACATCTCCACAGCTTCTATCCATATTTTTTGAAATATATGACATTCCTTCAGCTCTTTATAATCTTCTGATTCAGGAGGTATCATGCAGTGTTAGTACAAGCAATGCAGCGTATAGGCTGTTTTTCCTTTCTGACATCCAGTGTGGTGCTGGGGTTAGAGTGTTGGACTAGCACCTTGGGAAGGTACCCCTGCCCATACGGGCCAGTTGTGTCCGACTCTAGGGTTGTGCGCCCATCTCACTTAGGAGGCCGGGAGCCAGCGCTGTCCGCAGACACTTCCGGGTCACGTGGCCAGTGTGACGAAGCTGCTCTGGCGAGCCGGCACCAGCGCAGCACACGGAAACGCCGTTTACCTTCCCGCTATACAGCGGTACCTATTTATCTACTTGCACTTTGGTGTGCTTTTGAACTGCTAGGTGGGCAGGAGCAGGGACCGAAAGATGGGAGCTCACCCCGCTGCGGGGATTCGAACCGCCGACCATGCGATCGGCAAGCCCTAATCGCTGAGGTTTTACCCACAGCACCACCCGCGTCCCTAGCACCTTGGGAAACCAGAGTTCAAATCCCCAGTTGGCTATGAAGCTAACTGCCTTTCAGCCTAACCTACCTTGTAGGGTTGTTATGGGGATTAAATGGGTGTGTGTGTGTGTGTGTGTGTGTGTGTGTGTCTACCTTGAGCTCCTTGAGGAAAAAGGTGGGATGTAAATGCAAAAACAAAGCAAAACAAATCTGTTGGAATCTGTATTCTCCTGCTGAATCTGTACTCTCCTGCTGGTTCCTCTTTAATTCAATTCCTAGGTATGAACAATACAAGCTTTAATGCTGGTGTGCTTGTTTGTTTGTGTTGCTTGTCTTGAATTAAAGGTGTCATCTTGCACATGTTCAAGCCCCTTCTGGCACAGTGTATCCAGCTTTTTCTCCTGGGTGATCCCTCCGTGCTTGTGTTAGATTGCCTTAATTTACTAGAAACATTTAAGTTTCACCACCATCTCTCTTTTTCTCTCTCTCCTTAGGTGGCTTTGCTTTTGTATATGAAGCTCAGGATGTTGGAAGTGGCAAAGATTATGCTTTAAAGGTAAATATCCTCAGTTTCTTGGGACTCAATGCATGTCTTTACATTGTTGACATGGTTAACAGTAAGGCAGCAAACATGAAAATACCCGTAGCTTATAATGAATCCATTTGGAATCTTTCCCATAGAAAGTAATGCAAAATGGATTCATCCGTTCCAGACTTTTAAAAACAACCCCTGAAACAGCAATTTAACATGAGTTTTGCTATCTAACGAGACCATTGATCCATAAAATGAGAGCAATAAACAATGTACTGCAGTCAATCAATCAATCAGTAAGTAGCTGAAGTGGGTTCCACACAGTCACAAAAACAAAACGAAAAGAGCCACAAAAATGCAAAATAAATAGCAAAAACAGACAGACCTCAGCATAACACTCAAAACAGAAGCGTGGCACTCAAATTGGAAGCGTAACACTCAAACTGGAGCACATTCGGCTTCCGAAAAAAGTTCACAAACTTGAGCACTTACTTCCGGGTTTGCAGTGTTTGGGTTCCAAGTTGTTTGAGTTCCAAGGCGTTTGAGAACCAAGGTACCGCTGTATGTCCTAGTTGGAAGGAAGCACGGCTCTTTCTTTGTATGTTTTTTTTAAAAAAAAAATCTAAGGGTGTGTATGGGACGTGAGTGGCGCTGTGGTCTAAACCACTGAGCCTCTTGGGCTTGCCAATCAGAAGGTCAGCGGTTTGAATCCCCATGACGGGGTGTGCTCCCATTGCTCGGTCCCAGTTCCTGCCCACCTAGCAGTTTGAAAGCACGCCAAAAAGTGCAAGTAGATAAATAGGTACTGCTCCAGCGGGAAGGTAAATGGCGTTTCCGTGCACTGCTGTGGTTTCAGTGTTCCGTTGCGCCAGAAGCAGCTTAGTCATGCTGGCCACATGACCCGGAAAAATTATCTGCGGAAAACACCGGCTCCCTCGGCCTGTAAAGCAAGATGGGTGCCGCAACCTTTACCTTTACCTTTTAAGGGCATGTACGGAGGCGATGTTTGTGGCAATGATTTGTACAATTAGTAAAGTAGGAGGCTACCAGTAGGTGGTGCCAAAGCCAGTGACGGGCGGAGCCAATTAAGTCTAGTTTCTTCCTCATCCTTCTCCTTGTTAAGTTACACAAGGGCAACGCTGAGACTAAGGAAGAGGAAGATGACAGGCCTTGCCGCCACCTGGACTGTTTATAACTAATAAGGCAGACAGTGGGGGTTAGCTGAGGGCAGACTGAAGTTTGGGGGCAGTGCATGCTTCACCCTAAGTGGCTGACCTTTGCTGCGATTTAGTACCATAGTTCATATACTTTCTTGCTGCATCTGAGAAGTAAACTATTGCTTTGCCAAATGCCTGCATTCCTGCTTCACGGTGTCTTTGTAGGCCACCTTCCTTTCTAGTGCATCGCTACTGTAGAGAATCATTGGGATCTTGCCATTCGAGATTTGAATGGTTGTGCAAACTCATCTGGAACAATAGCAGGAGGATAATGGTGTCCCTTTTTTCCAATTGGCTTTTGTTTCAGAGCAACCTAGAATAGCTTTCAGTGTTAAACCTTTGTTTCAGGCTTTTGCTTATTGCTTTTTTGATATACCGTATATGAGTTGCAAGCCCTTTAACTTGCACCAGATGCTTCCAGAGTGTTGAACAATGAAATACTTAGAGGTGTGCATTTGGATAGTTATGGGGTATAGTGTCATCAATGCTACGTAAACACTTAAAGAATAAATAAGCCATAAAATCTTAGCCTGCACCCTCCCCAGGGCTAAAGTTGTCACTAGTGAATGTGTCAGAGCAACTTACAAGTTAGCTATTACCATGAGACGGGTGTTCCTTCGGCCTGGGATACTTCTGTCCCAGAGTAGATTTGTTGAAAACATAATATTTGTTACATTTCTGAAAACATGCAAGCCTTTCTTCCTCTAAGGGGCTCTGAGTGATATTTTGGTTTCATAAATGACCTGTAAGGTAGATCAATCTGAGCAGCAGTGACTTGTCCAAGGGCACCCACTGAATGTCATGGCTGAGTCAGAAGTTGAAGGTGGGAACGGGACACCATATCAGGCTGACATTTGTAGCCATATTTCTCCATAACGGGTAGGTAGCAAACTTTTGGTGGCCCAAAATTGGGGAGGTGTGCAGGAAAGCCCTCTTCTTAAGCTGTAAAACAGACTCTGGTGTCATTATAAGAAGGTTGTAGAGACTCTAGAAGGATCTCCAAGACCTTCTCATAATGGTGCTGCACCAGAGGGAGAGAAATGGGTGTAAATGTGTGAAGCTTCCAGCCCACGTGTGCTCATGAGTGTATGTGTGTATGCCCTTTTTTCTCTGTGAAGGAGAAATGATTACGAATAGCACTGGGTGCTTAAGCTTTGCCTTCTGAAACAGTGTACTTATAGAGGTTACTTGCATGTGTTCAACAGTTGGTCGTTAACTGTAACAATCTGCAGCTTTCCAAGCGAAAATTAAGATTCCCGGGAATTTGCACTAGGCACTAAGCTTGCACAAGGTTTTAGGTCACAAGCATGTGGAATTGCGGAAATCTGAAAGGTGTTTCCATGCAAAATGACATTCCTCAACCGGATGCCCTTGATATATTGTTGGACTACAACTCCCATTGGCCATGCAGCTGGTGTCTGATGGGAGTCGTGATCTGACAAAATTTGGAGAGCATTATGTTGAGGGAGGGGACGCGGGTGGCGCTGTGGGTAAAAGCCTCAGCGCCTAGGGCTTGCCGATCGAAAGGTCGGCGGTTCGAATCCCCGCGGCGGGGTGCGCTCCCGTTGCTCGGTCCCAGCGCCTGCCAACCTAGCAGTTCGAAAGCACCTCCGGGTGCAAGTACATAAATAGGGACTGCTTACTGGTGGGAAGGTAAACGGCGTTTCCGTGTGCTGCGCTGGCTCGCCAGATGCAGCTTTGTCACGCTGGCCACGTGACCCAGAAGTGTCTCCGGACAGCGCTGGCCCCCGGCCTATAGAGTGAGATGGGCGCACAACCCTAGAGTCTGTCAAGACTGGCCTGTACGGGCAGGGGTACCTTTACCTTTACCTTTACCTTTATGTTGAGGGAGACTGTTATACTGGGCTAAGATTCTCTCCCCCCAAAATGTTGGAACTATTCTTGCAAGTGACTTCATAATGGTAACGTAATTTGAACTTTAAGTGATGGGTCTCTGGTGCTGCCGTGCTTCTTGTCACCAGTGCTTCACAATGGATGTTGAAGATGGCAAGGCAGGCTGTCCCTGATATTCGCGTGTGGGCTGTGAAATGTCTCTTTCCTTATATAAATCATAAGAATATATGCTGTCATAAAAAAGACTGATATTAATTTATTGGAAAGATAATGCCATGTCTCTCTGTGATCAATGGATAGAAGATACGGCAACTCTAGCAACACATGAACAGATTGCTTTTCGACGCAGATTGTGTATGGATAAATGCAACAATATTTGGAATCCATTCATAAAAAGCATAATGCCTTGTTAACAATTTTACATTTCTATAACATCTTTATTTCCTGACAGAGATTATTATCTAATGAAGAAGAAAAGAACAAAGCCATCATTCAAGAAGTTTGTTTTATGGTATCCTTTTAGAGACAACCTGAAACGCTTTGGGTAAAGCAGTCCTTAATTACACAGTTATGCATATCCGTCTTTGGTTGTCACAGGTTGTCTAAGGGATCATATCTGTGTAGTTCAGAAATTCCATAGTATGGTACAAATGATCTTTCTTTTTGTTTGTGGCACCAGGATTTCTTCTGACACATTAAGTGAAGGCATACAGATTAAAATTTTGGCTTGTCTTAATTTTCCCAGTTCACATAGGCACTATAAAAAGAAATGTGCTTTGTGACCTGTTCTTATTTCTTAAAACATTATTGGAAATGTTTCTGTAGCGGTGGATTTGCCTGCACGCTCCCTGCCTCCAGAGAAAGCTGGGAATTCCAATGGATTTGGGACTGTAATCTCTCAAGGGAACGAGCTGTTCTTTATTGTATAACCTGGCTGCAAAAGATGTGTTCCAAATCTAGCAATCTTTGAAACTTTAACAGATGAAATCCTCTAGAAAAAGCTATCTGGTCACCCGAACGTTGTCCAGTTCTGCTCTGCTGCATCGATTGGAAAAGAGGAATCTGATACTGGGCAAGGGGAGTTTCTTCTGCTAACCGAGCTTTGCAGAGGTAAAATGATAATTTATGTGGGCTCTTTATTGTTTGGTGGACTAATCTAGCAGTTCAGCCAAGCCGGTCCTTCCTTCAGAGATGACTGTGGTGAGGCTGGTCAAAACATCCTTCCAGCTTTGTAGATAAGCTGACCAAGTTTACTTAGTCAGCAAAAACCTCTAGTGGCCAGCTGGGGTCTTGGCAGAGGAGGAAGAAGAAACCTCTGGTAGTACATTTCTATACCAGACACATTTCTATGCCTCCTGGCAGCCTACTTTGGTTTTGGTGCTGGATGCTGAGAAGGGATGGAGCACTCTATTCCTTCATGGAACTCCTTGCTATGGCTACTGGGCTCATGCCCAATAAGATAAGGCTGTTTTCTTTTTCAATTATATTTTACCAAGTTTCAACATTTTTAACATACAGAATCAAGATACAATTTTGTCTTTTCTCTTGATTTCGTTGACTTCCCACCTTGTTTTCCATGGAGTTGTTGCCTCTCTCCTTCTGCTGCCCCCTATCTTCTATCTGTTAAATCAGGCAAAGGCTGTTTTCTTGTCACAAAGGGGTTGCACTTCCAGCCAGTGTCACAGATCTTGTCCACCAGGTAGGGTGGAGACGCTATGCTAGCTTCCCAGAAGCTGGACCTTTCAGTTGTTGCTTCCCGGGATGGAGAGGGGCAGGATGGTTGGTGCGGTGCAGATGCACGGGCAGAGCCAATCCAGCGCTCTTTCTGGTGCGTTCACACTGCACTGACATCTGGGCCGCATCACCTCTTGGTAAAGCAAATGTGACCCACCTGCCTGGAAGCTAGCACAGCGGCTCTTCCAAACCAAGCAAGCTACTTCGCAAGTCACTCTCGCATCTATGGATATGTTGTTCTATGCTGGGGGTTCTTAGAGTATAGCCTCAGCCCCCCAGCTCTGCATTTGCCCTGTGCCTGATGTCAGGTCTTCTTTTTTAACAACCATGTGTTGCATGTGTTTGTCTAAAGCCAAGTTGTGTGCTCCCCCTCATTTACAGGTGCTCCTTTTGAGCTAGGCACCCACCAGAGCTGTCAACTGTCCCTTATTTGGCGGGAACCTCCCTTATCCCAGCGCCGTGTCCTGCTGCTGTCCCTTATTGATGATGTCCCTTAAATTTCCCGGGTTTCAAAGGAAGCAGCTCCTCTCCCTCCCTCCCTGCCGGCCAGGGAGGAGGGAGGCTCCAACTGTGTTGCTTGGCTGCGTTGCTCACCCAATAATGAGACTTAAGAACGACTGGGGAGTGGAGCTTGCATGCCTTGTGCCGATCAAATCGGCTACGTTGCCTGGGGACTCGCCTTTGCTCAGTGCTTCCCAGCGGAGAGGTGACTGTGGTTTTCCTTGCTGCATCCCCTTTGCTGGGTTGCTGCGCTGTGGGAACCACCGCTTGAGGCTTTGTTTGGCTGCTGGCTGGGCTTTTTGCCTTTGGCTCAGAGGGGCTCAGAAGTCGAACATACCCGTGCCTGGAAAGTCCCTTATTTTGGCTGCTGATCCCTTATTTTCGAGGCTGCTGGTCCCTTATTTTCAAATCTGTAAGTTGACAGCTATGGCACCCACACAACCAGGAGTCCCGATTATGCAGAGCTCTTATACCAGTGTTTCCTAATGTTGGGTCTCCAGCTGCTCACTGCCCTATATACAAAGTGAAGCTTGCTTGTTGGCCTTCTTATACAGACACTAGCATGCAATACAAGGTGGTTTGGATGCAGGTGGCGCTGTGGTCTAAACCACAGAGCCTCTTGGGCTTGCCGATCAGAAGGTCAGTGGTTCGAATCCCCACAAAAGAGTGAACTCATGTTGCCCTGTCCCAGCTCCTGCCAACCTAGCAGTTTGAAAGCATGCCAGTGCAAGTAGATAAATAGGTACCACTGTGGCGGGAAGGTCAACGGTGTTTCTGTGAGCTCTGGCACTCGTCACAGTATCCTGTTGTGCCAGAAGCGGTTTAGCCATGTTGGCCACATGACCTGGAAAGCTGTCTGTGGACAAACGCCGGCTCCCTCAGCCTGAAAGCAGGATGAGCTCTGCAACCCCATAGTCGCCCTTGACTGGACTTAACCATCATGGGGTCCTTTACTTTACAAGGTGGTTGTCCCCCTCCCCTTTTTTAATAAAAAAAGGAATATTCAATGATCGGTTGTGTGCCTTACACAGAAGCAATCCATGCATCGGTCTCCCCTTACCCCTCTCTCATAACCTTCTTGTTTATTGAAAGCCACATTGGGAAAGGCATTTTAAATTGACGTAGAAATGACTGGCTCTTCTTTCCTCCCACACAGTTATTCTTTTTTCCCTTTCTCCCCCCCCCACCCGAGATGGATATTAATTAGGACTGTGAGCTTTAATCACAGCTTTAATTGCCGATTAAAATTTGCTCTCTAATTAATTGGTGTGACCGAGACTGAAGGGCACCCTGCCGTGCAGGTCACACAGACATGATGGCTCCTTTGTCCTTGTGCCAAGTTGAAAGAGAAGAAACACTTGGAAGAGGTTTTTTTTTTATGGCTTTCCCCTTTGGTCTGTATCCAGAGCTAGTAGATGTTTTACATTTGAAGTTAGTCAGCCTTTTCTCCTTGCAGTGAGAACTGCAGGCAGCTGAGACTGACAGGGCCCAGTATTTGCTTTTGCTCATTCCTCCACCCCCCCCTCCTGCTGCCCTTGGATCTTGGCCATGGTTTGAGAATTGAGGGCTGGGGAATTAACATTTCACATACGCTGGAGTTCCTTGTTTTATATGTGCAGGAGCTACTGCCTAGGAACAGGATAGAAAGATTTGCTTAGGAATCTAATATTTTGTAGGAGGGCATGAGAGGTTTGCTGTTTGTGGGCTAATAACGGGGCAAGATGGCCGCCCATCTCATCCTGGTTTGAGGTGGCAGACTTCTGAGGGTGGAAACCTGGACCCCCATTTTGTGGTGTGTTCACTCCCAAGAAGGGAAGAACTAAGGAAGGAAATTAATTGGCAAGTAGGGTGGGCTTTACCCTTTCTGGTCTGGGGTGGGGGCCAAATTCTCACTCAAATATAGAAGAAGCCATGTTGTTTGCATGCTTGGCTTGTGTGTGTGGCGCCACATCTGCATGTTTAAAGTGTTATTATCCCACATTATACAGTGATGGCTTCCCTAAATTGGTAGTGTACAGCTCCCCAGGGAATTGCAGTTTGTTAAGGGGTGCTGAGAGTTGTTAGGAAGCCCTTGTATTCCCCTTGCAGAGTTTTATGAATTTTTCGTCCACAGGGCAAGTGGTGGAATTTCTGAGGAAAGCTGAAACCAAAGGGCCCCTCTCGTGCGACACGGTGTTGAAGATCTTTTATCAGACCTGTCGTGCAGTGCAACACATGCATAAGCAGAAACCTCCTATTATTCATAGAGATTTAAAGGTACAGAATCCGAAACAAGCTGAACGGCTGATTTATGCAAAGGAGGAGTTTGTTATGAATCCGGAGCAGCAGCCAGTAGCAAGTTATTTAATCTTTTCATAAAATTTATATACTGCTTGAGGGTAGAAAACGAATGAACCTAAAAGCAGTTTATAATATTTAGACTGAGTGTGTTTTGAGTTTGTCATGTAGTAAATGGAAAAGTATTGCATCGGATAATAATAATAATAATAATAATAATAATAATAATAATAATAATAATAGTGGTAATAAAGTTATTATTTATACGCCACCCATCTGCGTGGGTTTCCCCAGCCACTCTTGGCGGCTTACAGCATATAAAAACATAGTAAAACCTCAAATATTAAAAACCTCCCAATAGAGGGTTGTCTTCAGATGTTTTCTAAAAGTCAGAGAGTTGTCCATTTCCTTAGCATCTGATGGGAGGGCGTTCCACAGGGAGGGTGCCACTACCGAGAAGGCCCTCTGCCTGGTTGGCAGAAACATGCTACTAAATTATATTGGCTGAGAATAAAGAGGTGGGAGGATGTTAAGGATTGGTCGTACATGTACACAGCCCACACACTAAGTTAGTTGCAAGCTTAGCGGTGAGCACATATGGAAGTCCAAACCAAATGGTTCATAGAATGCTTTTATAACAGTCACTACATTTTAGATCTCTTGGGGCTGGTTCATACAGCCAGCCATATGGAAACATTCTTGTAGTGCAATCCCTAATTAAAAGTAGTCTGGGAAATATTGATAGCTACATGATGTTTATCGCATCTTTCGTTGTACTTTATTCCATTAGGCTAATCTAAGAAGCAGCGTTCGCTGCTCTCCAGAGGGAAGGCCTCTTCTAAAATAAACACACGTATCAGGGAGTGTGAACAGTGCAGCCAGTACAGAATTGATAAATCTTGTGCGCTTTGATGCTGTGAACTTGGAGGATATATGCATGAAAAGCTGCCTTTTTTAATATAAATGTAAGTGTGTCTGCTGAATGTGCACCCTTAAACTCCCCACTTGATTGTCCATACAGATAGAAAATATGCTGATGAGTAACCAAGGAACAATTAAACTGTGTGACTTTGGCAGTGCAACAACCATAGCACATTACCCTGACTACAACTGGTCCGCACAGAAAAGAGCAGCGGTTGAAGAGGAGGTGAGAAACCTGATACTCTGATTTATTTTCAACGTTTCGTAACTTTAGGCTTTTTGGTATCCCTTAAATCCATTAGATCAAATTCTGTCGCAGTGGAAATCACTTGCAAATGTTATTGGGGGGGGGGGGCATTCTTTCCCTGGTCCTATACAAGACATTCTTAAACTACTGCTGTAATAAAATAGTAGCCTTCAGCTGTGTATGGCTGCAAGCCTGTACACATTTAACCTGGGAATAAGCCCCACTGCATTAGATTGTGCTGTCTGCTAAGAAGCACCACATAAAGTGTCCTTTTCTCTCCGAACCACAGCACAAATACTACATCTCTTGGGTACTTCGGTCTTCTCTGTTGGTTAAGGTTGAATATATTTCGTTCAGATAACGTAAAAGTCGTGTCCAAAAGTTCTGCATTCGGTTTCCAAAATGAATTGTGAGCCAAGCTGCCTGTGTTGCCCTGATTTGTATAACATTACTTCTGAGAGCTGCTTTTCAGAGAACCTGGAATGCTTTTGGCAAGGGCTGGTAAAATAGCAACAGGAACCTGAATTTAGGGAGCAGCAGTCTTAGAAGAGGGACGCGGGTAGCGCTGTGGGTTAAACCACAGAGCCTAGGACTTGCCGATCAGAAGGTCGGCGGTTCGAATCCCTGCAACGGGGTGAGCTCCCGTTGCTCGGTCCCTGCTCCTGCCAACCTAGCAGTTCGAAAGCACGTCAAAGTGCAAGTAGATAAATAGGTACCACTCCAGCGGGAAGGTAAACGGTATTTCTGGGCACTGCTCTGGTTCGCCAGAAGTGGCTTAGTCATGCTGGCCACATGACCCGGAAGCTGTACGCCGGCTCCCTTGGCCAATAAAGTGAGATGAGCGCCGCAACCCCAGAGTCGGCCACGACTGGACCCTAATGGTCAGGGGTCCCTTTACCTTTACCTTTAGTCTTAGAGAAAATCAGGGAGCCATGATCTAGGATGCTGCAGTGCCCTCTCCTAGTCACCAGGGGCCACTATATTTTGCTGGAACTTCATGATAGCTTTTAAGGCAGTGCTACATGAAGGAGTTTGCAGTGGTCAGTCGGCTGGCCATGTGGGAACAGGAGGATTGCAGATTTACTGGTCACAGGGTCATCAGGTTGTAAACCATGAGTGGTGGTGGTGGTGGGGAACTCTCAAAAGGGTGGCCCATTGGCTACAGGCATCTGAAATCATTCCTGGAGTAGCATAATGCTGCTTACAGGTTTTTGAAATATTGAGTGGTATATAAATGCATTTAATAAATGAATAAATAACCAAGAAACAGATCAAAGAAGATCCCTCTTCTTTGAGAGTTCCCTGCCGCATCCCATGGCTTGTAAGAGGAGGATATTGCTATCTACATATATATCCAGTCTAACAGACTAGGTTGGCAGGAGCTGGTACAGAGCAATGGGAGCTCACCCTCTTGCAGGGATTTGAACCATCGACCTTCTGATTGGCAAGCCCAGTGGCTCAGTGGTTTAGACCACAGTACCACCCGCGTCCTAGCCAACCTAGCAGTTTGAAAGCATGCCAGTGCAAGTAGATAAATAGGTACCGCTGTGGTGGGAAGGTAAACGGCGTGTCAGTGCGCTCTGGTTTCCGTCACGGTGTTCTGTTATGCCAGAAGCAGTTGAGTCCTGCTGGCCACATGACCTGGAAAGCTGTCTGTGGACAAACGCTGGCTCCCTTGGCCTGAAAGTGAGATGAGCGCCACAAGTCCATAGTCGCCTTTGACTGGACTTAACTGTCCAGGGGTCCCTTACCTTTACACCTGACAGACTACTAATACTGTACTTAGAAACAAGAATTGACTTTCACATTGATTTCCTGAATGTTAATCTTGATTTGCATGCCACAAAGACAAAAAATCATTTTGTTTCTTTTTATTAGTTGCTGCTGCAGGAGTTACAGAAGCCCAAATTTGGCATACAGATTGTTTTGATGAAAATCAAAGCATTTTGTGCTTGGGGTGCTCTAGGTTCCTTTTAAACTTTATTTTGTTTCTGAATCTCTGCTAAGTGTATAGAAGAAGAAAAATGTCTTTATTTTGTGTGTCTACAGATCACAAGGAACACAACACCAATGTATAGGACTCCTGAAATAATAGATCTATATTCAAACTTTCCAATTGATGAAAAACAAGATATTTGGGTAAGCATTTTCTTTGTACATAGATTAGACCTTGCGTGATACCTTATTTCTGAATATTTTCTGGAATTTGTATTTGTTTAGGGAATTTCTGCCCCTCCATTTCATCCCAAGGTGGTTCATAGTAAACCAATAAAGCATACACAATAACACCACCGCAATACAGACGTTAAAGCTTCAAAAATGTGGTAGCGACTTAATACATATAATAAACAAACAAACAAACAAAACAAAAAAACAAAACAAAACAAAACACCTTTTGCTCCTGATACTCTTTCCTTTGGTTAAATATTATTTATCAGTTCTAACATTTCACTAAGCACCGTACAGATTTAAAAACAAGGCAGTCCTTGCCCACAGGTTTTCAGTCTAATAAAGCATACAACACACAAGGAAAAGGGATAGAGAAGGAAGAGGAAAACAGGCAAGCTTACATAGTTCTTAAAATGTGACCACCTTAAACAAACAGCTCATGAAAAGGAGGAGCCAAAAGCATCTAGAATTTCTCGGGTGAGCCAATGGAGTGTGTGCTGTTACCTCTTTCTCTGTTGGCTAGTGTTGTAGTCGTGAAAACCTCTCACTCCTTTATTAGGAATGGGTGAGTTCACTGTTAACAGTTTCACCAAATCAGACCCAATAGCGTAAAACCCTTGAAATCAATTGACCTAGGTTAACCTTGTCCATTTAATTTCTTCGGTTGGACTGCCCTGACATTGGAAGCAACCTGAAGTGCTTTAAGCTACCAAACACTGTGCATTGAATTAAAAATAGACAAGACTGTGCCAAATCATCTGGAAATTTACAAGGACAACACAACACAAGGAACCGGAGGAGAAGAGACATATAAGCAAGCACACAGATTTTTCAAGAACATTGGGAATGTTAAAGCCAAACAGGGATAGGAGGCTTGCATTTTTATGTACCGTATTTTTTGCACCATAACACTCACTTTTTTCCTCCTAGAAAGTAAGGGGAAATGTCTGTGCGTGTTATGGAGCGAATGCCTGCGGGTGGCGGGGGGGATCTGCTGCAGTCATGAGCAGAGGATCCATGGTTCCCCTTCCTTCCCTCCTCCGTGGTTACAAAGCATGGATCCACATGGATCCTCAGTATTTTTGCATTGGGCTACTCCAAACTCACTGTCAGATCACATGTCTGTGGCCACAGCATGAACCACAAAAATCATATATCCACTATTTCGTTTAGAATATTTTTTTTCTTATTTTCCTCCTCTAAAAACTACGTGCGTGTTATGGTCTGGTGCGTGTTATAGAGCGAAAAATACGGTAAGTGGTTGGTGGGAGTGGGGGGGAGCCAGTGCAGTTCTAAGGAAGTACAGCTAAAAGAAAAGAGGTATTTGGAAGTAATTTCTGGCTATACTCTCAGTTTTTCTAATTGAAGCTGGGAAGGAAGAGGGAGAGGCAGGAGAGAGAATAATTCTCTTGTTGACGGATTTGATAGAATGTACTGATAGGAATGCCTTAAGCACAATGCAGTGAACAGCAGACAATGTTCCAGTCTTACTGGTGAATACATTGTGAATACATTGTAGGGATGCGGGTGGCGCTGTAGTCTAAACCACTGAGCCTCTTGGGCTTGCCGATCAGAAGGTCGGCGGTTTGAATCCCTGTGACAGGGTGAGCTCCCATTGCTCTGCCCCAGCTCCTGCCAGCCTAACAGTTCAAAAGCACTCCGGTGCAAGTAGATAAATGGCAGGAAGGTAAACAGCGTTTCCGTGTGCTCTGGCTTCCGTCACGGTGTCCCGTTGTGCCAGAAGCGCTTTAGTCATGCTGGCCACAAGACCCGGAAAGCTGTCTGTGGGCAAACGCCGGCTCCCTTGGCCTGAAAGCAAGATGAGCGCCCCAACCCCATAGTCACCTTTGACTAGACTTAACCTTCCAGGGGTCCTTTACCTTTACCTTTTACATTGTGAATACATGGGCGCATGGGCAGTACAGCATCTTGTCCTGAGGCTCTCAGGATCAGTTTGTGGGGAAGGACAGTAGCTCAGTTTGTAGAGCATCTGCTGTGAATGCAATAAAGTCCTGGGTTCAGTACCTCGTGACTCCCAAGTAGGGCTGGGAAAAAGTGCTGTCTGAAAGCCTGATGAGTCGCTGCCATTCAGTGTAGATGATACTGAGTTAGATGGACCAATGGTTTGACTCCATATAGGGTGGTGAAAGCAGCAGGAGAATACATAGAACTGATGGGCAGGCAGATTATTCTGTATTGCTCTGCTGGGTGTTGTGATAGGAATTTTATGGTCTTAGATATATGGTAATGTTCATAAGCGTACCAACCAAGCACGTACATAGATCAGCACAGGAAGACCGACCTGGAACCATTTTGATTCCTAAACTGAGCAAATGTTTTCTTTGCAAGGTCAAAGTGGGAAACCTCCCCATTGTCTCTTTCCTCACAAATCCTGTCTTAAGGGCAAATTTAAGATATGAATAGGGTGTGAGCCTGTGACCTGGCCCAGGAACTAAGTATTTATCATTACAAAAGACTGGCCAGGCTCCCCAGGCAATCCAATCAAGTAACCTGCCAGATAGGAGATAAACAACGACAGGAGAAAAACGACATTCAAAATTTCTGTTTTAGACCGCCTTTTTTGTGATGTAGGTATGATGTATCTGAGGGGTGGTCTTAGGTTACACCCCTTCTGTGATGTATGCATGATGTTTCTGGGGGTGGTCTTGATCGACAGGGTGGGAATTTCAAAAGTCTTTATGAGGCCTTGCGCGCAATTTTTCTGGGTTCCTCCTCTCTTGCGTGTGAGGGGAGCACCCTGTTGCAACAGATAATAGAGATCAAGCTTACTAGCTGCTTTGCTTCTCAATATTATCTGGTTGGCCTCTTGTTATTCTCTCCTACCAATAGGGAACCTATGTAAGGACTCTATATGGGCTCTTGGATACCCCATAAGGGAAAAGGGCAATTTTTGTTTACAACAGTGTCAAGCTTACCAAACTTCTATACTTGATGAGAAATCGATTCAGTACTTATATGCACATCTTGCTCAGTTTTGACATGATCGCCTGCGTTTCCTGTCCTCATCATCTCTGAGAGAGCGGAATGTGGGAACTGCTGAAGTGTTGCGATTATTTATTAAATTTATTGGTCGCTTTTTTGCCATGGCAGCTCAAAGCGACTTTCAATATTTTAAGCAAAACACAAACACATACACACATTTTAACCAGCATATATTTTTTTTAAAATGAACTGCATTAAAACATCTCAGCCACACAAATAGGCCATAGATGGTGAAAGGCCTGATTGAAAAAGGCATGTTTTTGCCTGGCGCCTAAAGAGAGAGCAGAAGCCACCATTGGAAAGGCCTGTTCTTGTATTGCCACCCTCTGTTCTGTTGTGGTCGAGATACAAACCTGGGATGGCAGCCAAGGTTCATTGGCAGGGCTCAATCTGGGAAGCCAAATCATGGATCAAGGGAAGTAATAGTGCCACTGTATTCTGCTCTGGTCAGACCTCACCTGGAGTACTGTGTCCAGTTCTGGGCACCACAGTTCAAGAAGGACACTGACAAACTGGAACGTGTCCAGAGGAGGGCAACCAAAATGGTCAAAGGCCTGGAAACGATGCCTTATGAGGAACGGCTAAGGGAGCTGGGCATGTTTAGCCTGGAGAAGAGGAGGTTAAGGGGTGATATGATAGCCATGTTCAAATATATAAAAGGATGTCACATAGAGGAGGGAGAAAGGTTGTTTTCTGCTGCTCCAGAGAAGCGGACACGGAGCAATGGATCCAAACTACAAGAAAGAAGATTCCACCTAAACATTAGGAAGAACTTCCTGACAGTAAGAGCTGTTCGACAGTGGAATTTGCTGCCAAGGAGTGTGGTGGAGTCTCCTTCTTTGGAGGTCTTTAAGCAGAGGCTTGACAACCATATGTCAGGAGTGCTCTGATGGTGTTTCCTGCTTGGCAGGGGGTTGGACTCGATGGCCCTTGTGGTCTCTTCCAACTCTATGATTCTATGGTTTCGTGTGGGATATTCACGGGGATTAAGGCAACAAACTGCGGTTAGCACTCATTATGGCTGCATGGCTGCAGCAGATCATCCAATGCTGTAGTCTGCTCCGAAGTAATTGAATACCATAGGCTATTGGATGAAACGAAATAATAGCTCCCATAGCTGATTTGATTTAAGCTTGAACAACTTAACTATTTAGGAATTTGGGGAGGGGTTTTTTTTTTGTGTGTGTGTTAACTTCTGTATTCTTTCCCTGCAGGCATTGGGTTGTATCCTCTATCTGTTGTGCTTCAGGCAACATCCATTCGAAGATGGAGCTAAGCTTCGAATAGTCAATGGAAAATATTCAGTTCCTCAGAATGACACAAGATACACAGTGTTTCATGATCTCATTCGTAAGTTTAAGTCTGTAATGCTAAATTCACTTGGGGCAAATGAAAGGGGAGTGAACTGATGTATGAATTTAAGGTTCTTTTTGTTTGCTTCCTTTGCAAAAATGCACCTTTTAAAAAATAGTTTCTGTTCCTGTAATTAATGGGAAATGACAGTATACATGCAGGTTGAAGAGAAAATCCATGAATATAAGAAATTAGAAGTGGCAGTGAAGTTAACCGTTCCATCTTTTTATTATTTGAGTGTAGTGTTGATTTTATTCCAGTGCACAGGTAGGCGATTTATGGCCCACCCGGTGATGTGTACTACAACTTCCATCAGCTCAAGCCAGCATGGCCAGTGATCAGAGATGATGGGAGTTGGGAGTCTTAAACTTTTGGAAAGCACCAGTTTAGGGAAGCCTTGTTCTAGCATATGTGGAAGGGATTCACCACTCCTGGGTGACTAAAAGTATTATACAGTCCAGCATGTTCTGAGCTTCTCCCTTTTCTTAGGGAATTCTCAGCTATTGATCACTGAAACAATTAAAGCCACACCTTGTGGTATAACTGAAGTTATGCAAATATTCGTTAGCCAGGTCTTTTACCCATGTTGAAAGTCTCTTTGGATAACTGGCAGGACAGAAATCTTAGGCCAGGGGAAACCAGAAATTTGTCTTTGAGATCTGCAGATTAAACCCCTGTTTCAATAATCTGTTGTGTCATTTTATTAGGATCGAGTCTGAAAGTGAATCCGGAAGAGAGGCTGTCTATCACGGAGCTTGTGAATCAATTGCAGGAGATTGCAGCTGCTAGAAATGTGAACCCAAAGTCGCCTATCACAGAGGTAATTGGAGCTATTGAGCAAAGCCTTATGGTTTGGGGTCCTCTGCACTGAAACTCCAAATCGCTCGTTGAAGATGCACCAATGTTGGAATAAGGCAAATAGATTGGCGTGTTTCGTACAATTCTTCCAAAAGCAATGTTGTCAAATAAATTCTGTTCTGTTTCCCATCCTCTGGACTCTGATCTCAGAAGTCAGGGAATAAGGGGAATAAATAGCAGGTACAGAGAAACCCCAACCTCGTGCCCCTCAGCATTTTGGACTACAATTCCCATCATCCATGGCCCATTGGCTATGGAGACTGAGGCTAATGGAGGCTGTTAGTGGGCATGAGTTTGGGAGAGGCTGGTAGAGAGCAAGATCTGCTTCATTTCTAGTCATCTTGGCATTTGCATGTGAATAATCTTTTTTATTATTTCTGGACTGCTTGAAATATAAGTGCTGATCAAACTTTGCAACATTCCCTTCCCGCAATCTACCAAACGCATTTGGTGCTTCACATACAATGTGACGTTTGCATCCGTCTTATAAAGTAGATCAGTTCTATCTCTGTATTGCAGAAGAAGCAATATGAGGTTGGGCCGATAGGAAATTGAGAGGGTGATAGTTTGCCTAAAGCTACCTAGCGAGATTGCTTTTGGAGGGCAGAGTTGAAACAAGGACTTTGATGGTGTAGAGGCTAAGAGCTTGAGCTCCAGTCTTCAGCCCTTTTTGACCTGGACTCTCCTCTAACCTCTGTGCTGTGTTATGGGACCCTCTTTAATTAAAATACACACACACACACACACACACACACACACACTTACAGTAGTACCTCTGGATGCAAACGGGATCCGTTCCGGAGCCCCGTTTGCATCCTGAGTACAACGTAACATGCGTCTGCTCGTCTGCGTCTGTGCGGGTCGCGTTTTGCCGCTTCCATACATGCGCATGACGTCATTTTGAGCGTCTGCGCATGCGCGAGTGGTGAAACCCGGAAGTAACGCACTCCGTTACTTCCGGGTCGCCATGGAGCATAACTTGGAACGCTCAACCTGAGGCATATTTAACCTGAGGTATGACTGTACTGTATATATTGACTTTTCTCTAGCTTTGATGAGCTATCTTGGCAAGTATAGCTTGTCATGCAGTGCTGCGGGAAGTGGTATGTGCTGACATTTCCTCTTCCAGAGTAAAGGAGCATTATCCTCCTTTGTACTTAATTGACCTTCGTATAAAGATTTCTGTTTTTTTCACCTCAATTTTTCTGCCAACTTCATTAGATGAAAAACTCAAATGAATAAAATAGAGAATAGTGGTGGAACCCATTTTATGGCCAGGATACAATTCATTTGTGGATCCCACCTGGCAAGTGGCTTTAAGATGCTCTGTATTGCTTGTACCCTTTGGTGGGGTGTGTGTTTGAAAGAGATCAAAGTACTAATTCTGGAAGTGACTGCTTTTCTTTCCAGCTCCTTGAACAAAATGGAGGCTATGGAAATAACGCTCTGCCTAGGACATCTTCAGCTGTAGTAACACAGAACTCAAAGCCAGCAGGGCAGCTCAACAACATGTACAATGCAGGTATATTCCCAAATATTCCCCCCTCCCCCCCATTTTTTAATCAGAGCTTCAAAATATGTGAGATCTCCCAGTACCATGTCTGGTTGTACTTCTTGGCAATTTCTTTTCCGACCATTTGTTTAATAATGGGACTAAGCCTTTCTAAAGAAATGCAAAAATATAGGAGAGAGTTTAAGTGTACAACCAAATTGTTTGGCTCTGAAGCTAATAGACTGAAATTGTGCTCAGTTACTTTTCTGTGCCCTTGGCTCTTAGGTCTGACGGTAGCCGAATGTGACCAGACTTACAGCGGATTCTTTGATATTCTTAGGGGCGGGACGGAGAGGTTTCTCACAAATATCAAGGACACATCTTCAAAAGTTATTCAGTCTGTGGCCAAGTAAGTAGAACTGTAACTGTGCTGATAAAGGGAATGCAGATCCACAAACATAATTCACCTCTCCCTCAGTGCATTGGGTATTTTATGTACTGTGTCTTTCCCACCCCCACATGTGGTTTTTAAAAAGAGATGGCCTTCTCCAAAACTTGTGAAAAAGCAGGAAGGGGTGGGTTATGATAGGATCAGCGGATCTCTGCTTTGGGCACTATCCTGATTCAAGATATTGTGGTTATGTGGTTTTGGAACTTCCAAAACGTTTGGAAACCAAGGGGCGGCTTCCAGTTGGCTGCAGGAAGCTCCTGCAGCCAATCAGAAGCCACGGTGGACATTCGGGTTCCAAAGAACGTTCGCAAACTGGAACACTCACTTCCGGGTTTGTGGCATTCGGGAGCCAAAACTTTCGACTCGTGAAGTGTTTGGGATCCAAGGTACGACTGGAAGAGGCATTGTATGTGTGCAAAGTTGTGTACATCACTAGAAAAAGCTGCTTTAAAAAACAAATCCCTAACCTGGTTTATACTGCAAATGTTACATTATTGGAGAGGTTTGAGCTCTCGTACTGAGAATATTGTATTGACACAACCACACAAGTTCAGGACAGAGCTAGATGCAATAGTGAGCATAAGTTCTGCTGCCCTGCTCAGCAGCAAGGTTTCTGGTTTGACTCCTAACCTTCTGTTCCATGCAGTGCAACTTGGCTCTGTGACAACCTGCAATTCCATGCCATCTGGTCTACAGACCACCTGCTAAAAGCAAGTGGCAGCATGGGATCCTAGCCAGGATAGGTTAAGAAATATGTAATATCCCAGTAGCTGAATGTTTAGAAGGAACATTTGAAGCATAGCAGTTTCTGATTGGCTTGACTCCCCCACCTGTAAAAATAAACTTGTGAAAGGCACAGAAATCCCCATCTGCCGAGCCTGGCAAGCTCCAAATATTATTGGATGTTCCAAATTAGTTTGTTTATTTAGCTGTTTTTCTATTGCCTTTCAGGGCCAAAAAGGGGTGCCTCACAATTAAAAACATAACTATTTAAAACCTAAAACAGTAATTGTAAAATGTAGCCCATAAATAAAGTGCAGTAATTAGAATCAGCAAGTTCATTCATTTTAAAAGCAGATTGAAATAGTGAAGTCTTTAAAGACTCAAGTTCACAGCCAGACACAAAGCTGGGTGGAATGTCCCAGGGACAGGGCTACCACTGAAAAGGCCCTGTCTCTTGTGACTGCCATACTTCAGTTTGTGGTGTAAAAAAAGGCAAAAGATGGTGCTTAACATATGTATGGTTTGTTTTTGTTTTTTTAAGTAAAACATGAGATTATTATAAATACAAAGAATAGTACAGCTCTAAACCCACAAGGATCAACATTAAACCTGGCATTTAACATGTAATTGCCAGCTCATTCAAAGACTACCTGGAATGAAAAAAGGTAGGAACCGGTCCTTACAAACTAAAAATATGGAACAGATTAGCTACTTTTGGGGGTGGGGGTGGGGAGAGAGGGAGCACACAAGCATGGAGCTACCATAGGAAAATTCTTGCTACTGGAAGCTGCCAGTTGAGCTTTGAGACAGCTGAGGAACTCAAGAGTGCGCCCCCCCCCCGAATATAAGCCAGCCTAACCCATCCTCTGGTGCCCTCCTGGTGATGCCAGACTACAGCTACCCTCAACCTCAGCCAGCATGGCCCATGTTCAGGGATGCTGGGAGTTGTGGTTCCAAATATCTGAAGAGCCTCAAGGTTAGTAGAAGGGATTCTCCAACACCTTTCTTCCCTGCAGTTTTAAATATAAGAATTGGTATAGTTAATCATGCACGGAAGTTTACCAGTACCCAGTGGAACTCTTTCAACATGGGTGCCCCATGGTGAAGGTTGCGTCTATAATCGCAGTGCAGTTCTGGGTGTCTGCAGTGTGCTTGTGTTCTGGGTTCTCCAGACTTTATTTACCTTTCCTTTTCAGAGGATCGGCAGCCACTGCAGCTGGAAGTCATCAGTGGGGTTTGGGGGCACAATTTCCCAGCTGAATGCAGAGGCATAGCATAGGGGGGTGGGGGGGCACATTGCCCCAGGCACTGTTTTTGGAGGGGCGCATGAGCTGTTGTGTCCTTTTCATGCCACTCTCCAGCTGGAGGGTGCCTTGAGAAGGACGCAATAGGCATGCATCCTGCCAACCCTGCGCCACTTTTGCGAGTCTCAGAAAGCGGTGCTGGGCTCACAGGGCGATGTCGACCGCATCGGCCGGCTGGGCTCTGCACTGCACAGCTGGGCAGGTGGAGCAGCGCAGCCCTGCTTAGCTCCAGTGGGTGGGGGTCATTCCAGTGGCATCCCCCCACCCCACCCCAGGCGCTATCAAAAAATGCTTTGCCATGGCTGAATGGTTATTATAGCATGGATTCCCCATAGTCCTGTACCTACATATACTTCTATGGGAGAAGGCAGCTTGGGAGAACTGGCAGAAAATGTTGATTTTGTGGGTAGGGCATTCCTCTTGCCCCTGGCACCCATCAGCCGAGCCTCTGTAGACAGAGACTATGGAGAGGGAAAGCCCTTGTCCTAAGGCACTTAGCTAATAAGTACCGTGTTTTTCTGTGTATAAGACGCCCCATGTATAAGACGCCCCCTATTCTTGGGGATTCCAAATTAAGAAAACCCCCTCAGCACTACCCGTGTATAAGATGAGCCCATAGCTGTCAACCTTCTCTTTTTTGTGTGGGAAATTCCCTTATTCCAGCGGCATTTCCCGCTGCTTCCCGCTGCTATCCCAGATTGTTAGATACCCCGTAGACTGTCCCCAGGACAGGTGAGGCTGCTGATCCCTTATTTTCAAATCTGAAAGTTGACAGCTATGGACGAGCCCCAATTTTAAACCTAATTTTTTGGTAAAAAAACCCCATGTCTTATACAGTGGTGCCTCACAAGACGAAATTAATTCGTTCCGCGAGTTTTTTCGTCTTGCGATTTTTTCGCCTTGCGAAGCACGGACTTTGGAAAAGCTTCAAAAATCACCAAAGTCTTCAAAAACCTCAAAAAAGGCTACCACACCGCGTGCTATGAGTTGCTCCTCGAAGTGAATGCACGGTTTTAAGACAAAGGAAACAAACTTGCAAGACGTTTTCGTCTTGCGAAGCAAGCCCATAGGGAAATCCGTCTTGCGAAGCAACTCAAAAAACGAAAAACTCTTTCGTTTTGCGAGTTTTTCGTCTTACGAGGCATTCGTCTTGCGGGGTACCACTGTACACGGAAAAATACGGTACATTAAACTTAGAGAGAGGCTTGAGGCTTATTACTGTGGAGTGATTATGACCTCAAGGTTCAGGTAACCAATGGTAAGTCATCTTCCATTCACCTTTTTCATGATGCAGTTTTTGTTGGTTGCCCAAGGGCAGAGGCCTCATAGGCCCAAGGGTAGATCAGCCGGCCCTCCTCCCATCTTTCTGCTCTCTCCCAAGTGTGGCGCTCGAATGCTAGCCGCCGTCTTCTGCCAGAGAGAAACCCCTTTGGGATGGACTGGAACCGTCTCTTTCAAGCAGGGCCTTTCCTGGGCAAGGTGAAAAAGCTGACACTTCAGTAAAGGTCTTTTGAGGGCCCAGGTGTGGATGGACTTGACCATGGGGAACTGGTTAGTGACAGTAGGGAGAATTGTATAGCACCTGAGTCGAAGAAACCCAAACCGAAAGCAAACCCCACTGCAGAATTTGTGCTTGGTTAGTTCTTAATGAGCCAAGCCGTATTGCTAGTATCCTCCGTGCTGAAATCATGCTGTGCAATAAATCAAAGGCTCTTGTATGTACATGTTATGAACGTAAATAGTAAAAAACTGCATTTTTCCACTGCAAAATGGTGAGCTATCTATAAAACCAAAGCAAAGGGTTTGGTATGAATTTTATGTTCTTGCTGTTAAAACTGATGCCATATTAAACTTATAGATACCATATTTTTCGCTCTATAAGACGCACCAGACCACAAGACGCATCTAGTTTTTGGAGGAAAACAAGAAAAAAAAAATTCTGAATCTCAGAAGCCAGAACAGCAAGAGGGATCGCTGCACAGTGAAAGCAGCAATCCCTCTTGCTGTTCTGGCTTCTGGGATAGCTGTGCAGCCTGCATTCGCTCCCTAAGACGCACACACATTTCCCCTTACTTTTTAGGAGGGAAAAAGTGAGTCTTATAGAGCAAAAAATACAGTAGATACCTGCTTGCTGCCCAAAGAAATAATTTGCATGAGCAGTGTAAAGGTTTATTTATGCTTTTATACTGGCTTTCTTAACACACATCCCTTCACCAGAAGGCACCTGGGCAGGTTACAACAACATAGCACATTGCAGCTCATATCTTTTTAGCCAAAATATATTTTATCTCTACTGAGGCCCAGATCCGAAGAACTATGCATGAGCTCCACACTTCGAAAGGGGTCTTGTAGCTGGTGTTTGCTTGTTGCTCTTTCTTTGTAACATGGCGCTGAAAGGAGTTTTGAATAGCAGACTTGCTTCCACCCTCACCCCCAGTATTGCTCTAAAGAGCAGACAGAATGCCTTCCAAGAAAAAACGGAATAAATAGAAATCCCAATGCCTTTTGGGTTCGCTAACAATAATTTTTGGAATCCATTTTAAGTAATCTGGGACACCGTAGATCAGTGTTCCCCAACCTTGGGTCTGCAGCTGTTTTCGGACTACAATTCCTATCATCCTTGACCACTGGTCTTGTTAGCGAGGGATGATGGGAGTTGTAGTCCAAAAACAGCTGGAGACCCAAGGTTGGGGAACACTGCCGTAGATGATGAAAGGTTTGAGGTTTGTAATTCTGAAACTGCAGTTTCCATATTGTTAGTATGAGATAATTTCCAAATTGTGAGAGTTGCCACTTGCATCGTAACCATATGTGTGTTTACTTGGAAGCAAACTGGTTTGAGACTGATGGTGTGCCAAGTAAACATGATAATGGGGGTAGGTAGGCAGGGAGATCCACTGTCTCTGTGCAACTGGCACATATCACTGAAGTGCAACATGACTAACCAGCCTCAGCGGGGTATTAGGAACATTCATGCAAATCGCTTTTGGGCTAAATGAAATGCCATTCCCTTGACTCCTGATGAGGTTTCTATGTTCTATGTCAATGTTGCACTTGCTTAACGCTCCTTTCAGTTATGATATGAATTGGTTGGATGTATAGTATCACTTGAAGCTCAAACCTTATTTTCTTTATATATCTTGCCATTAAATGCTTTTCAAAGCAATGCAAACAAATTAAACTGCAATGGCTGGTGCTCTTTTTATTTATTTTTTTAGGTTCCTAGCATTAATGGTTTTCATTACCTATAGTAAGTAGTGTTTTCCTAATGTGACTTAAGGCATTCATTAAGGAGGGAAAGCAAGATTTGTTTTTCAGAGGGTTATGAGATGGTTGTTTTGGAGAGGGCTTTCTCTCGTTCTCTTTTTATTTTGCATCTTGATTTTGCGTGTGACGCTTATTTCCTTGCCCATTTTTCCTCCCTCCTTCAACTTTCATCAATCCATGCCCACGTTCTTAGCAGTCCAAGGTAAATATGCCTCAATTGTCTGTGTTCTCTGTGTTGCATGCTAACAGGATTGTTCTGGTCTTAACCTGCTAACGTTAACTATGTCATACTGAGAAGTTTCTGAACTCTCAAGTTATACATAAGAGATGACACGCTAATCCTGTTCAATGCATTGGTAGACCTACAACAATGTGAATAAAGGGATTGTCCTGTAGCTTTCGTATTTCATTCTACTTAAGTATCTTTTGATAGTCTTAATACATGTATAACTTCAGAGCTTCTGGTTTTGTTTGTTTTGTTTTTAAAAACAAATCTGCCAAATTTCTACATCTTTTTTGCTCTTGATGCTCTAGGAGGCTTAGTTTGGTCAGAATTGAGTATGCACTTCTGGAGTTAACTCTGAATGTATTACTTCTGGTAAATGAGTCACCATAGCCACTAGAGGGCCATGGAAATTTGTGTCCCGGGCTTTTTAGACTCGTCTACCCATCTGAAACCAAAGGGACACATTGGTTGCCAGATGTGAAATGTATTCGCATTCTTTTTAGCTGTCATACCCCACTACAGAACCAGTTTAGTAGAGGATGCTCTGGGGCAAGGGGAAAAGTTCCATTGTGCTAGCAGACGTCTTTCCGCAACCACAATAACTTAGCTGAATCCTGCCCTACATCTCTTAGTCCAGTTCAGTGCCAGATTTACGTATAAGCTACACAAGCTATAGCTTAGGACCCCACTCTCTTGGGGGCCCCCAAAAAAATTAAAGGAAAAATTACCTGGATGTACATTTCCAAAATATAAGATAAAAAAGAAATAAAATAAAATAAAACCTACATACAGCAACAGTGTTTTGTGTTGTGTAGGCTCATATGATGTAAGTAATGGGCCCCACATATAGCATATATTCAACACAAAAAAACCAGTGACAATTTGTTGTTGAGAAAGGAGAGCTAGACATATAAAGGACCCCATTACCTTCAGTAGCTTTGGGCCTTATCAAACCTAAATCCGGCCCTGGCCCAGATAGCAGCTAAGGAATGATTGGGAGACAAGTTTTAGCTGGTCTTAATATGCAAGGCAGGTTTCGGTGCATGTTGAAGAAATGGAAGCAAAATGTTGCAGGGCGGGACATACAGGGTAGTGGAACTAAAGAGAATAAAACTTCAACGAAGGATTTCATATGGACTTGGACCACAAGTGTGAACGCTTAAAAGAAAGTCGGTGTCCTTTTCTAAAAGCACCTGTGTGATTGACTGACAGTACAGTCAAACCTTTGTTGTCGAATGTAAGCCGTCCTGGAATCTGGAATTGGGAACGTTCGACTTCTGAAACATTCAGCAACTGAGGCACGGCATGTTCGGGTTCCGAAAAACGTTAAAAAACCGGAGCATTTTCTTCCGGGTTTTCGGCATTCAGGAACTGAGGTTTGTCTGTACCTAGCAGGCAACACATAAACCTATTCTAGTTTAGGAATATTCTTTCTTGTTGAGTGGAGACACACAAATCTGATTAAAAAGTAGTGAAATAGAAGACTGGACTGACCAGCTGAACTAAACATTCAGCAAAATGGACTCCATCCAGGGACTGTACCGCACTGGACTGTAAATGAAGGGGTGGGAAATAACTATTTTTTAAAGTGCTCTCTCTGTGTGCACACATATGTGCAAACACAACTTTCTACATCGTGGAACGGACTAGACTACAACTGCCATCCCCAACGTGCAAATTTTCTACTTGCTGGGAGTTTACATAACATAAACAGGGATATTTAAAAAATGAAACTTACCCCCAAGCCCCCACCCTGCCCAGCAGTCTTCAATGGCTTTTGTTCAAAGAAGGAAACTTGTGCCTTACTGGAATGTGTGTGGGAAGTTTTTGTATCTTAAGGTTATCTGTTTGGAGAGTGGGCATGGGTTGTGCTTGCTCTGTAGTATTTTGCCTCCACAATATTTACTTAACAGTGCCAGTCCTCTATTTCAAATTATAAACACACTTATCTCTCCTAAGGTGTCTAAAGGATACCTGTGGTGCTGACCTAGGTTAACCTGCTTCTGTTCAATTCTTCTTACAGTATTTCTTTTCATTTGTTTGCTTGCGACTGATACACCTTTATGCTGGTTTATCAATAGTATTTTGTGTATTTCCACTTAAAGTGCTAATCCATCTCTCTTAGTTCAGTTCTCTTTTAAGGGAGGCTCGTCCTGTGCACTCATGAATTAGTAACGTCTTTGTTTTTTGCTTAACCATAGAGCAGGGCAAGGGAACCTGCTGCCCTCCAGATGTTGTTGGACTCCAAATCCCAACAGCCTTAGCCAGACAGGCCAGTGGTGAGGAATGATGGGAGTTGTAGTCCAATATTTTGAGGGCCACAGATTCTAAAGCTCTGCTGTAGAGACTTTCCTAAATCTTTCCCCCTCTGTGTAAAACCATAGACTTAACTAGTCATTAGTGGCCAAGTGAAGCATAAACTGGGTTAGGTAAGTCAGCGTTGTGGGAACCTAGGAAAGCCCCAGAAATCATATTTTCTCTGAACCCTCTCCAAAAGTGGTAGAAGAATCAGAGAAGTCATCAAAATTGTATTGCTTTGTATAGTCCTGATTTTTTTTTTAGTAAGGCATGTACACACTCCTACATCTAACCCCATCTGCTCATTGCCAGCTCCTCAAGATGCTACACCGACTCAGCAGATCTGAGAGGTGGGAAGCAGCTTGTCATTTTCATATTGGTGGTGAACCTTGGCCTCAGCATCGGGACATCTGTAGCTGTTGGCTCAGTGGCACCAATAATGTGCCCCTTGGCCTGTGGATTGCAGAAGGACCATACAAGGGGCATATCTGAGTCAAGGCTAGCAGAGAGCTTTAATATTGCCCATGAGCCTCCTGCACAACATAGTATATGAACTTTCCCTGTTAGCTCCGGAGGTGGGAACGATGATTCAGTCATTTGCCACTATTCATTGCAGTAAGGAGGGGAAGGAGAGCAGGGTGTATCTGCCCACTTCACCAAGTCAAGGAAGCTTCTACAGTGGCTTGAAGTTAGTGCTGCAGTAGCCATGGGAATAATGGGATATTAACCTCACAAACCTTTCATGCAGATCAGTCTTGCCCATCCGAGTGCCCTCCAGGCATGGGGACTACAACTTCCATCATCTTTGACTATTGGCCATGTTGGCCTGTAGCTGAGTTGACCTGTAGTCCCATACATCTTGAGGGCATGAAGTTGGGGAAAGCTGATGTAGATCACTGGGAATAGTCTTATCTCTCTCCCCCTGCCTGCCCCCCATAAGAATTTTCGTAAGTTGGTTGCCTTAAGTATTCAAAACATTCAGTTTCAGGATGTTTGATATGTCTCATATTCTGCCCAGGAGGCAGAGAGTTTCATGAATGGGACGGTGCCATCTGCTTACTAACTTACGCTGCTGTGCTAGATTCTTTAGATACCTTCTATAATTCAGAGATTTGAGACAGATGTAGGAGAGACTCTCCAAAGGTGTGTGGGAGGTGTTGGTATTCCAGCTTGAAGGGCAAGGAAGCTGGCATAGAGAACCTAGTAGGGTAGCTCCCATCCTGAAAACTCCATTTTCGAAGCAGCCTAGAGATTCTGTAGTTTTAACCTGAGTATTCCTCTCTTTACATTTCAGTTATGCCAAGGGGGATTTGGATTTATCATACATCACTTCCAGAATTGCTGGTATGATAAGACCATCCTTTATCAAATTGCATATTCTAGCTGCTTTTATGAAAACAAAGGCTTGAGCCTCTGCTATCATTTTATTTCTTCTTCCTTCCCAGTGATGTCCTTTCCGGCAGAAGGTGTTGAGTCTGCAATAAAAAACAACATAGAAGACGTGCGCTTGTTCTTAGACTCGAAACATCCCGGACGCTATGCTGTCTACAATCTGTCTCCGAGAACGTACAGACCCTCCAGATTTCACAATAGGGTTTGTAAGCCAGGGCTGCTTTGCCACTGTTCCTTTGGCCATTGCAATGTCTTCTTCTTTTCCAGTAGAAACTCGTAACTTGGTGCTTCCTTGACATGTGGGAAGCTGTAAGAGTTGCTAGGATGTCCTCTGCCTGCTTGGCTTCCCTGTACAAATGAGAGAATATTTTTGGAATGGTTTGGACTGTTTCCAGAATGCTTTTAAGATGTTTTTGGTATTGATGTGTTTAGTGCCTTGGGCTCCTTCTGAAGGAAGGGCAGGATATAAGTTTAATTAATTAACAACAACAACAACAACAACAACTGTTGTTGTTGTTGTTGTTGTTTGTTGTTGTTATTTCTGGCCTTTAGCCATGTTGGCTGGAGGCTGGCTGAGACTGATGTAAGTTGTAGTCCAAAACATCTGGAAGCCACCAGGTTAGCGCAATTGTGTGTTAATATTTCACATCTTTGTGGTTGGCTGGTACCTTCTGGATTTAGATGGGGAAACCTGGGCAGAAAGCATCGCTGTGATAGTTCCTCAGTGGCCTTAGGTGAGTCACAAATCTCTCACCCTTCTTGCAGCATTGTAGTAAAATGAAACATTCTGTTTATACCCTGAGCTGCTTGGCTGAAATAAATGATAAAACATGTGAGAGAGACATGTTTTATCACATCCTGCTTTCTTATGACAGGGATGTTAACTCCTTTCAGAAAATTGGGAAAGGGCGATGTGCAGGTTCTGGTTTCCGAAAAAGTGTGGAAATGGGTTTTAGAGTAGCAGTATAAACAGATGCCATGAGACCAAAAGGAGACCTTAAAAAATATACCTATACCTATATCGGTGCTACACTTTAATCTAAATTGTGTTATGTTGCTAAATCATGAGGACGGTTGGAAATGTGCAGAAATTCAGCAAGGTTAGCCTAGCATCTTTCTGTAGTACATTCTTAACATCATGAAACAGATGGCAGGTCGTCACATGCCTGCTAAGCTGCTGAGCTTCCTTTTATGAAATTTGCAAAATATAATTGAGGGTTCAGAGTCTGAAATAGCACGTCTTGGCTTTGGTCATCTTGTCTGCTTCTGGAGATCTTTTTTGGGGTGGGAGGAGTTGAATATTTATTTCATTTGTTATATAGCAGGCTTGAAAGCTATACAAGTTTCTGATTAAAATTAGTTAAATCAATGCACTGTACTGTACTGTCTCTAAAACAGGTGTCTGAATGTGGCTGGCCAGCAAGGCGTTCGCCAAACCTTCAAAACCTTTACAGCATTTGCAAGAACATGCATTTATGGCTGAAGCAAGACCCAAAGAACGTTTGCATTGTGCACTGCCTTGTAAGTAGCAACAGGTCTTGAAATGCCCTTGTAGCTCCAACAATACAAGAAAGTTGGAAATAATTGTTGATTCAAAATCCTCCATGAACGGATTGGATGAGTGGGTTGGGGGTGGGGGTGGGAGCAAATAGAATGGTTTTAAAAACTAAGCGTTATAGATTGCAAAGAGAAGAGAGATCAGCATTTGAAAGGTGATAGGATAGGATTGGAGGAAAAACCACTGAGCAGCTGATCCACTTGGAATTTCAGCTTCACCACCCTCAAACCCAGTTAAATGTATACAGAAAATGGGAGATTTGAAGTAATTTGGAAGTTGGGACTTAACCAAACTGCATCAAAATGCCCAAGAAGTATCTGTACTCTGTTCCTGTCACTGGAACAAAGAGAGCTTTCTTCCTCCCTCACAGACCAGAGCTTGTGCCTAATTTCTCGTGAATTCGGTAGTGGACTTGTGACATTTCTTTGATTGAAAACATTATCCAAGAGCTGGTATATAATAAATGACATTTCCCCATCAATAGCTACTGTTCCTACCCTTGTATCTTTTTTTTTTGGGTAGGATGGAAGAGCAGCATCAGCCGTCGTTGTGTGTTCTTTCTTATGTTTCTGCCGTCTGTTCACTACGGCTGAAGCCGCTGTTTATATGTTTAGCATGAAGCGCTGCCCGCCAGGCATTTGGCCATCCCATAAGAGGTGAGCAATTGTTCAGTGAAGCTGTGTTCTCCTATTTTCTTTTCTTTTTTGCAGAAGCCCTGATATATGTTATGAAAATGGAGATAGATGGAAAATTTAAAACAGGAAGCCGGGGGGGAGGGGAGAGTGCATCTCATGCAGACATTACACACTACATTGATTTTTTTAATTGCATCAAAGGGCTCTACCTCTCCCACCTCCGGCTAAGCCTAAATATATTGGGAGCCCTATTATAGATGTGAATGGCAGCTGGGGCTCTGTGAGGATCAGAGTCCAGCTGGCATGGCCCTCATTTCCAGTGTGGTGTAGTGGTTAAGAGCAGTGGGCTTGTAATCTGGGGAACCGGGTTCGCGTCTCTGCTCCTCCACATGCAGCTGCTGGGTGACCTTGGGCCAGTCATACTTCTCTGAAGCCTCTCAGCCTCACTCACCTCACAGAGTGTTTGTTGTGGGGGAGGAAGGGAAAGGAGAATGTTAGCCGCTTTGAGACTCCTTAGGGTAGTGATAAAGCGGGATATCAAATCCAAACTCTTCTTCTTCTCTTCTTCTTCCATTGATAGGACTTGAATATCTGTGTGGTGCTTACTTGAAAGCACTTCACAGGCTAGCTGCATGATCCAGTGTGGTTGGTTCATTCTTTAGTGAGCAGGAAACAAGTGACACCTGCCACTCACCTGTTTGCCTGGAATAATTGCTGTTTGCCCCAAGCAAGTAGCAAACTATGCAGAAGTTGCAAAATATGGCTCCTTTCTGTAAAGAGTCAATAATTATTTGTGTGAGCTTTAACTATGCCCTATTAGATATGCATTCAGTAAGGTACACTTGTAAATACCCGCTTGTTTGACTAACTGTGACATGTAAAATCTCAGTCATTTTATTTCCCAAAGTTAAAACCATGCTCAAGGTGGCTTACAATATATAAAAAAATTCTGTAACTGCAAACATAACAGAAGCAGTCATAAACAAAACATTGAAAAGCACACAGACAAAGTGAACGATTTCCACATAAATCATAAGAGTAAAAGTATAAAGATACACAAAATTAAAATCAACAACAGTACCTCAGCCCAAGAGTCTGTTCAGCTGCCTCAGTTTTTGTGGCTGGAGTTAGCCAGGGCCCCATTATTGAAAAAGGTCTCCAAGGCAGAGAATGTATTCTAGGCCTCATTTTCCTGGACAGGGAAGCGTTAAAAAAATGGAAGAGAACTGCCCTTTTATTCTTTTCAGATAATCTGTGGGCCTCAAATGTTGGCATGTAACACGTGGCTAGAGGGAGCAGGGAAGTATTCCTATGGACTAGAAACTTTTTGTGGACTTGCAAAGCTGTGAACGGCCGACCAGGGTGTGCAGTGTTGAGTTCATAGTTTCACCGACTCGAAGCATTGTGTTGTTTGACTTCTGCTGTGTCCTTGTTTCCACAGATATATAGAGTACATGTGCGACATGATGGCTGAAGAGCCCATCATCCCTCACAGCAAGCCAATCCTCATCAAGTCTATTGTCATGACTCCAGTCCCTCAGTTCAACAAGCAGCGCAATGGCTGCAGGCCTTTCTGTGAAGTTTATGTCGGGGATGAAAGAGCAGCCACTACCTCACAAGAATATGATAAAATGAAGTAAGTGGGTAGCGAGGCCTGAGTTTCTCGGGGATCCGTGTTAATGTCATCTACAGTCCAGGCAGAAACTTCCCACTTAGCTTTTTCATCCTTAACTTTCTAGTGTGGCAACTTGAGAGTAGCCCAGCTTCCTTTAAAACGTTCCTGTGAGAAGGAATAGGAGCCCCGTGTGCATAGCTTGATGAAAGTTGGGCATGGCCTCACTGCCGCAATCCACCGCCTCGCACCCTCTGGGCACCTTGGGGGTTGAAGAAATCAAATTGTAACCAGTTACAGTGGTACCGCGGTTCTCAAACGTAATCCATTCCATAAGACCTTTCGGCTTCCAAAATGTTCGAAAACAGAGGTACAAAGGGCAGTCTGCAAATTGCGTTGGGAAATTGAAAAAACACGCAGCGGAAGTTGTTCGACTTCCGAGGCGCATTCAAAAACGGAAGCATTTACTTCTGGGTTTTCGGCGTTCGGGTTCCAAAACTTTCGTCAACGGAGACGTTCGAGAACCGAGCCTGGCACCCTCCAGATATTGCTGGACTACAGTTCCCATCATCCCTGACCTCTGGTGGCAGGGGATGATCGAAGTTGGAGACCAACAACATCTGAGGGAGCGGGTCTGCGCATTCCCCCACCTGTGCCGTAATGTTTCTAAATTGCACTGCTGCATATTGACGTGAGATGCCTGGTTTTTCTTCCTCTCCCTTAGGGATTTTAAGATGGAAGATGGCAAAGCTTTGATCCCGTTAGGCATAACAGTCCAAGGAGATGTTCTCATTGTTATCTATCATGCCAGGTCCACTTTGGGTGGCAGACTCCAAGCCAAGGTAAGCTGAAAAGATAGAACTGTTTTTTATTTTAATTTTGGTACGGTACTCCGCTGGGGTTCTTGAGGGATATTTTTATTTGCCATAGAACCTAATTCCTATTTCAGGCAATGCATTTGCCCACATGGCTGGACAAAACTGATTATAGCTGCCCTACATCTGGAAAAGCAGAAGAGGAGACAAGGTTTCACATACTTTTAATAAATTATAGAAGTAACAAAGGGATTTCACTGGCCAAAGTCACTAATAATATCAGCAGGCAGTGAATATCTCTGATGCAGTGCACACTATTGCATGACATTAATTGCTTCATTTCACATTATTTCTCTTATATCTTATTTGTTTAATTAATTTTAGATATTTAGATACCGCTCAATGCTCAGAATTTGTATGTGGTGTTCATAAAATGTTTTTTTTAATATAATAATAATACAGAGAATGAGAACAACTTAAAATTCATCACAAAGACAGAAATCATGTCCTGTCCTTTTCTTTCTTTCTTTCTTTCTTTCTTTCTTTCTTTCTTTCTTTCTTTGTATTGCTTTGCAAGATGGCATCAATGAAGATGTTCCAGATCCAGTTTCATACAGGATTTGTCCCGCGGAATGCCACTACTGTGAAATTTGCGAAGTACGTTGATAGTCTGTTTGGTGATAACTTTCCCCAGCGTAATGACAACAAGTACTCCCACTTTAACTGCAGAAGTAGTTTTGCAATCATGTGTATGTGTGTGTGTTTTAAACTGTAGCTTTCTCTTTAACACTCTTCTTTAGCTGTGTACGGTAGTACCTCTGGCTACAAACTTAATTCGTTCTGGAGGTCCGTTCTTAACCTGAAACTGTTCTTAACCTGAGGTACCACTTTAGCTAATGGGGCCTCCTGCTGCTGCTGCTGCGCTGCCGGCGTGCAATTTCTGTTCTCATCCTGAGGTAAAGTTATTAACTTGAGGTGCTCCTTCCGGGTTAGTGGAGTCTGTAACCCGAGGTACCACTGTACTTTGTCTCTGAGCTACCACAGCATTGTAATGTGAACCTGAATTAAGGGTTCAGCCTCAGGCTGCAGATTGCATGGCTCAGCCCCTTTCCATCCTGTGTGCAGAGTCTCCCCACCAGAGCTGTTTGTTGCTTCTGACAACTCCAAACATGGGTTAAGCGGGTAAACCTGTGAGCACTCTGCATTTGGGGCTCCAAAAATTATTCATGAGCTGCTACAAGTTGGCATTGACCCGCGTTGATGATTGTCGAGCATAATAACCAAACACATGGGTGGGTAAGGCGAGTTTGTATCAGTCCATGTGACCTAAGAAATTGGATCTTTGATCAGGACAACCAAGACAGAGCATCCATTATGGCTGCCTCAAGATCAACCACTCAAGGCCCCGTTACCTTGAGACACTGACTTCCCCACGGCTGCGTAGGGCATTTGTGGGACTAAGGTTCCAACAGGTGCCCTCAGCGTATTTAGAGGGGAGATACCTGGGAATTCCCCCTATGGAACGCAGGTGCATTTATGGATGCATTCTGTGCATAACCACCTGCTTTGTCCCTTATATTCAATGCCAGAGAAATTTTTTTATCATCTGTTCTTGACTGTCTCTCAGACCAGTCCCCCCAGGAGGTGACAGTTGAGTTCCTAGCTGATAAAGATCTCCAGGTGACATATCTGGTAGCCAAGTTAGCTCTGGCAGCTAAGAAGCTCCATTCTAGATATGTTAAAAAAGGTAAAGGACCCCTGACAGTTAAGTCCAGTTGCGAACAACTGTGGGGTTGCAGCGCTCATCTCGCTTTACTGGCCGAGGGAGCCGACGTTTGTCCACAGACAGTTTTTCCGGGTCATGTGACCAGCATGACTAAGCTGGCGAAACCAGAGCAGCACATGGCAACGCTGTTTACCTTCCCGCTGAAGCAGTACTTATTTATCTACTTGCACTTTGACGTGCTTTTGAACTGCTAGGTTGGCAGGATCTGGGACCGAGCAACAGGAGCTCACCCTGTTGCGGAGATTCGAACCGCCAACCTTCTGATTGGCAAGCCCTAGGCTCAGTGGTTTAGACCACAGCGCCACCCGAGTCCCCTAGATACGTTAATGCTTCCTAATTTTAAAACCTCATGCTGTAAATTTTCATGTTTTTAGCTTTTATAGGTCATGTTGTGTGATTTCAGCTTTGTTCTTATCATCTGCTGTACATTGTAAAGGCCTTTGATTATATACAATTGATTGATTGATTGATTGATTGATTGATTGATTGAATTTGTATCCCATTGGCTTCCCTGTTGCTTGCACAGAATACCTTCCCTGTGGATTGTGGTCTAATTCATTGCCGTCATCAACTTGTGTAAAATTGCTGCAGGTACGATCTGGATGCATGTGACATTCAAGAGAAATATCCGGACTTGTTCCAAGTGAATCTGGAAGTTGAAGTAGAGCCTCGGGACAGGCCCAGCACTGAGCGAGCCCCCTGGGATAACTTGAACACCAAGGGTCTAAATCCCAAGATCCTTTTCTCCAGCCGGGAAGAGCAGCAAGAAATATTAACAAAATTTGGTAATGAGAAAAATGCATCCGATTTTCTGTTTGAGCGTTTTCAAAGGCTTCCGTTTCATATTCTGGGGGGATTTATCTCCCCTCCCCTTCCCATTGCTTTGTTTTTGCCACGAGCTCTCATTTCTTCCATCTCCCTAACAGGTGGCAGGTTCCTAAATTTCTTGCATTTGAACTTTTTGCCTGTTAGGTAAGCCTGAGCTACCTAGACAACCGGGGTCAACTGCCCAGTATGAAGCAGAAGCCTCCAAGTCAGAATCATCTCCAGAAGGTGCTCCCATGGAGTCGGACTCCCCACCGAGCGGCAGCGCGGAGGCAGATTTCTTCCACACACTGGACTGGCAAGGTAGGGCAAACCAATGGCTTCATAGCACTTCTCTGGTTGCTCCTGTGCTGCCTGTTGCTTGACACCAGCCTTGCTCTAGGCCTGCTTGCTACAGTAGTCATCTTGACATCAGTGTCTTCATCCTCTGTGTACTCAAGTCCCACAAAAGTAAAATAAAAAAATAATAATTATGGGCTGAGAAAAGCTGAAGTCTGCAATGCTGACTAGGCACCAAGTCAGAGGTTGTCCCCAAGGACCCTATGTTGATATAGGGGTCTCAGGGTGGTGGTGTTGTCCACCTGCATTCCTTTCTCCTTTCTGGACGGACCTCAATTCTCCTCCCCCCCCCCCAGCGAAGGGTCCTTCTGTGTGAAATTGTCCAAATCCCACAAAAAAGCCCTGCTCCTTCAGAACTGCAGCGTTCAGGAAGCCCAATTTGTGGGCAGCTCAGTCTTCCATCATTTCTGTGCAAAGGATCTGGAATGATAGTGCTTAAAATCCCTCCATCCCACCGTGAAATTTGAGTGTTTGTAGGAGGTCGGGGGGGGGGAGTTTCAAAGGAATATTCCCCAGCAAATAAAAGTCAGGATTTCTCTTAGCTTCCTTCACTAGAGAGTAACAATTTTGCTTTCTGGGGTTCCTGTGGGTTTTGGTGGATATGGGCTTCCAGAGCTGCTGTTTTGCCATTAGGCCCGTGTCCTTAAACAATGTGCTCCTGTGCCATAAATGCCAGCGATTAAAGGCCCTGTGCTATAGCCGGCCTCCTCTCCCCATCATGGTTGCCAATGCAGAAGCAAAAGGAGAGCTATGGAGTGACTGAGGTCCACAGCACTAGGGCTTAGCAGCAGGCCCATTTGAGGAATGCGGATTGGGACCTTGGCTGCCCATGCCTTTGGCACTTGGTTGAATTTTACGTGGTCCTTGGCTTTATGGCACACTTATGGCAAGGAAGGGGAAAGGGCCTTACCAGATTTTGACTCTTGCTCCTCCCACCACCAGCATGTTGCCTTTGATGGGTTACCCCCAAAGGAACATGTCAATTAATGGAGCAAAGGTTTCCCATCCCCGCCTTACTCCATTCATCCAGTAAAAGCTGTTGCAGACTGGTGGAATAGCACCGTTACAGTAAACCTGTTGCAAGAAGGTGTCATGTCCTTCTCTTCACCCAACAGAAGGCAAAAGTCCCGAAGCGGCACCTGAGGACCCCTTCCCCAAAGAGAGACCTCGGTTGGTGGAGGAAAGGGATGACAGCGAACCTTCCGACGAGGAATTTGCTGCCTTTCCCAGTGAGGTCAGACCAGTTGAGGAAATGGTGAAACACGTCCTGGAAAAAGAGGATGGTGAGCCGCTGTTTGAAGCTGATTTTGACACTCCCACTGGTCAGCTGGAGGAGACTCCCACAGAAGACAGCGTTGACTTGCTTGGGCTGGATTCAGACGCTCCCCCAGAGCTGCTGCAGCCTCCTTCGGAGATGAAGAGCTCCTCCAGCAACGCAGACTTGCTGAGCGAACTGTTTGTTGGCGGTGCCCCAGAGAGTTCGGAAGACTCTACCGCGGACCTTCTAGGAGGAGGAGCAGAATTCTTCTTTGGTGGCCAACCACAGCCCTCTACGCACCCAAACCAGAGTAGTGCCCCCTCGACGGGAGCCACCTCTTCTTCTGCAGGTACCTAACTGGGGCTTTCCTTTCATTGGAATTCTGATGAGCAGCTGGGTCCACTGCCATCCTAGAAGTGTACCCAATAAGTCCGCAGACACGGACTGTTGAGAACTGTAGAGCACTTCTACTTTAATTTTTAGATAGGTTTCCAGATGGCTCTGGCGGGTTTCCGGCTGGCACTCTTGTCAAAGCCCTGGAGCTGAGCTCTGGAACATTTGAATGGCTCATGCTTCCATCAGCTCTGGCTGGTGACCCAGCTGTGCCTCTTTCTCATCAGGGATAGCCTAGCTTGTGTCGTCTATGCTCTGGTAATCTCTAGGTTAGATTACTACAATGCATTCATTACACGTGGAGTTCAGGTGGTGCAAAATCCTGTGTCTGGGTTTCTCTATGAGGCAAGACAGTTTGAGCATATTACACTGTTCTTGGCCCGGCTGCAGTGGCTGCCAGTTAGTTTCCAGGCCCAATTCAAAGTGCTGGTTTTGACCTATAAAGCCTTAAACAGCTCAGAACTGCAAACTACGTCTCTCCATATGAACCTGCCCGGACCCTGAGATCATCCTCTGAGGCCCTTCTTCATGTGCCTCCTCCGCGAGAGGTCCAGAGGGTGGCAGCATGAGAGTGGGCCTTTTCTGCAGTGGCTTCCCACTTGTGGAATGCTTTCCCCCTTCATTATCTATTTTTAGGTGCCAGACAAAAACATTCCTCTTCAACCAGGCCTTTGGCTGACTAAAATCTTATACCACTTTTAAAGATATTTGTGGCGGCGGGGGGAGGGGGGAGGATTATTGGTTCGTGGGGTTTTTTGGTTCTTGTTTTTATCATGTCCTTTGTGTTTTTTATATTGTATTTTTATGTTCTGAACTGCCCTGAGATCTATGGATAAAGGGCAGTACACACATTTAATTAATAATGATAATAATAATCTTGCAGATGCCATGATCTGTCTCCAAAGGAGAAGGGCGAATTACAGGATCGAGGCAATCTCACGTGCCAGTAAACCACAGTGCAGTCTGATTCAGCTGTTGCCTTCTTCGCAGAGTAATGGGCATTGGGGGAGGTGCTTCCTCCCGTAGGAAACATAGAAAGAGCCTTCTGGATCAGGCCAGTCAGAGCCTGCCTGCCCATGAGGCAGGATGATGAGGCAGTCATCTCAAGCAGTACCCCAAAGGGCGCTGGTCTCCCTGTAGTCTCCCTGGCCTTAAGGAGTTTGCCCCCTCAATGGGGAGCAGCAGAATGTTTTGGTCAGGTGCCAAAACCCCTCAGGAAGCCCCTGAGGCCAGTGGTCAAGTCTCACCCAGCATCCTCTTCTCAAAGTGGCCAACCAGGTGACTCTGGGAAGCCCACAAAGTAGGACCTGAGTGCAAAAGCAATTTCCAGCAATTAGTGTTTAGAAGCAGATTGCGTCAGACAGTAGAGCATACCAATTAGATGTATAAGCCCCACTGGTAGTCTTTTCCTCTCATTTCTTCAATGAATATTAAAAAGTTACAAATCAGAATTTTGCAGCAGAATGTCTCTTAGCTGGCCGTAGTGTAAAATCAGTATACACTTTTTGCTAGGCAGTCTCTCCGGTGGAGTTAAATAATTTGTTTGGGACTGGCCACACTTCCAGAGGCTCCCAAAACTCACCAGTGAGCTGTGACTTGCAGTTTGGCCGTTGGCCATCTAATAAGCCGATCGGCTTTCTGGATTCTGAATGATTCCTTGAAACAAGAAGCATCCACTTAGATTAAATGCCTAGAGCAGGCATGGTCAAACTTGGCCCTCCAGATGTTTTGGGACTACAATTCCCATCATCCCTGACCACTGGTCCTGTTAGCTAGGGATGATGGGATTTGTAGTCTCAAAACATCTGGAGGATTGAGTTTGGTCATGCCTGGCGTAGAGGTTGTGCGCTGGGAGAAAGCGGGAGGAATGGACCCCCTAGTTTAGAATGGTTTGTCTTCATGTGGAATTTAATAAGTGGTGTATTCTGTTCAAGAGGCCATTTACTTTTTTAAAAAGTTTAAGCACATTTGGTAGAGCATGAGACTCTTAATCTCAGAGTCGTGGGTTTGAGCCCCATGCTGGGCAAAAAGATTCCTGCATTGCGGGGGGCGGGGGTTGAACTCAATGACTTTCATGGTCCCTTCCAGCTCTGTGATTCTGTGATCATCATAAACGTTAATTATTGGGTCTTCCAATTGCTGGAAATGCAGTTGTAACATTGAAATATTTCCTTAACACTAGGGCGTGGAGGCAGGTTGTGGAAGGCAAGAGCAGCATGGTTTTGTCATATGACCACTCCCAGAGGAGGACCAAAAAAACCCCCTTTGGGGAAGCGTCTTGTTCCATTGCTTGTTAATATACATCTTGACGTCGCAGAAGAGAGCAACAGTGCTGTGATTGTTTCAAGTGCTTCCAGATAGGAGATTGCACACGGAGCCTCAGCTGGCTCTGAGAATTCGCTTGCTCATTATGGAATTCCTGTTGAAGCGTGATCAAAACTAGCGGTGCCAGGGGCGGTAGCTTTAACTACCTGCTTGCATCGGAAATAAAGAGCTGGTACGATGGGGAGGTGTTCCCTAAAACGGGCAGATTCCTTTTCTGTGGTCGCATTCAAAATGGACTCAGTTGAGCTCTAGCTTTGACGGGTGGGTGTGTCAGAACCGGCCGGGCTCTAAAAGCATCTTGGCCTGTGAATACAGCCCTGTGGCAAGGTAAGAGTGTCAGCCAGGCTCCCTGCTGGCCATTGCTTGCCACTCCCTGCTAACTATAAATACTGTCCTCTGAGCAGCTCCAATTAGCTGCTGCTTGACAGTGCTCAGTGAAAGACCTTCCAGCTGGAGACTGCCTTTTCGGCATCCTTCCGTTTATTTCACAGCCTTTGCAGTCACCGCTCTTTAAAAAAAAAATTTAAAAGGAAAGGGGAAAAAAAGATCAGCAATGCCTTCCATTGTGCAGACTGGTACAGTATGGCTTTTTAAATGTTCCTATTAGGGGTAGCAAGTCCACTTGGGTAACTGTTTCTGCTAGGGGAATCTGCCAGCTTGAAAAACTTTCCACTAACTTCAGTTTGCAACTTGATTTGCTTGGGTGGAATTGTTACTGGGCTTGCGTGGTTGACTTGACGTCGTAGGGTTTGCTTTGTTTTTTCTTTATAGGGAGAAAAAGGGGGACTTTACAGGCAGCAGATTGTCGTTCTTCTTGTTGGTGATTGGCAGAAATCCTTGTGTTGTGCAATAGCGTCTAAACCCCAGTGACGGGTGGGTGGCAGAGGGCAGAGTTGTGCTAGTGTGCTTGGAAGCAAGATACCCTAAATAGTTTTGTGTGCCGCCTTCTCATATTGCCCATCCTCACCAGAGAATCACTTCTTCTTTTTCATCGGATGCCTTGGAAGCATCTCAAGTAACACCAATAATGCTGTGTTTTGTCTCCAGCTGACCCGTTTGACCCATTCACAGTCTCCTCGGGTTCCGACAATCCGACTCTTACTGGCCCCGATCTATTTGGTGACTTCCTTAGTCCGAATGAACCAACCGCACCTGGTACATTTCCTTCCACACACAGCGCACCACCACCTTCCTCTAGCACAGACTTCCTTAATTTAGGTAAGTGCATGTTTCATGTGCCTTCCTCACTTCCCCTCTTCCCCCGACAGCCACATAGCCTGTTGAGTGACATGCTCCACTCAGATTAGTCAAGGTGGATTAATGTCTAACGGATCGACTTGGTGGTGTTGCTATTTTAACAAGCTTTGTGTCGCAGGTGTATGTTTATCTTTTCCCCTGTAACATAGCTAAAGTTTTGCTAATTTACTTTTTTACAAGCTCCTTTTGCGTGAAGATAGTTGAAATTGGGTTCCCAGCACATCGTATTTCAAAATTATTAAACCCCCATAAGTATTCCCCCTGCCACTGTTCCCCAGCCAATATTCTGGGAGTTAACAGTGTATGTTGCCATACAAACTGTCACACACTTAGCTGTGAAATTGTGGGCAAACTTATTCCATGCTTTGAGTTAGCGTAAAGGCATGAAATTGACCACTAGCTGCAGAAGTTCATTTCAGCTTCTAGAATGATAGAACAAATCAGCTTGTTGATTTTCAACACTCTCTATGTGCTGGCATCCTTAACCATTTGTGTCCTGTAACAACATTTTGTACTGCCTGGCACTTATAGACTGCATATCCCTTTAACTAGGAGCTAATAATTTAAGTACTATCTTCTGTATGGTGTAGGAAGTCTGATAGCACTTTTTTCAGTTTAAATAATGCAAGCTAGAAGATAATGGCTCGGTCCCGACTAACAGCACAACCCCAACCATATCTACTCAGAAGTAAAGCCTATTGAATTCAGCAAGATTTACTCCCAGGAATTGGGATTACAGCCTAAATTAGTTTATTTCAATGGAATTTAAGTTCATCTTGAGAACTAGTGGTGGTAACTATTAATTGTTTGGCAAAACAGTTCCTTTAGGCCGGAAAAGGTAAAGGAGGTGGAGATACATAAATGCAGAGTTTTAGATCTCTGAAATCATAAAGGCAAACATAAATAACTATGGTTACAGATAGGTAGCCGTGTAGGTCTGCCATAGTCAAAACAAAACAAATTCCTTCCAGTAGCACCTTAAAGACCAACTAAGTCGGTTCTTGGTATGAGCTTTCGTGTGCATGCACACTTCTTCAGATACGAAGAACACTTCTTCAGACACTTCTTCAGATCCTGTATCTGAAGAAGTGTGCATGCACACGAAAGCTCATACCAAGAACTGACTTAGTTGGTCTTTAAGGTGCTACTGGAAGGAATTTGTTTTGTTTTTATAAATAACTATGCTGTAATATTAAAAAACAAATTGTCTGCAGACTTGTACCTGTTTGTATCCCATTTTGAATTCCTCTGACTGTCTTTTTTTCATTCTGATTAAAAAACAAACCTGAAGAATTGAATGCAGACATCTGTGGCAATTATGGCAGAGGCACTTGGTTTTAATCAAATCAGCAAGAATGCTATGAATTCAGTGCGCTGTACACAGATCTGATCAAATGCCTGCTGCACACAGGAGGACTCTCATTTTCTTCTGTGCTAAGAAAATGCATTTCCTCCCAGCTCATTTAAGGAAAGTGGAGAAAACTGCAAGTTGGAGCCACTGGGCCGACTTTGCAATTGCTTTTTACTATACGCATGTGTGTTTCTACCATAGGCACAGGGAAATGAGAGATTAGGTTGCAGCTATTTCCCCCCTTTTCCTTACTGATTTATTAGAATCCTGTTGTGTGCGAAAATGATGTGGGATAGTGTCTCTGTGTTGGAGCACAACATCAATGCCACTCAACACAAAAAAAGCCCTAGCTGAAGGCTTGCATGTGTGGGTGTTAACAGGATGTGTAAAATAACCCTGATCTCCTACTTGTGACAACTCTGAACTCTTAGAAGAAGTACGCACACATTTGTTGTTCAGGCTTCTCTCCTGATTAAACCTAAAAATAGCTGCTTGTGGAATCAGGAAGAGATCTCTCTGCCGACTTAATGGCACACAAATAGCATCCGCTTTTGTACCTTAGATAAAGATGCACAGAGGCTTTCTAAAATTATCAGCTGTGGGTCACTGAATGAGATTTGCTGGCACGTTGGGCAGTGACCTCTGTGGTTGTCGTGAGCATCGTTGGGATCATGCTTAGGTTGACAGGTGCCGACACAAGGAAGAGGAAGAAATTGGGGAGGGGTGGGAAACCTGGCTTTGAGGAGGAGAAGATCTCCTCCTTCCTCCTTCTGTCACTTTGGAAGCTGGAGTAGGGATGCCAGCTCTCCTCCCCACAACCTCCTTGTGGAGACTTGAGGCTGGGGAGCTTTGATCAACCGAATGAGGAAGCTGGAGCAGCTTTGGTCGAGGGCAGTGCCGGATTTACCTACAGTGGTACCTCGGGTTAAGAACTTAATTTGTTCTGCAGGTCCGTTCTTAACCTGAAACTGTTCTTAACCTGAAGTACCACTTTAGCTAATGGAGCCTCCCGCTGCTACCGCGTGATTTCTGTTCTCATCCTGAGGTAAAGTTCTTAACCTGAGGTACTGTTTCTGGGTTAGCGGAGTCTGTAACCTGAAGAGTCTGTAACCCAAGGTACCACTGTATATATAAGCTAAACAAGCTATAGCTTAGGGCCCCACTCTCTTGGCCCCCCCCCCCAAAAAAAATTAAAGGGAAAAACCCTGGATGTACATTTCCAAAATATAAGATAAAAAACCTACATACAACAACAGAGTTTTGTGTTGTGTAGGCTCCCATTTGTTATGTGCAAATGGCTTTAGATACCTATTCGGTCCATAACTTACCATATAGCATATATTCAACACAAAAAAAACAGTGACAATTTGTTGTTGACAAAGGACAGCTGGACATATAAAGGGCCCCATTACCTTCAGTAGCTTAGGGCCTCATCAAACCTAAATCCAGCCCTGGTCCAGGGTGCAGCCTTGTTGCGTAAAACCAGATGTCACCTTTGCAGACGGGAGAAGACCCAACCATTACAAAAGAGTGCACACTTGCAACCTCAACATTCCCGCAAGGCGTGAGAAACTTGAGACGGAGCGCGCCCCTTTTCAACTTCGAAAGCTTGGAGCAGGGACTTGTTGGGACATGGGTTGCTTCTCTCTGGTTTTGAACTTAACAACAACAACAACAACAATTTATTATTTGTACCCCCCCCCCAATCTGACTGCCACTCTGGGCAGCTTCCAATATATATAAAAACATAGTAAAACATTAAACTTTAAAAAGCTTCCTTATACAGGGCTGCCTTCAGATGTTTTACCAGCGAGAAGGCCTCAAGGGCACAGCATTGGCAGTCCCTGAGCTAGATGGGCAAATTGTTCCATTTGACGTAAGCCGGTTTTCTGTTTCATGGGCCATTCTGACAGGACCAAGGCAATTCATGAATTAAGCAAACTTAAAAAGCAATCACTGAAGCGGTCATCTATTCATGCCTCAGTGTACCATCCCAGCACAAGTTATCTCCTTGGCTGATTGTGAAACCAAGGTTTTCACATTGTCAAGTTGCTCTTATGATCTTGTTTCAAGACTTACATGTTTTCCACTACCAGCTTCTGAAAATAACTTACTGTGGTTTTCTGTGAAATTGTTCTGGCGACTGTTTTTGTTTAGTCTGTTTGGCGTTGTTGTATTATGATTTACTAGTACTGTTGTCCTTTTTAATCACAAAAGATGTGATTAATAAGAGTTGCAATGTGAAGTGTTATAATGTAATAATGAAGTGTTATAATGCAATGTGAAGCGTTATAATGGAAATTCTCATTGCCTGGGCAATGCATGAAATCCCTAAACTGAATTAGCATTTATTTGAAACCATTTGGAGACTTATACATATTGCCCAGTCTACAAGATTCTCTGCATTTGCTGTCAAGTGCATGCACATTCTCTGTTGTGTTGGCCTACATGCATACTGAATGGTCATGTACAGAATTCTGCTTATGCACATTCCCCATTCATATCTTATTAACTAATATATCTACAGTTGCCTTATGTTGAGACAGACCCTTATTCCATCTACCTCACTATTGTCTTTTCCAAAGTTGGAACAGTCCCAGACTTCTCAGTGTTGCCTTCTCTAGAAAGACTGGCCACCAAATTTGTGGTCCTGCATGAGAGGTACTAAGGTGGTGAGTGCAAGGAGACAAATCTTAAATGGAACCACCATACCTCTTCTAGATGGCGGTGGCTGGATTGCGAAGCGATAGTATGTGTATCAGACTTAGACAGGCTTAAATCTTATGTCATGCTGAACCTGTGTCTTCCTCCTCAGGACGTCCTGGTTGCCGTCTTTAATTAGAGAATTAAAAGATCTTCTGAGCACAGTTGTCTTAAGGCTTTGCTGGAGATCTGTTAGTACGGCAGCGACAGAGATTTCTGTTATTGGGGCTTATATCATAAATGTAATGCTCAGTGTCTTTTCTTTTCTTTTCTTTTCTTTTCTTTTCTTTTCTTTTCTTTTCTAATTACTTTTTTATTCAAAATTAAAACAAAACATATCCAGAAACATGTCATCCTTATTTCCCCCCATTTTCCCTCCCTCCCCCCACAGAACCCCCCACCCCCCGACTTCCCTCAGTTCCAGTCTTTGATTTCTCTAAAAATGCTGTTTTCTGCATGTTGCACAGTTATATAGATCCTCAAACTATTTAGCTGATAATTATTAATAAAAAGTTTGTGAATGTTTATTCAAAACCAGCCAAGGAGTCCAGTTCGCTTTGTTGCGTCTTCAAATACTTTGTAAAGGGTTCCCATTCATCTTTAAAGTCACAGTTATCCTTGTCCTGTAGCTTGTATGTCAGTTTTGCCAGTTCTGCATAGTCCATCATTTTTTCTTGCCATGATTATTTAGCTGGGGTTTCTTCAGTCTTCCATCCTTGTGCTATTAAAACTCTCATGGCCGTTGTCGCATACATGAAGATGTTTTTCAGCTTTTTTTGGCAGATCTTTCCCTACAGTCCCTAATAAAAATGCTTCAGGTTTTTTAACAAATGTTAAATGGAACATTTTCTTCAATTCGTTATATATTATTTCCCAATTTTTTAAAATTACCTTACAATCCCACCATATATGATAAAATGTCTCCTCCTTTTCTTTACACTTCCAACATATATTTGAACTAGTATTGTACATTTTCCCTAACTGCACAGGTGTTATATACCATCTGTACATCATCTTCATGTAATTCTCCTTCAATAGGGAACAATCTGTAAATTCTAAATCAGTTAATCATCGCTTCTCGGCCTTTTGGCTAAGATCAAGTGGAGTCTTTTCTTAAATAATCTCTGTACACATACCCATTTTAACAGTGAACAGTAGTTGTGATATCCGTGCCCTAAATAAATACTTGACATAAGCTTAATAAGTTTTGGGTGCAAGTTACTAAACGTTTCATCATGAGCAGGAGTAAGCAACACGTGGAACTGTGTTCTGCAAAGCCTGATGTTTGCCCACCTTGCCCAGTGTTCGAAATTAGCCAGGTGCCAGGCACATTTTGTACCTTGTGACCAAGTGAGGATTCATGGATGCCAGGATGGTGCCTGACATCTCTGCCATCTGGAGGTGCATATCTTGGGATCATTGGCTCTGGACTGTTTTCACACACAAATGCCTCATCCTGTGGAATTCTATCAGTTCTATTTTATCTGCACAGTTGGAATGGATTTCAGGAGCCAAAATGCTTTTTCTGTGCAGCCTGAGCAATTGCCATTAAGAAAAAGAGATTGGAATAGGCCGATATATATGTGGACTGTCCCTAGATAAGGTGACTGTTCTTCTTTAAGTTCTCTCTTTTTTTTTTTTAATAATAATTTTTATTAGGTTTTCACATTTTACACACAAAAATAATCAAAAACAAAACATGTATAATTTCATAACTTTCTTAACCCCCCTCCCTGACTTCCCCCCACCCTCCCTTCATACATCCCAATTCCAACAATTGACTCAGCAAATTCTTATCTCTCATCCTTAACATATTATTATTATTTTTACAGTTGGTTCTTATTACTTGGCCAAATTTTACTTATCCAATTTTCTTATGAATATTAAATTCTTTTCTAAGGTCGACCCAAATTCCCTTCCACGAATTCCCTTTCATATATTAAATGTAGGTCATAATAGACAAATATAGAAATCATAAGAATTTTAAAATTCTGTTCCCCCCCCCCCACCCCGGTTTCTGTCCCTTCCCAACTAAATGTCCACAAAACAGTTCCTAGCCTGGATTCCTCACATCAGAGGCCTTCAAATCTCTGTCAGTCTCTCTCTGCCGGTTTTGTTGGTAGCAAATTTTGTTGATCCTCGGGTCTCGAAGGAGCTCAAACACAGTCTCATCAAATTTTCTCCCATCCAAGAAACTTGGTAACAACTGCTGCAAAAAGTCAACTGATCTCCCATGCACAAAGAGGAAGCCCCAATCATATTTCTTATTTCTTTTAAGTTCCAATATTCCAAGTGTTCCAGGGGCTTCCTCTTTCCTCTTTCGCATCTTTCGCAGGTTGGTAATCCCAAAGTCTTCTTCTTTATATTCTAACAATGTAAGCTTGAAGTTGGTACTCTCCTGTACTTTCTTAGCTCCTTCTTCCCTCTCCCCTAGTTCCAAAGATGTCTCTTCTTGTTCAGCTGCAGCTTCTGTTTCAGTCTAATCCTTTGTGCATTCAGCAGAGTTGCTTGTTTTAGAGTTCAAGGTCATAAGTTGTTTGTTCATAGCCGTGCTCTGCTCCTGCAGTATTCCCACGAAAAAGAACATTCTTTCTATCTCTGCCTGTAGTTTTCCATCTGTAGCCATTGCAATGTTTCAAAGTTTCCCCTAGGGGGATTCTGGTTACTTAATAGTCCAACAGTCAGATACTTTGTTGTTTATAACTTTTTTGTTCCCAAACACTTTAATTCAAATGTAACAAATTTAGTCCAGAGAGATGTTAAACAATAAAATTTTTAACTTTAACTGCCCGTTTGACAGCTCTTTTGACAGCTGTCAAACTCCTTGTTCCTTTTCCTCCAGCTCACACACAGGGCGCTCCCGGGTCTGGGGGGGGGTTAAACAAAAGCTTCCAAAATTCGACTCTTACTCTCCAGCACAAATCTTCTTCTGTCAAATTCGTGGAATTAATGTCTTTTAACTCATACCAAAAAAGAGATCTCTCCACCTTAGTTCTCCTATCTTTGCTTTAAATCTTTTTGTAGATAGAGGGGGTGCGGACTTCCCTCTAGCACATCCCCCGGTCGTACCAAATTCAAAGGTGAAAATTTTTAAAGTCCAAATTCCCTTCTACTCACGGGTTGCTTCAAGTCCAAATTTCAGGGAAAAAAGTCAGCGCTCTCCGGCCATGGCTCGCGGCTTCGCTTCACTGCAGTAGCGGTCTACTCACAGCACCACGCCACTCTCCGTACCCTCTCCGTAGCCTTTAAAAAGGCTCTTCGTGGGTCGGGGGGGCGCTTGAGGTGCCCACCGAGTCACCAAGTCCGCAGGCTTCCGCGCCTGCGGTTTCTGAGGGTCCCCGCTTCGCCGTCGCGGTAAGACCCATCTGCAGCAAAGCCGATTCCCTCCGGAGCTCGGAGGGAATCCGCCATTAGCCGATCGCGCTAACCCGGAAGTCTGCTTCTTTAAGTTCTCAAAGCTCTTCACCTAGCTCAAGGTTATCATCTGAACTAGCCAGATGTTTAACTGAGAATCACAATCTGCCCATCATTTGAAAAATAAGACTTTAGAGCCATCTTACCCAGAATGGCAACTAGACATTCCATTTTGGTGACTGCAACCTTGCTTTAAGGAGCCATTTGGCCCTTAGCTTATATACCTGAGTTTCTATAACTGCCCCTGCTATAAAGCAGGTTAAAACTGCTTGAAAGCCTTCTACCTGAGATGCCTCCCTCCTTGGCTTCAGACAACTCTAACTTTTAGTGGTTAAGTGCTACTCTTGTGATCACTTTAGGACTCAATGTAATCTTTAGTCGCCAGCAGAGAAGGGACCGCAGCATATTGGTGGCGCATCTGCCTTGCATGCTGAAGTTTCCAGGTTCAATCTCTGGTGTCTCCAGTTCCTGCCTGAAACTAGAGCCACCACCAGTCAGTCTAGACAGTACTGAGCTTCATGGACCAAAGCTCTGACTAGGTGTAAGGCAGCTTCCTATGTTAAGCACAGTCTCCTGTAGTGGCATGGATAAGGTAAAGGTAAGGGGACCCCTGACCATTAGGTCCAGTCATGACCGACTCCGGGGTTGTGGTGCGCATCTCGCTTTATTGGCTGAGGGAGCCGGCGTGCAGCTCTCCGGGTCATGTGGCCAGCATGACTAAGCCGCTTCTGGCGAACCAGAGAAGCGCATGGAAACGCCGTTTACCATCCTGCCGGAGTGGTACCTATTTATCTACTTGCACTTTGACGTGCTTTTGAACTGCTAGGTTGGCAGGAGCAGGGACCGAGCAACGGGAGCTCACCCCGTCGCGGGGATTCGAACCGCCAACCTTCTGATCGGCAAGTCCTAGGCTCTGTGGTTTAACCCACAGCGCCACCCGCATAAGCTCCTTGCTTATCAGAGCTGTGACACTCTAGCCTGTGTCTTGGTTGTCCAGAGAGAACTTTTAGCTGGACACAGAGCAACAAGACCTCAGGGACACCTGCTTAGCTACACCAATGACCTGTGTTAATAACTTTCATTTCTTGGAATGATAGAGATGAGCCGGGAAGGGGAAGTTTCTTAGTTATGGGATCTAGATCTATAGCCCTGTAGGCTATGGTTTCGTGCTTCTGTATCAGATGAATGTCCAATAAATAATTTTAGAACAGAGCCACAATCAACGTACCGATTTGACTCATACTATTTTGAGTGCAGCTATAGACTCAGCTGCAGCTGCAATTTAATTATTTGAAAAGTGCAACAAATTATTTTGATTAGGTGATCACAGATGGTAGCTGAAATTTGGATGAATATTTCGCATTGCAAAGCAAATCTTTTGTAGGTGAGCCTTTTTTAAATTAAAAAAATAGTAAGCATATGTTAACATTAACGGCTAGTCTGTTTTCAGCTGGGTGGAAGCTACCATAGCTTATAGTTCGGTTTCCATACTACCAGATTCTGGAGAAGAATAAATATCTTGGCTGTACGTAATCTCCTTGAGTTATATGACAAAATGTTTGTGCTAGGATGGCTGGTTTACAGTTCATCTTGCATTTCAGAGTGCAATATAAGATCCTTTTGAGCTGGATCAGTTCAAACCTTCATCTTGACCAGGGTTTTCCAAACTTGGGTCTCCAGCTGTTTTTGGACTACAAGTCCCACCACCCCCAGCTGGCAGGACCAGTGGTCAGGGATGATGGGAACTGTAGTCCAAAAACAGCAAGAGACCCAAGTTTGGGAAACCCTGGTCTAGACAAATGGTGGACAACCACATTTCTTCCAGGTTTTAGAGCTTATTGGTTATTCAGTGGCATATTGCTTCTCTGCAGACAGGGTCTCTTTGGGTTCTATGGCCAAATAGCTGTTCACAGACAAATTGATGGAGAAGTTTGTTTTTAGTCATCTAAGCTAGTGGTGGGGTTCTTCACCTTGAAGTACAGTGGTAGCTTGGTTCTCAAACTTAATCCGTTCTGGAAGTCCATTCCAAAACCAAGCCATGCTTTCCCATAGAAAGTAAGGCAAAATGGATTAATCCGTTCCAGACTTTTAAAAACAACCTCTAAAACAGCAGTTTAACATGAATTTTACTATCTTATGAGACCACTGATCCATAAAATGAAAGCAATAAACAATGCACTCCAGTCACACAATCAATCAGTCGGTAGCTGAACTGGGTTCCACACAGTCACAAAAACAAAACGAAAGAGCCACAAAAATGCAAAATAAATAGCAAAAACAGACAGACCTCAATGTAACACTTGAAACCGAAGTGTGGCACTCAAATCAGAAGCGTAACACTCAAAAAGGAGCATGTTGGGCTTCCAAAAAAAGTTCGCAAACCAGAACACTTACTTCCAGTTTTGCAGTGTTTGGGTTCCACTGTACTGAATTGCATAAGTTAAGTTACACATGTGAAGAAGAGCTGTATTTTGTCTGTTCTGAAGCGGTTGCCAAGCCATTTGGGTGACCCCAAGTTGTTGTTTATAATGTCATAAAAAGAGCTCTGCTGGAACAGTGTGTGTGTGTGTGTGTGTGTGTGTGTGTGTGAACAAACTCTAATTGATTTCTAAGAGATAATTTTTTTAAAATAAAATAATCCAGTATAATTGCTACATTTGAATCTGTATTCCTTGTTAAGATTACGTAGCGTTACCCGCCTGCTTTTACCTTATCCCTGAATTTTGGTTTGCATCCCTCTAGGGAATTTGACAGCAGACCCACCTAAAATGGCTTCCTCCGCAAGCCAGCCTGACCTTCTAGGCGGCTGGGATTCCTGGGCAGATGACCCGGCAATTAGCACTGCAGTGCCCACACCACCGAAGAAGTCCACTTTGGAAGGTATCGTGCAAGGGAGTCGCTTCCTTTTATTTGGCAGCTGGCGGTATACGCAGAGCTACCGAAACATTGTGTGTATGTGAAACACTTGGTCACGTAATAGTCTTGGATTTTTATCAAATAACATAGGAAGCTGCCTTATACCGAGCCCATTACATAGAGTAGCAGCACCTCACAATGGAGATTGAACCTGAGGCCTTCTGCATGTAAGGCAGATTATTATTATTACTACTACTACTACTACTGTTATTTATTCAATTTATATTCCCCCCCTTTATCAAATGTTCCCAAGGCGGTATACAACGTTAAAAACACATTGCAGAACATCAGTGATAGAAATGTAATATAAGCACAATAAAAAGCATACTGACAGACAGCGCAATAACTGTGGTTAGCAATGCAGCTGTCCCTGCCTTATTCCTTCTAAAGCATTAACTGAATGTTGACAGCATACAAAAGGCACAGCCTAGCATGCTTTTTTAGCAGTCATATTCACCTGGGACTGGAACAATATAAAAGGAGATTGTTTTAGGTGAGTGTGTGATTCGATGTAAAAAGCACACAGATAACAATTAACACCAAAATGTAAACTTTCTTGATAAAGATTAGAGCAGGCGAGATCAAAATTCACAAGCCCCTCTGCATTGTTAAACAAAAAGCCATATATATGTATGTATGTATGTATGTATGTATGTATGTACACACATATACATATACATATACATATACATATACATATACATATACATATACATATACAGATCATAGCATGCGAAAGTGTCAGTCGTAAGGATTGAACAGAAGCATATTTCATCCATTGATTGAGAAGAATGCTGAATAGTGTGGCATAGCAGTATTTGCAGCCACCCATGTGATATTTTGCAGAGCGTAATAATTGTGTCTTATTATATAGGCCCGGCTTTTACGACAGGAGGACCCACAAATGCCACTTCAGGCCTTTCATTCAGTCAAGCAAAATCACAGAACTTTGACCCTTTTGCTGACCTTGCTAACCTGAGAACCGGCCTTCCAGGTAAGTGTTTAAGTGACCAGTAAAAGGAAGAAAAGAGTTCCAGTAGAGTGTGTTTATCCTATACATTCAGAGTGGAGAATGTAGTTAAACTGCTGGAGCGGGTCTGTAAAATAAAAATGTAGTCATTTCGCTACAAGAGTCCTTGCTTACTTTGTTTGGTGTTTGGTGTTTGTTCAGTTTACGTGGGCACCTCTGCAGGATACCCCTCTGTGCTGTGGGGCTTTCCCTCTCACTGTTCCTCAAACCAGCCATTCAGAGAACGTGTTCAGATCTGAGTGTTAGCTGTCACGTTTGGTGCTTGTAGGCTTTTTGTACAAGGCCACCAAAGCCCTTGAAACTTCTGAAGTTTTTAGTTCATGCCGTTTTTAAAGGTAAAGGTAAGGGGACCCCTGACCATTAGGTCCAGTCATGACCGACTCCGGGGTTGTGGTGCGCATCTCGCTTTATTGGCTGAGGGAGCCGGTGTGCAGCTTCCGGGTCATGTGGCCAGCATGACTAAGCTGCTTCTGGCGAACCAGAGCAGCGCACGGAAACGCTGTTTACCTTCCCACCAGAGTGGTACCTATTTATCTTCTTGCACTTTGACATGCTTTCAAACTGCTAGGTTCGCAGGAGCAGGGACCGAGCAACGGGAGCTCACCTCGTCGTGGGGATTCAAACCGCCGACCTTCTGATCGGCAAGTCCTATTCTCTGGTTTAACCCACAGCGCCACCCGTGAATCTGAGAGATCTAGGCAGAAAGCTGAAACCAAGCAGCATCATGCCATAAGATTTGCATCCTGGCATCTGAATTTGGTTGCTTGTAAAGAAGTTATGACTATCTTTGGGAAGTAATGCTGGGGAGCGGGGATCCATTCAGGAACCACTACATGACTAGCTACAAGGCAAGGTTGGGGAACTTGCGGCCTTCCAAATATTGTTGGGCTTCAGTTCCCACGGTCAATGCTGAGGCATGATGGGAGTTGTAGTCCCACGTTGCGAGGACCACAGGCTCCCCATCCTTGCCACAGAAGATGCTGGCATGCTTGTTTTCATAGGTTTAAATCAAATGGAATATCTTTTAAAATTAAAATGCAAAACCCTGGTCCTTGCTTTCCAGGGGCTTCCAGTGGCGGATTCTCAACCGGCAGTTTTGCTCCAAAGTCCACTCCCTCTCAGAAAGCAGGGAACCAATGGCAGGCAAGCAAAACGCAACCTGCTAGCACATCATGGCAACCCCAGGCACAGCCAAAGGCGCCAGAACAAGCTAAGCCGAGCACGCAGCCGAAAGCCAACTACACTGTGAATTTCAGTGTCATTGGAGGACGAGAAGAGAGAGGCATCAGGGCACCTGGCTTTGGTATGCTCCTCTACCCGATGATGATGATTTTTTGCATATATTAGTTGCTTGGCATACAAGAGTCTCCAAGTGACATACAAAATCTGAAGTGTGGCACAGTGCATGACAACAGAAAGCATACAGTAGCCTAGATAGCAAACCCAAATTAAACAGCAGCAAAAATATACCATCAGTGCGCAGCAAAATCATCATAATCCATGATACACCTTGGAGAAAAGATAATTTTTTTAATCTATTTTTTTATCGCTGCATTGGTCTGTAAAGCCCCTTTGCAGAATATTACATTTGCTTCTGAATAACAGTGCGATCCCACACTTTCCCAGGTGATAGGGTTTGGATGAAATTTAAGCATGATGCATGTGGCTTCTTGTACATATATATGATTTAAGACTTTTCACTTCTTTGTCACTTACCAGTGAACTGGGAGCCTAATCCTTTTTATCTTATTTGCTAGGACAAAAACCCAAAGTTTCAGAAAACGATTTTGAGGATCTTTTGTCGAATCAAGGGTTTGCAGCTAAAACTGACAGAAAAGGACCAAAGACCATTGCTGAGATGAGAAAGCAAGAAATGTCTAAAGATATGGACCCTCTGAAACTAAAGGTTGGCTGTTCTTATACTGAATAGTTCTCATCCTCCAACTTCTGGTGTTTGGAAAAGCAGCGGTGTGCCATCTAAGTGGGGGAAGTTGAAGCATAAATGTGGAGGAGGGCAGTCCCTAGACGATACATGGCTGTTTGTTGATAGGGGAAATTGGCGGGGCAGGCCCTCTCAGAAGCCCCTAGCCCATGATAAAAATAAAAAAATGAGGATCTGTGAAAACAAAACAAGGCACCAAACAAGAGTGGGGGGTGTCTATATAATTAGCTGACCAGAGAGGTTTCGGTCTAGCCTTGTGCCATCAGAACTGGCATACTTTTTATTAATATTTGTGAAAATTGTAAATTCTTTAATGCAACAAAATACATTAACACGTAACCATAATAATACTAATACTAATAATAATAATAATAATGTGCCTTTTACCAAGTTGTGCATTTGACTTGCCTAATTTTGCAGCTGTAAGCCAAGTGTGCATGTCACGTTTTGGTCTGGTGTGCATAAAAGCGAGTTGCAAAGTTTATCAAATGCCAAGTGGCTAAAACCTGTGGCCTCTTTTGAGCTTGGGATGCAAATCAAATGAGCCTCCTGGATTTGGCCCTAAGTGGGGCTGTGGCTCACTGGCAGAGCACACGTGCTTAGCTTTCCGAAGGTCCCTGGCATCTCCCGTTAAAAAGAGCTTTTTAAAAGGTCTTTAAAAGACCTTAAGGTGTGAAACAGTGGGAGAGAGAGCATCTGTACTGGACCTGGTGAAGCAGTGGTCTGGAGGCATATCACTCAGCTTGAGAAGTTCAGAGTTTTCCACAACTTGGGTTTGAGTTTGATGCAACAAGCAAGATGATACAGAGCGGGGATGTACAAGATCTCCTGTGCTTTAGGGAGTAGTAGGACTGATAGAAGATGCATGCATGTACATACACACATAATTTCACCCCCATACACACCCAGAGCTGCTGCTAGAGAGGGCTTCTTCATTTGTGCTTTATTGAGGGTTTTCTTTAGGGGAAGGGACAGAAAATGACCATATTTTTCGCTCCATAAGACACACTTTTCCCCTCCTAAAAAGTAAGGGGAAATGTGTGTGCGTCTTATGGAGCGAATGCAGGGGGGAGGCAGGCAGGAAAAGCCCCCAAGAGCTGCACACAAGCTCCTCGGCTCTTGCGGGCTTTTCCCCAGGAGGGAGAAGGGACTGACACGGCCAGTCAGTCCCTTCTCCCTCCTCGTAGAAAAGCCCACAGGAGCCACACGCTCCTTAAAGGGTGTGTGGCTCCTGTGGGCTTTTGTGGGGGTATTGCCATAGCCGCGTGCAACCCCTCTGGCCGGGAGAGGCTGCACACGGCTAAAGAGGAAGCCGAGACAGTGAGCAGGATGGATCCCGCTCACTGTCTTGGCTTCTTTGCTCTTTGGGGCTGAGGGGTGGGGAACCCGGGCTTCCCCCGGCAGCCCCAGAAGCTCTGGGAGAAGCGGATTTTTTTTTCTTGATTTCCCCCTCTAAAAACTAGGTGCGCCTTATGGTCCGGTGCGGCTTATGGAGCAAAAAATACAGTTTGTGGCTGCATTCCTTTGCATGAATAGACCTCTCTCTTCTGTTGGAAGTGAACAGGTAGAGGAGTTTGGGATTGCCTGTTGGAGCCAAAGACCTATACTTCTTGTTCATTTCATTTCACTTTTAATTTGTTCACTGCCTTTCTATATTTTACTATACGCAAGGCAGTTTACAAGCCGAAGAAACAACAAAGATCACACACCTTATAACAATCTGATGTGATACAGAAATGTCATACTAAGAACATAACTTTAAATGATTTATATCAGATAAAGTAGTATTCAGTAATCCATTAGAATACCGTGGTACACAGTAACATTAAATATCATCAGGTAATATAAACTGAAATTCACTCTTAACCGTTACAATAAATAATTTCTCAACTAGAATCAAATCAAAATAACAGCAAGTCACTGTGCATAAAATAACACAATACATGTGTTTGAACTTCTCTCTCTCTCTAGATTCTAGATTGGATTGATGGCAAAGAGAGGAATATAAGAGCTTTATTATCTACTCTTCACACTGTGCTTTGGGAAGGCGAGACCAAATGGAAGCAGGTCGGCATGGCTGACCTGGTTACCCCAGATCAAGTCAAGAAATACTATAGGAAGGCAGTGCTTGTCGTACATCCAGATAAGGTACGTGCTTCTGGCAGATTTGACAAACTGCTAGTGCCAAATTACTGCTATATTCCTAAGGGTCAATTCCAGGTGCTGGGTGCTCCCTGCTCAAGCTGTGTAGCTCAGTTGCCTAGAGCGTGGTGCTGATAATGCCAAGGTCGCAGGTTCGATCCCCATAAGGGACAGCTGCATATTCCTTCAGTGCAGGGGGTTGGACGAGATGATCCTCAGGGTCCCTTCCAACTCTTAGGATTCTGTGAACCACTAGGTAGGTACTTCCTATCTAGAACAGCTCAACCAGAGCCTGTAGGAGGCATTGCAGAGGTCCAAAGAAATACAGAGAGAGCCAGTGTGGTGTAGTGGTTAAGAGTGGTAGACTCGTAATCTGGTGAACTGGGTTCGCGTCTCCGCTCCTCCACATGCAGCTGCTGGGTGACCTTGGGCTAGTCACACTTCTTTGAAGTCTCCCAGCCTCACTCACCTCACAGAGTGTTTGTTGTGGGGGAGGAAGGGAAAGGAGAATGTTAGCCGCTTTGAGACTCCTTAGGGTAGTGATAAAGCGGGATATCAAATCCAAACTCCTCCTCTTCTTCTTCTTCTTCTTCTTCTTCTTCTTCTTCTTCTTCTTCTTCTTCTTCTACACAATGGAACATACAGCACAGCAAACGTGTCAGGCCCTGAGCCAGTCATGGGTCTTTGAACTGGTGGCCAGAGGGATGCTAAATATGCTGCTGTTGCCATCTCTTAGCCAGAGCAGGGAACTGCAGGGAGATGGGCCATACCAGCAAGGAAGGCTCTGAGCTTGAGTAAGTTAGGTGCTTCCCTCCAACTCCTACAAGGGTATCCGGGTTACCTGCTTTCTGTTTGTGGAATGCTGCCCTCATGGAGCCTCATATGGCACCATAATTTCTGGTACTTGCCTGCAGACGCCAGACAAAAACATTTCCTTTCTGCCAGGCGTTTTGGCTTATAATTATCTGTGACTCCCTTCAGTGGGTGGGATGTTTTGATCCTGCCTTTTTAAAAATGTGAATGATTTTTAGATTTTTCTCTGATTTGATTTATACCAGTTTGAACATGTATTGTTTGTTGTTGTAAGTCATTTTGAGGGACTTTGTGCTAATAAGTTTAATAAATAGCAGCAACAATAGCTTCCTTAAATGCTGTTATCTAATAATGAGCATTTAGCATTTAGCAAGTGCAGTCTTTCTAGGAATTGCTTTTACCTTCTTTCTTTTTCTTTCTTTTTTTTGGGGGGCACTGCCCATATCTGTTTCCTGTTCTCTGTAAGCAGCATAGAGGTTTCATTTACCTCTCTGCAGTTTATGAAAAGTGGTATGTAACATTTTTTAAAAATAAATAAACTCAGAAATAGGAATTGGCCTGTGTGTAGCTTGTAACACATGTGAGGCGGCCTTTGCACAGCGTCCGTTATAGCTGGGCACAATTCCTGAATCCGCTCTGTGGCAGCACACTCAGCAGCTTACAGAAGCTTTGTAGATAAGCCCTTAACTTGGTTCCCCAGCTGTTGTTGGACTACAAATCCCATCATCCTTAGCTAGCAGGACCAGTGATCCCAAGGATGTTGGGAGTTGTAGTCCAGCAACAGCTGGGATGTCACAGAATTCTGCTCAGTATTGAACCAGAGCAGATTCCAATGTATAGTTAGCAGAGTAAAAACTTAAACATGTTGCAGGATTCCCAAAAAATAGACCAGAGGCAATTGTATTTCATCCAGCAAAGCTTTACTGCTGCTGAAGGCAAATGAGCATAATAGTCACAAATCCAATACATTCAGGATTGGCACTGTCCATAAAAAATCCAGTTGCAGCAGACTTAACTTAAACTTACAATAGCGTATAAGACTAAACATTATATAGCATGCTATGTACAGAACACCACACCAGAAGGTAAAGAGATAGAAAGAGAAAGTGAAACCCAGGCTCCTTCTGGCCTTTCTTTTATAGTCAGCATGACCTTGTCAGAAGAGATAGGAGAACCAGTTAAAGCCAGCTGTGCTCAGCTTCTCTGAAGGAATAACCCAAACATCATGAACCTTCTGCTTGTTTCTTTCACACAGAGAAGCTTCCAGAACCCTCTTGGATTAAGTAGAATAGGAAAGATCTCTACACATCAGATCAATACTTTCTACACTAAGAAATGCAAACTGACATGGGAAGCCAAGTTTGAGAAACTAAACATTACCAGCCTGCAAATAAATAAATATAAGCCTGCAAAGGGGCTTGTAGCAGCAGCTAGCTACATTCCTATGCTGGATTTAGAGGAGATTCCCCTCCTCCTGGCAGCCTGGCTTCTTGTTGTGCCGGGCACAAGAGAAGGACTGGAGAGCTCTGTTCCTCCTCCGCCAGCCTGCCTTGGAACTGCATGGCATTTCTGGTTGCCTGTGGCCAGCTTAAACATGAGGCTGGCATATTGTTTCCACAGCATCTCTACCTCATAGCAAGCAACAGCTTGAGCTGGTTAGATAAGGTGTGTTATTGTTTCCCTCTGTAATGTTGTTGTTGTTGTTTATTGAGTTTATATACTGCCCTATAAGGGAGGCGGGTGGCTCTGTGGGTTAAACCACAGAGCCTAGGACTTGCCAGTCAGAAGGTCGGCGGTTCGAATCCCCGCGATGGGGTGAGCTCCCGTTGCTCGGTCCCAGCTCCTGCCAACCTAGCAGTTCGAAAGCACGTCAAAGTGCAAGTAGATAAATAGGTACCGCTCTGGTGGGAAGGTAAACAGCATTTCCGTGCGCTGCTCTGGTTCGCCAGAAGCGGCTTAGTCATGCTGGCCACAGGACCCGGAAGCTATATGCCAGCTCCCTTGGCCAGTAAAGCGAGATGAGCACCGCAACCCCAGAGTCAGCCACGACTGGACCTAATGGTTAGGGGTCCCTTTACCTTTATACTGCCCTGTACCCGGAGGTCTCAGGGCAGTTCGCAGAAAAAAAATCACGACTTATATAATCAGAATAAAAACAACAACCCAATAACTACCCCCCCCCCCGCAAAGGAGCCACATTTTAAAAGGGCATAGGATGTCAAACAGATCAATCCAAGGCCTGGTTTAAAAGGAACGTTTTTGCCTGGCGCCTATAATGAAGGCACCAGGTGAACTTCCCTGGGGAGAGCATTCCACAGACAGGGAGCCACCGCAGAGAAGGCCCCTTCTCGTGTTGCCACACTCCGGACCTCTCAAGGAGGGAGGCACACGAAGGAGGGCCTCAGGGTCCAGGTAGGTTCATATGGGAAGAGGCGGTCCTTGAGGGAGGTATTGCGGTCCTGAGCTGTTCAAGGCTTTATAGGTCAAAACCAGCACTTTGAATTGGGCCTGGAAACTAATTGGTAACCAGTGCAGTGGGAACAGGATGGGTGTAATATGCTCAAACCATCTTGCTCCGATGAGCAACCTGGCCACTGAATTCTGCACCATCTGAAGTTTCCGACCTGTCTTCAGAGGCAGCCCTTTTCTGGCAGGGTGGGGTGGGGTCTGCTTTCCTTTACTGCAGCTGTTACAGGCAACTGTCACTTGACTCGACTCTCAAGAATGTTCAGTTGGAGGTGGAAGATTACATGGAGCCTTCCTGTTGGGATAGCTCACTCTGTAGCTCATTCTTGGGGTTGTGGGTTCGAGCCCCATGTTGGGCAACAGATTCCTGCCTTACAGGGGGTTGGACTAGATGACCCCCACGGTCCCTTCTTACTCTACAATTTCATGACTCTTTGATTCTAAGCCTATTTAATGATGCAGAAGAGGCAGGCAAGGTGTTTTGCTATCTTCCATGCCAAGACTTCTGACCAGACACTCCCAAGTCCGGGAAGGCGTGGTCTGTTTGTACATTTGCATCCTGGCTGCAGAATTGCTGTGTTGGCAGCAACACAGGATTCTTGCTCAGCTCATGTTTGGAGTGAAATCACCCACGTTTCTTGTAACTCCTGCCCTGTTTTGCTTCCTTGCAGGCCACAGGGCAACCTTACGAACAATACGCCAAAATGATCTTCATGGAACTGAGCGACGCGTGGTCAGAATTTGAAAACCAAGGATCAAAATCACTTTTCTAAGATGCTCCCTTTTTGAAAAGCGGGGGTGGATTTCAAAATGTATTTGCAGCAAAAACCGAATCTTCTGAGTGCTGTTATAGTGTCGCCTCCTTGGATCGAGGAGGGGAGGGGGGCAGGGAACGCTTCCCGGTTCTTGCACACTTTGAATCTATACACTCTCACAAACGGGGTGTGTCTTGTAGGACACAGCGCACAGATGGCACTTTGGGTCCATCGACACTCGGAAAGTGGTGCCCTGAGAGCGGAAAGTTCCAAGCCATCTGAGAGAGGGTTTGAACACACGTGTAATTTTAATGATGGCGACTAGCATGGGCAAGATTTTCTGTGGGAGGCATCATCCATTTCAAATCCCTTTTGTGTGTGTGTGTGTTTTGTGTTCCCTTCATTTGAGGAAACACCCAACCTCGATTTGCATTTCTCTTCCCCCCTCTATGTAGTCTTTATGATTTGTCTTGGTTGTTTTTTGTTTTTGTTTTCCCCTTTTTAAATTTACATGTTTGCCTTATTCAAAGTGCTTTAGTTTACCTTATCAGCTGTGAGTTTGCTCAGCATCTCTTTTCTGGTTTCTGTGCGAGGTGTACATTTTTCTTTGGTATTTCATGTAATCATTCCGGTAATCATTCTGTAAATAATTAAAACATTTTTTTCTGACAACACCTGCGTTCCTTACACTGCATCAACAGTAGCTTAGCCAAAACGGTCGCATTGGTGGGGAAGAAAAGACACGAATGAATCTTTGATGTGTTTGTGGTCCCCCCCCCAAAAAAATATATATGTAAAGATGGAAGCAGAGTTTGTCTTTAATTTAAGGATTGCATGGTCTTGTCTTATTTATTATGATCTCCTTTGAGACAAGACTGTTTAAATATTTATTCCAAAATGTTTGTTTGAAATTATATATATTCGCATTGTCTTCTGCTCTCCTTGATGGTATATGTGCCTTCTGTTGGCATAATTGAATTGTTAAGTTGGTAGGTTGACGCATATGCCGAGACTTGAAATGTGAGCCCAGTGGTTTCCCTTTTTTTGCTTTTGAGAGGCTGAACAGAATATGTGTTGCATCACGTAGCTGCATTGGAAAGGTGTGTGTGCACTTTTAGCCAACCAGGGACAACTTCCCCTCACGTGTTTGAAAGCCTGTTGATTCTGGAAGTTCATGCGTGTGGATCAAACAACAGGATGATGATCTATGTACTGTCTTGAAGCCTTGACATATCCCTGAATATACCGGCTAGTTCTGTGGTAAAGGAAAATACGCTGTTTGCCCGGTGATTGGTCTCACCTATAAAATGAAGAATTGAGCACAATATTCTCTGCTGAGCATCAAGACCAGCTCTGTATTCAATCAGCAATATGGTGTCTAGGTTGTGGTGGCATCTTTTCAATATACCATGTAGCTTTCAGATGGATTCCACTTTTAAATCTGTCTGCAAGCCATCAAGGTTTATTCAGTCTGGTTCTGCCACAGAGAATAATTCTGGCATTGTTATGGAGTAGTGCTTTTTCTGGCAAGCAGCTTTCTGATCAAAGTTGGTACAAAGTTAGACCTTTTCTTCTATCCTTCCACCCACGCTGCAGGAAACAGAGACCAGCCAGATTACTTGCTAATTCTGTAGTATACTCAGTCAGCGCTGCTCTATTCTGTAGAGAGTGGACTTAGAGGAGGCAGGGAAGAAATGTACTTTGGGATGCAACCTGAGCGATCAAACTCAGTCACGCAATGTGGCTGTCAGCCTGGGGAAGATGCCCAAGCCCAAAGAGATAATCTTGAAGCAGAGAATGTATATGAGTTACAACTTTTTGAAAAGTATTTCCTCCCCCCCCCCAGGTGCGAAACTGCACGTATTTTTTCCTTGTGCTTTATAAGGCCATGGAAAGGCTGATCAAGTGTGTGGCCATTTCTTGGCTATCTCCAAAACAGTATGCGTAAGCAAAACTACTCTTTATTGACTCATAGTTCACACCTACACACTTAGGTAGGCCTAAGTGAATCAAGCAGACGATTCAGCCTGTAACTGGTAGTCATACGTGATGTAGGTGTGAAAAAAATGGGATTGCGCTTCACTTGGGGGCAGTGAGACACTGATTATCTGCTTTGTATGCACAAGTGACATCGTTGCTGAATAGGCTCTGAGCTTAGCTATGGGCCTGTCTATTACGTGCAGCTGAACCAACATGGGAGTTGTGGAAGACAGGCTACAGTAAGCTGCTGGGGTGGAGGGAGAGAGTAGGCCCAGTAGAAGATTCCATGCAACTTCAGTTTTGTGGCCCTTCATTGTTTAAGCACCCCTCAACAGAGTTTCTGTTCTTAACCTTGATCAAACCAAAATTTTATCTTGGGAGGTGTTTGAAACCACACTTCCTAGATTCAGTCCACAGAGTTGCTAACACAGCTTTTGGATATAAACCTGGATCTTGAGTCATGCAATTTCTGAAGAAACTGAGCAGCAGAATTGGTCACGTGGCAGAGACATCATTAAGAATGGGGCAGAAAAGTTGTACATCGATGGCGGCCCAGCCCTTTACGTTAGCAGTGGCGGCAGCAACAAGGAGAAAACATGCCAATATCTTATACTTATCCAATTTGGCAGAACAAATTCAGAGGGCACCGCAGCTCATGTCACACTCCACTTTTCCCAGTTAGATAGATGCCCTTCTGTTTCTGCTTTCGCGAGAGACTTCTGCTTTGGGTGATTGGACTGCAGAACAACATTTCAGCTGTCATATTTGGATGTGCCTGGTGTCCAAACCGCAGTCTCCCTGTCATCTCTGCTGTGGACATGGGCATAAGTCTTGTGTGCAGTCAGCATCACATACGGATGTGCTTTTTAATGTGTTCCTTGCGTCTGGTGCTTTGTGATCAATCCACCTCAGTAGTCTCTAAGCGGCTACATTCACTCAAGAGGCTGGTTCCTTCGATAATGACTCCAGTTATGGACACAGACTTCAAGCCTGTCGTATGGGACCAGTGTATTTTTTTTATTGTCTTCTGTTTGTCTCTCTCAGAATGATGGGAGAAGGGGTGTGTTTGTGCATGTGTGAACGAGACATTTTAATAAACACAGGTCTGTCGTTGAAAAGGCAGCCCTGTGCTAGGTTCCTCCCCCTCTGTAATCGGGAGCAAAATGATTTCCTCTTGTCTTTCTGTGTGTTTTCCCACCAGCCAATGATGTGGGAGAGAGGAAGTACACAGTGTGATGTCAAAATATTGGCAAGTTTCTAACAACACAATATTAGGAACTTGATGCTTCCGGTTTCGATGGCCGGTCCTTCTTCAAAGAGTGACTTCCTCTCAAAGGAAAAACAGTTATGGTGACACTTGTGTGAACCATCTTAAAGTAAGGACAGAACTTCCAGGATATTTTTAGGATGATCTCAACAACAGTGAGGACTACAGATTCCTCTCCACAACCTGCCCCTGTTCCAGTCTCAGCCCTGAACTCAGAACTCTGCGGAACGTTTTAGAAGCAGTTGATATTCTCCCCCGCCCCAGCACTTTTATAAATGTTATAGAATGGGTGTGTTTTGTAAGAGTTTCACAGCAGTTCAGAGTTTCGTGGCTGCGTGAAAGGAGCATAGATCATGCCATTTGGGTGAGGGAGAACACATTTCTCGTTTAAAGGAAAATCCATTGTTAGAGATGCTGCAGCTCCAGTGTATTGCTTTATTTTGATAAAGTGTTTGGGCTGCTAGACCAGATTTGAAGAGTTGTTTTGCACCTTTGGTGGTGGGTGGAAATATATAGCGCAATCTGCATTGAGCACTTGGGGAAGAAGTACTTTAAATGAGATGAATATTGCTCTGTCTGTGTTAATGGTTCTTTTACAAAGCAATGTGAGATGAAAGGCAGGTCCTCGCCCTAAGATGTCTGCAGTCTGAATTTCAGTAGTAAGAGAGGCATTAGGAGAATGGAGAAAGGGAAGGGTAATAAGTGGGAGTACAGTCTTTAATTTTGAAAGAAGGCACACTCCAGTTTTGAAGGCTATTTGGCTCTGGTATATTATTGTAACATGGTATAAAAATAAAATATGCTTTGAAACAATGGGCGAGGAGTGAAATTTTCAGTTTTAAGTTTTAAGCAGTTTTATACTTCTCTGACTATTTTATTTTAAGGCTGCCTATATTGTGGTAAAATACAAATCTATTTAAATGTTACCAACTGGTGTAAAGGATGTTTATTTTAAACAACCCCAGTGTTACAAGGGATGGAAGAAAGGTGGATTTTATATAAGGGAGTTAGAAGTGGAGGTGTGCATCTGTGCTTAAGTACCCCCAGTGTCAACAGACTGTTTTCGGATGCTTGGCATGCCTACAGGATCTTCCCTGGAGCCAGAAGCAGTTCTGAACTTCTAGGCTACGTTAATGCCTCTTTGAATTAAGAGCCAGTTGTCGCAACTCCTCCCTGTTGTCTAAAGGAAAGTTCATCTCTAATATGGCTACTGAGGACCCTTGATGCAGCAGTCGAGACTCTCATTCGCTCCTATGATTTCTGTGGGATGTACATGCTGTGGGTACTGTATGTGTTTGGAGGTCACAGCTTAGCATAAGACATTGCCATGACACAAAGACTCTTGGTGCATCTTGTCCAGTGTTGTCTACTCTGGTACCACCTCCCCTGGGGTTGTTCCATCACCTGCTCCTTGTCTCTTTCTTAACTGGATTGAACGTTAGACCTCCTGCATGCCAAACCTGTGGTTTACCGCTGAGCTACGGTTTCCCTGCCCACTGCCTGAATCGCAGTCACTGCGGCCTAGCAAGTCAGCTCCAGCTGTACAAGAATAGCTTTCTCACCGTGGACTCGCGGAGATCAGTGGGGCTCTGGGCAATCTGTGAAATGGGTGGATTGGGTGTGAGAAACCACACTTTCTCTACAAGTCATGGGAGGAACATAGAATTGTAGCGTTCGAAGGCAACCCATGGAGCATCTAGTCCAGGCATGGGCAAGCTCCGGCCCTCCAGATGTTTGGGACTACAATTCCCACCATCCCTAGCTAACAGGACCAGGGGTCAGGGATGATGGGAATTGTAGTCCCAAACATCTGGAGGGTTGGAGTTTGCCTATGCCTGATCTAGTCCGACCCCCTGCAATGCAGGTCTATGCAGCTGTCCCATACAGGGCTTGAACCTGCAACCTTGGCGATATCTGTGCCTCACTCTAACCAGCTGAGCTATCCAGGCTCTCCATGTCAAGTGTTCAGTGAAGACTGCTATGCTTTTCTCTCCCAGCGGCAGTGTGGCATCAAAAGGAATCGCTCAGACCACAAAGCCCCAAAATGGTATTTCAGACTATAATGTTAATGCCTTATACCTCTAGCTTTTTGTCTGATTTCAGAGCTGCTCCCCACTCCCTTTTTAAATCCATTTTTTCCTAAGGTTCTTTTGGATTAAGAAAGGGGAAGGGGGAGAGAAAGCTGTCCAACATATTGATCAGTGGTCCAGTCCTGCAAAACACTTCCAGTTTTGCTTTCCCCATGGTATTATCCACTTCTCACCACATGGGGGTGTTTCATAGGAACAAGTAACCACAGACATATAGATTGAGTTAGATGCAGTGCTACCGCATACCTGATTTTTAAAAATTCTCTTGGTTTTCTTTTCTTTAGCGAGCAGGCAGTCTTGCTTATATGTAGCTGGCATGAGTACATACAGTTGAACCAAGGTTGGGCCAAGCCTAGGGTGGTCATACCTGGAACCCGTCTGGAATGGGTTTGTCCAACCAAGAGTCCTTAAAGCCTCTTGTATTTATATATGGCTTGACCAATCCAGAGCCCCTCCCCTGCTACCTGCACTTCTCTATTCCCCCTGCCTGAAGAAGGCTGTAGAGCATTGGTTCCCCATTAGCTAAGTACTGCGGACCCCTTTCCCCCCAAAAGCCAAGCTAGGGAATCCCTACTTTTGAAACCTTTGGTAGTTTTTGTTATGTGAATGGTGCCACGGACCACCTGGGTGGATTACGTTGACTCTCGGGGGTCCATGGACCACCAAGTAGGAACCGCTGCTGTAGAACATACAAACATGTAGATCTGGGTAACTCCACTTAGGGCCACCGCAGGCTGAAGGTCCTGCTACAAGCACTGGAATGATTGACACAGTTAGACACCCTGTAATTCCTTTTTTTCTTTTTAGCTACTCCACTAAGCAATCCGAAGCAAAAGATGAATAAATCACTTTTTCTTGGGTTGATTTTTGCTATGCTTTTGTGGCTTTGAAGTGAATTCTTTGGAATATCTGGAGTGGCCACCTGCCACTTAGTATTGCTTCGTTGACCCAGTGCAGTAAGTGCAAAATATTAAGCAATGGGTATAAAATGCTTTTTAAGATCAACTATATTAAGGCAATAAAAAAGGGATCTATTACACTTGTTTGGGGAGGGGTGGGGGGTGCCTGATTTCAGCATACTTGATTTCTCGTTGTTGGCTCTTATTTCCAAATGGCTCTTGTGTTTCAGAATCAAACTTCACATTATTAATGCAACTGTTTTTATGAAGGATGCATGTATTTAAACTTTTTTTTAAAAAAAATCAAAACAGGAGCATTGTGGACACTTTTGGCAATCTTATCTTTTGGTGAATGTACTGTACATTGTTTCATGAAACTGAGGAACAATGAATGAGGATTTTATTTACTCCATGACATGCCACCGTTTCATGTCCTTGTCTTATAGGTAGTCTGTCTGTTTTGGGGGTTTTTTTTGGGGGGGTGGAGGGTTGGGGTTGGGGTTGGTAAGCGGATGGGCAAAGGGAAACCTAAATCTTATTTTTTCTTGCTTCATGGGAATTGTTATGTGCTGAGTAATTTTGGTAACAGTCAAATGAAAAAAAAATGTATAAATGTGTGTGTATATAAAATGAGCATTGTCTGAGGTTGCACCTTGTAAACAATTGCAGATAATCTGTTCAAATGTTTGGCACATAATGTGCTCAAATCAAAGTACTTTACTTTGAAATTATCATGATTCAATCATTAAAAAACAAAACAAAAGCAGAACATTGCTTTCCTTATTCCTACTTATAAAAAGGAGGAGATTGTTAATTGGGTGTGTACAGTTTGGTAACGTGTGGTGTATGGATTATGGTGGGTGAACACACTGCCCTGTTTTGTTTTGCTTTAAACTGTGTACATAAACTGATCTGTGAAACACAGCTTTGTTGAACTGACTCAAGGCCCAAGACCTCTTGCTGCCTGAGGCAAAGGACACAATCCTCCATCTTGTTGGCTACTGTGATAACAGGATGTTGGACCAGACGAGCCTTGGGTTGATCCAGCAGAGTGCTTCTTGTGTTTTATAGCATCCTACCCCGCATTTATTGTGTTGAAGCCAACCAAAGTAGCAGCTGAAACCTTTTCTTCAGCACTATCCTGTTGACCTCAGTGCAGTCCAAGAACTGTGCAAACCTAAATTTCCAGTATGCATTGGCGTCTCCTAGAAGTCTGGAGGTGACACACATGATAAAGGAAGCTTATCTTCCAGCTTGCATTGTGTGTGTTGGCAGCAGAGATAGCTGGTGCCCATTTCGACTGATTGGGCAGAAGGCAGGGAGGTCAACAGCAGGTGGCGCCAGAGCCAACGAATTCTAGGTTTGTTCCCATCGTCCTCCCTGCTGCATTCCACAAGGGTCAACACCGAGACTGGGGGTAACTGACAGTTATTTCCACTCCCTGGGCTGGTTGTAACAGGAGGGAAGACAGGGTTGGACCGGCTGAGGCTGTTGGGATAGTGCCTTATTCTCCCTAGAATGGATCAGCCTCCACTGCTTGAGTCCCTTCTTCCTCATTGTCCTTCACCCATTGCTCTCTTGCCCAGCTGGCAATCTAACCACAACTTCCCATAAGCTTAAATGCTCCCTTCTTTCCCCTCCATTTTCCTACCACTAAACACACCATCACATGAAAAGAAAGCTACAGGTTCTTGTTTTGAAGGACCTCCATCCTCATGAGGATTCAGTTTGCATGTATGGGCTCTGTAGTAGTTTCTCATTTCCCTCGACTCATGAGCGTCCAGCTTTTGCCAATGAAGATGCTTCTCTCACCTCTCCCATCTCCACAACCACACAGGAAAGTATGCCATTATCACATTCATTTGGGTGTATATCACCAGTACGTCATCTAGTATTGCCTGCTTATCCATCTAGAATAATAACATTCAAGCCCAGTCCTTCCGCTCCTGCCAGCCTCCCATTCCTAGTTCATTTGACGGTGCCTCGACGTGATTCCAATACCCATTGTGATTTCGAATCTTAATGGCCATTAGTTGAATCCCGTCAATTTCACTATGACTGTCTATAACACTAAGTGATGTTGGCGTCCTTTCTGACAGCTGTTAATGGAATACTTGACCTCTCGTCCCTTGTTGATGGCTGCTGCTTCTATCGGTGAATCTCCGCTTCTTCATTTTAATGATTGCAGTCAGGAGGGAGAAATCCTTGGGAATGCATTTGTGATTCTTCACTGCAAAACTTGACTTTTAAGGACAGAGGGGGAAAGGGGATATATAATCCTGCTGAATCAGACCAACCAACCATGTAATTCAATCGTCTGGTCCAGTCAGCGGCCATTTTCAGAGGTGTACCTGGGGTTGGCAAAACTGTTTTCCGCCAGGGGCACAGGCCCAGGGAGAGGGGCACAACAAATTCCTACCGAACGATGGGAGTATATGATGCGTATGTGTGTGGCAATGTGCCACCGTTGTCACATCGAGATCAAACGTGGGAGAAGCTCGCTATCCTTGCACCGTGGGCCAAAGGTATGTGATTTTTTTCACTCTGGACAATTTTGAGTACTTGGGTTGTGTAAAACGTAGTCATTTCCAATGTGGCTATTGCGGTGAAACAATTTTTTATCCTTGAGGGGGGTGCTGATGCAACTCCTTCCCAAGGGACCCTAGGTGTGACCTCTGGTTGTTTTATTTATTAATGGATGAATAAAGTTAGCTCCAGGGGTTGTCCATGCCTCTGGGCCACAAGTTCCCCACCGCTGATAAGACAAAACCAACCATGAAAAATATCACTAGGCCTCCCCCTCTCAAATAGTGGCATTTGGTGGTATGGGACCTGATTCGAGAGAAGGGGGAGTGTCACGGTTAATTCCTTCATGTCCAGCCACTCCTGTTGCATCCAACAGATCTTAACATTCATTAAAATGTTGTGTACAGTAAACACAATTAGCCCCGCTTTAGAAACTCATTCTGCTGGTGTCAAGTGTAATGCGAGTGCTCTGGTTGATAGATGATGAACGCAAGTGCTTTTTTTTATTATTTCAGCACGGTGCCAATGCTATTACTGGGAGTTCTCAAGGGCGCCCAAGTTCTCAGCAGGTCAAAGAGCATGTAACTATCAGACATTAATGGTCTCTGGGCACATTGCAACAACAATAGAGCTCTGAGAGAAATTGCAGTATTGGAGCGCTTTAATATAATGTCGCTGGCGGGGGGGGGGTGTGTGGAGGCATCCGTCTGACAATAGGGGAAGACGGTGATGCGACCAGGCAGTGAGGGATATTGCTGGTTATTTATTTCTGTAATGCTACAATGCTCAAACCTTGGGCTGCACGCTGGTGTGGCCGTGAGAAAACAGACAGAGAAATTAAGATAGTAGTTCAAGGGACAAAACAGGTTTAAAGACTGTCTCAAGGCAAATCTTTTAAAATACAGTATAAACACCAACAATTGGGAAACCCTGGCCTTTGAGCGCTTCAGTTGGAGAACAGCCTTTACCAAAGGTGTCATGGGCTTTGAAGACACTCGAACTCAGGACGCAAGAGAGAAACATGCTAGGAGGAAGGCATGCTTGGCAAATCCACACCGTGATCAGCTCCTGCCCGGAAACCAATGTCCCCACTGTGGAAGAACGTGTGGATCCAGAATTGGCCTCCACCGTCACTTACAGACTCAGTGTTAAAACCGTGTTTATGGAAGACAATCTTTGCTACGAGTGATTGCCAAAGAAGAAGAAGCCTAAAATGTACTACCTGCCGCTCTGCAGGAGTGACAGCTCTAATGCTGCCTTTCTCCAGTCAACCCCCATTGTGGGTTGATAGTTCTGGTGCATCTCTACATGGGTACGTGTTTGAATCATTTAATCGCATCTACTGTGTGGTGCTCCAGAGAAAATAAATGCTGTAAAATTCCTCTCAGAGGTTTACAATGAGGGAGGCTGACACACCTCATCAGAAAGGGCCTTCCACAAATGGGGAACTGACTTCAGCTGTGCCATTGTCAGGTGATGGGGGTTAGTTTTTGCACATTTCTTCAGTAAGACAGATTTCTTTAAAATATGGTTGCGAGGAATTTGAATCTGCTATTATTTTTGTGGACTGGACAACATTTAGCTTGGTGAGTCTACGTTTGATGAAGAAGCACATAAACTGCTTTCGGAAAACAAAAATAATTTTGATTTTACCTACTGAAAATGTCAAGCAATGCTAAATAATAATACTATTAATATTAATACATAATTGCAAGTACTTGGCAATCATTTTTAACGATTCCTATGCAATTTTACAAGCATTTTACATATCAAGCAAAACTAAATTGTATTGATTTAACCAAAATAACCTTTTGAATCCCCAAGAGATGTTGCAACTTTCTAGCAACCCTCATTTTGGGAATTTGACAGCTGAAAAATTCAGCATGCCTGATGACACAGCCCACTGTGACTATCTAGGCACCAGTTTCTGATTGCTGACGCCTGGGGAACTGGATTGGTAATTCAGCACCTTAGCCAGTTCCTGTTCTCTAGGGCATTCCTTATAATAATGAGTAAATCTGTCACTTTCTGTTCCTCTCAGTTTCCAGTTTTTCCATTCTGAAGCTTGGTTCTCCATGTTTTTTGCATCAGTTTGCAAATGAGTTTGTTTGCTTGTTATAACAAACCTGGTTTTTCAGGCCTTGGTGCAACACTCTAAACACTACATCCCACTGGCTAGATAGCTATTGAGGTCATCTTCCTTTACAGAGAGATGCGGGTAGCACTGTGGTCTAAACCACTGAGCCTTTTGGACTTGCTGATCAGAAGGTCAGTGGTTCAAATCCCCGTGATGGGGTGAGCTCCCATTGCTCTGTCTCAGCTCCTGCCAACCTAGCAGTTTGAAAGCATGCCAGTGCAAGTAGATAAATAGGTACCGCTGTGGCGGGAAGGTAAACAGCGTTTCCGTGTGCTCTGGTTTCTGTCACGGTGTCCCATTGAGCCAGAAGTGGTTTAGTCATGCTGGCCACCTGACCTGGAAAGCTGTCTATTGACAAACACCGGCTCCCTTGGCCTGAAAGCGAGATGAGCGCCACAACCCCAGAGTCGCCTTTGACTGGACTTAACCACCCAGGGGTCCTTTACTTTTTACCTTTTTTACCTTTACAGAGTCCACCTACCTTTATCTAGGTGTCTGTCATTACATGCAAAGCACCGTATCTTGTTTTGATTCTGAGAGAAAAACACACACTTGGGCATATATTCACAGCTAACATCTCACAATGCTGTAATTCAGTGGGAGGGCAACGTCTTTAACAGTGTGTGTCTGAAATCCAAAAATAGATGCTGACATGAAAACGGCAGGCACAATAATGTAATATACCCTGGAAGTAGCAACAGCATTAACCTCGGGGACGTGACATAAACTGGCAGAAATGCACGCTCGCTGCAGCACTCAATTGATTTGTTTCAATATTAGAGGCTGACATCTGATGACTCGGCAGTTCTAAAAATGCTCCGTCGCATGCTAATAAGATGCAGGGGCAGAAAAGAACAGGGAAACTCTGCGTAAACGGTCCACCAGACCTAGCGCGGGTGCAATGCGGAAAAGGACCCAACATGGGCATCATAGATTGTGTCATATATTGACAGCTGTTAAAATTATATTAAACTACCGTACATTATGTTTTATTTTCAATCTGCCATATATTCGAGCTTGTCTTCAAGCCAGGTATAACAGCTTGCTCAGAGGAAAGTCCACGCTGTTCCTGCTCCTCACTGACCTCCATGCCTGCAGCCTGACACAGTAAAGCACTTTTGGACCCCTATCTGTCTCGGGACCCGATCCAGCACTTCAAACCTGGATCCGGGCCCCAAACCAATTAGGGGGCCTTCCATAGTCAGGTGAAAGGGAGGGGGACGGGGCATGCCTCTCCTACCCCCCCTTTCCAACCATATGTTTAATCAGGATTTTAAATCCAAATTAAACATGTGGATGGAGGGGTGAAGGAAACACAAACAGGCTCTACTCCACACTGGCAGACTGCTCCCCTACTTTGACATCCCCCAGATCACTCCAGGTTAACCCAAGGTGACCAAATGGTCCTCAGCCCCATCCAATCAACCCGGGTTGGCCTGATTTGGGTTGGGATCCATTGCCCAGGCTTATATAATACTGTAATGCTGGTGAGAAAAGAGGAAAACCCACAAGACATGATTAGTTCAGATTAGACTTTAACAAGCAAGTGTATGTATGGATAGTTGAAAGTTCCAGCTCCACCCAACACTGTTGCCATTTTGGTTACCCTCTGTGAGTTGGAGGGTAGCTGAAGAAGAGCTCCTTCTGTACTCATGGATGCTCCTCCATATACCTGAAGGAGTGTCTCCACCCCATTGTTCAGCTCTGACACTGAGGTCCAGCTCCAAGGCCCTTCTGGCAGTTCCCTCCCTGCGAGAAGTGAGGTTACAGGGAACCAGGCAGAGGGCCTTCTCGGTGGTGGCACCTGCCCTGTGGAACGCCCTCCCACCAGATGTCAAGGAAATAAACAACTACACAACTTTAGAAGACATCTGAAGGCAGCCCTGTTATGGAAGTTTGTAATGTTAGATGTTTTATTGTGTTTTTAATATTCTGTTGGGAGCTGCCCAGAGTGGCTGGGGAAACCTAGCCAGATGGGCGGGGAATAAGTAATAATAATAATAATGAGGAGGAGGAGGAGGAGGACACCTTAGAGGGCTATTCTCACAAGTTGGTTACCTGGAGCTGCCCAACTTGCCCAAAGATGCCTTTCTTAGGTGTGTTCACTCGTTGAAAGGACAGGATTGAACCATGGGAAGATGCTCCTCAGAAGATGCAGCCTCTGTGTGACTGCTATAATATAGAAAGTAACCACGGCTGAGTCAGGATTGAAGTTTTTTTGGAGTCTGTATCAAAGTATTTTGGTGCCTATGTGCACCATGATACCCAAATGAGTTTGTATACAGAATGCAGCACCAAAAGTGGAGTGTCCATGGAGGACCTGGGAGACCCAGGTTAAAATCCTGACTCAGCCGTGAAGCTCATTGGGTGACCTTGGGCTGGAGAAAATGGGAAGTGGGAGGACCATCTTTGCCACCTTGATCTCCTTGGCGGAAATGTGGGGAGATGAACGTCCACATACCTACCTACTGGCTGTCAAGACGGAATAAGCCTTTGGCTTGAAGAGGCAGGAGAATGACAGGGCTGACGCTGCTGGTCTCCTGGGAGAGACCGCCTGAATTTGGAGTGCTGTCGTGCAGAGCATTTATAAAGTTCCTGTGACATGGGATTGTAACGCTGGTGAATAAAAAGCGAAAATGCTAAGCTGTAAAGATCAATCAAAGTAACAACCAGCACAAACATACACTCTGACATGACAAAGATATCTGGCACCGGAGAGTCATAAAAAGAGATTGCTTTTGTGAATTTAGGAGCGGGTTGCTTGAAAGCAGCAGTGAGATCATTCCATATTGGTGCCAGCAAGTGAGGTGCTGCATAAACTGAACCATCAAGTGCAATATCACTCTTCTTCTTCCAAAGCTGGGGGGACATGAGGGTCCTCCAGATAACCTCTTTATGGAGCATTCATCCTGATTTGCAAAGCTTAAACGGAGGTTTAGACTTTGTCCGGTCTTTATTCATTCTGATTTGTTTGCAGAGGGTTATACAACAAAGAGCATTCATCTTGCTTTCATCTTGCTTTGCTTGTGGGGTGTTGATATAGCTTCCTGTTAATTGTTTGTTGACCCCACACTTTTCAGAGCATTTCCCGATCACTTTTCTAACAGCAAAAAGGCTGATTTTTTTAATATATATATTAAAAAATGGATTTGTTGCACAAATGTGGCAAAGGGCTTTTAATCCACTTACTGGACTAAATTTCCAGTAAGTACTTGACTCCTTCCTGTAATTAAATTTAATAACTTTTAAAAGTAAGTACTGAGTGTGGTGTGATGCTCACTAGCTAGAAGCCATCAGCAATAAATTCTCATTTAAGCAACAACTTAATAGTCACCAGTGGTAATTATGTGACATTCCAAGGTATTAGTTAGAAGAAGAAGAGGAGGAGGAGAAGGAGGAGGAGTTTGGACTTGATATCCCACCTTTCACTCCCCTTAAGGAGTCTCAAAGCGGCTAACAATCTCCTTTCCCTTCCAACAATCTCCTTTCCCTTCCTCCCCTACAACAAACACTTTGTGAGGTGAGTGAGGCTGAGAGACTTCAGAGAAGTGTGACTAGCCCAAGTTCACCCAGCAGCTGCATGTGGAGGAGCAGGGAAGCAAACCCGGTTCACCAGATTATGAGTCCACCGCTCTTAACCACTACACCATACTGACAAAAGTCTAGATAAAACATCATTACATGCCTTTCCATTAGTAAATTTCTCTCTCAGTAACTATCTCATTTTCAAATTGCTGCATTGCTGATGTCTTTTGTTACCGAGTCGCACACAGTCCACATAATGGAGTAGATTCTCCAGTAGTGTAAATCTGAGCATTTCTTTAAAATCAAGTGCAGCTCATGTAGGCATACAATTGGCTAAGGAGTGATGCCTGCAGTCTTTACCAATAAATAATAACCTTCAGGCAAAGAGGCACAGAGTCCAAGCACAGCACAAATATCTATGCAAGTACCTAGGAAAAAATTATGCAGAAGGGCCAAGAGTTTCTAAGGGCGTGGTATCAATTTTATTGATTCCAGATGTAGGTAGGCTTTGGCTTAGGCACTGGGTGTATATTCATTTTCAGCCCCTGTTGGAATGGAAGGACCACCTCAAGATGAGAGTCTACCTAGGTGGACCTCTGAGGCTGCCGCTGAATGCTCTTTGGTCCATCTGCTCCACGCCTGGTTTCTGGACAGAGACTTCCCACTAGACCCCTCTAACAGGGTACCCTGAGATCACACCTGTTTGGGATAGGGACGTTCCACCAAAGGTCATTTGAGTAGTGCAGGAAAGAAAAGGGGTTAGCATACAACTACACACACCAGGCACTGCATCATTGAACGTGAAAGAATAGACCCACATAGCACAACATAATGTGAAGGCAGGAGGGTTGTTCTTCAGCCACCCAGGGACTGCTGGCCTAAATAGGGAGGCCCAGCAGCCTTCTGCTTGGCTCAAGGGACTTTGGCGGGCTATCCTGGCCAGCCTATCATATCTTCCAAGTTCTATTCTTTGCAAAGCAGCAGCAGTATTATATTCCCTGCATCTTAAAGACGAGGTACAAAGCTGCAGTTGCTTCACAGTGGGAAGATTAATGTGAAAGCATTACCAAGTGATTAATGAGAACGTTACGAGAAGCTTTTAATGAAATTAAAATGGAGCCTCTGCTGGTGCTTAAACTTCTATCACCTATACATGCCCTCCTATTGCTCTACAGGTGCCAAGCAAGTTTCTGCAAGAATGCAGTAAGAAAATGATAAATACAGAACTTGTTCTCTGGTTCCTGAAAGTTCTCTCTCTCTCTCTCTCTCTCTCTCTCTCTCTCTCTCTCTCTCTCTCTCTCTCACACACACACACACACACACACACTGCTATCACATTTTAAAGAAGCCAAGAAGGAGAAGTGTTGAAAGTACAATGGAAGGCATTATTGAGTTAGTAATTTAAGGGTTAATTCTGGTGACAGTAAGGCAGTCAACCAAGAGGTGGTAGTGGAGGTATTATTTAGCCAGAAGTCAGAGTGGCATGATCCTTGCTAAGGTAACTTCCAGGAACAAGTAAGCAAGGAGCCATGCGGCTATGGCTCCCAACTGCAACAAAAACCAAGTGAACTTGATCTCCCCCAAAGGGAGCTTTTAAAGCCTGCATCTTTGCCAACTCAAAGATTGCAAGATCCCTTTTGCAAGGAAACCAAGTTATCTTCTTTTAAAGTTGCCTGGAACCTTTTTCATCTTTGTTTTACTGCCAGCATGGAGGCCTGTTTGCAATAACATCTGGAAAATTCGTAAGTAAAATATTCACCTATGTGAAAGGCTAAGTGTCTGTGATTTATTCTAGTCTAAGTATTTTTGTGGGGAACATTTATTTAAAGGTGGGGAAGGGCAACTGTAAATCTAACCAAGTTTTAATGTGCTAAGAGCAATTGCCATTGTGCTTCACTCAGCCACAAGAGAGTAAGACTCTCTCTCCCAAACCTCTCTCCAACACCACCCACCTCTCACCCATTTAAAAATACAGATTCCAAACATTTAGTGGATTTCTTGCTTCTTCTAGTGCAGGCCTGCACAGTTCATAACCCACCAAACCAACACTTCCTGTTTCTGCAGATCCAGACAGGCAGCAAAGCCACTGGTGGTTCACATAGTTGGTAGCACGGGCACTGCTTATGACTGCAGTATTCTGGGTATGTCCAGACGTATGGCAACCCTAGAATCTGTCAATATTTTACAGTGACATTTAAGAACAAACTTAGATTTGGGAGGGGGGGGGGAGAGAGACCTAGATTTGGTGGGAGGGGGGCCCATTCCAGAATACCCTCTCCTGCAAAATGACATCTCTGTGAAGTTTTGCAGAGCAATCAGTATTTTGCACAATGAAGAAATTGTAGCTGACATTTGATTAGTGACTCATTCCCCAAGCATTTGGGAAGGAAGCATTGGTCCCACTCAACACTGGAAAACCCCACAAGCTTTGATAAAGTGCCTGTTTCATTGTATGTTTTAAAGTAGGGAGGGCTCATGGTAGAAATCCTAATTCCATCCTGTATTCTTTCCTCACTGCCTCTGCCTCTTACTCAGTTTGCTTCATGCATGCATAGCTCAAGCAAATATTTTCTCTTACCCCCTCCCATTTCCCGTTATTTACCGCAAGGAAAGCAATTGTGTGCTCTGAAGCAGTTTGGTAAACTGTGACTCACTAGTGTGAGCATGTTCAAAAGTTCGCAAGCTTGCACAGCCAAAAAGCTTTGATTCTTAACGATGTAAATGAAGTATGGAAGATTAAGGCAGTGAAACAGAAAAGGGGTGTGGCTCTAACAATGTTATTCTCACACCACACAATAAGAGATTAAGTTTTCAGAAAATAAAAATCCACTTTCAGGCTGCCTGTCTTTGGCAGGTGGGATTAAATAATGCACTGCAAGTTTAGGGTGCACAAACATAGATTTGACACTCTGGAACAGCAAACTCAATGCTAAGAAAAACTGAACTTTTCGCAGTACCAAAAGTCACAGGTGGGGGGAGCACTGGAAAGTACAAAATAACGATTGATACAGTGTCATATAACCTCTGTAGAGACAAATCAAAACAAGTGTTCATTATACGGTAGGTACAGTGGTACATTGGTCCTTGAACTTAATCCATTCCGGGAGTCTGTTCGACTCCTGAAACAGTTTGAAAACCAAGGTGTGGCTTCTGATTGGCTGCAGGAGCTTCCTGCACTCAATCAGAAGCCAAGCAAGCAGCGTCAGACGTTCAGCTTCTGAAAAACGTTCACAAACCGGAACACTCATTTCCAGGTTTGCGGCATTCGGGAGCCAATTTGTTCAGGAGCCAAGCCGTTCGAGTACCAAGGTACCACTGTACTATATAAAACTTGGTATACGATGTCACATTAAAATGGAAACTTGGGTAATGCCTTGTGTCAGTTATAACTTATTGAGGCAAGGCCAGCAATCTGAGGTAATGCCTGGTTTTCGTTTTGCTCTCTGTTCACACAGGCCCCAAGCCTGTGGCATCCATCTTGGAAAAAGTGTTCGACCTCTGAAGAATGTTGAGTCTCAACTTTTCTAATGAAATGAATTTGGCTTCTGGCCACTAGGTGGCAATGCTATGAACGTCTCTTAGCAATTCCCAAGCTGGGACTTTATGAGCTTTTATGAGATGCTTTGTATAAGACCGTCAGCAAATTAGTACAGATCCAAGTGGGGAAAGGAGAGTCATTTCTGGAACAGTGGGTTGAGTCGTCTTTCGAGACCAGGAAAAATGCGGCAAGTCTACTGATCACTGAGGTGCCATTCTCAGTTTATGATTTACTGGCTTTCCTGCCCAGACAGCATAGCACCCTTTTGGCAGCAGCTCTTTGGGGATTTCTGAGATGCCTGCATGTCCATCTCCCTCCTCTCTTGAACCAGGAGCCCATCCACATCTGAACCAGGAGCTTTCCCCAACATCTGTTTAACGTCCTTATCCAAGTGCCAACCTGCACTTTCTTGACATTGGGTCCACCTCTTGCATAAATTCATACTTTGCCCAACTGTAGATGTGCTTCAGTGCATTGTGCCGTCATTTTTTAATGGGAGGTTCACTATGAGTTTGTGGTGGCTTTCTGTTGGGAATGCGGATGGCGCTGTGGTTGAAACCACTGTGCCGCTTGGACTTGCCAATTGGAAGGTTGGCCCCACGACGGCGTGAGCTCCCGTTATTCGGTCCCAGCTCCTGCCAACCCAGCAATTCGAAAGCATGTCAAAGTGCAAGTAGATAAATAGGTACCACTCTGGCGGGAAGGTAAACAGCGTTTCCATGCACTGCTCTGGTTTCGCTAGAAGCAGCTTAGTCATGCTGGCCACATGACCTGGAAAAACTGTCTGCGGACAAACGCCAGCTCCCTCAGCCAGTAAAGCGAGATGAGTGTCGCAACCCCTGAGTAGTCTGTGACTGGACTTAACTGTCAGGGGTCCCTTTACCTTTACCTTTTCTATTGGGGACTTTCTGTCACTGCACCTCCTACTTCATTTCCTTCTTGCTTGGGCAATACCCAGTTGTTTAGTTTCTGGCAACCCAAAGGATAGGAGTGTGCGTATTTTCACCAGCTGCTGAAGGCACGTTTGCAATACCTTTTTTTGTGTTTGATATTCCTGTTTCACACAGAACTGTTGGTGCAAAATCAAATTTATAAAGTTGGCCAATTCAGACATAGGGTCCCTCCTCACACAATTGCTCAAAGCTGCCCTTGAAACATGTTGAACAAGTTTTATGTCCCATTGAATCAATGGGACTTCAATACTTCCCTGTAAAATCAATAAGATGCAAGGATGCTGAACGTCTCTATATTGTTCTCGGTGTTTATATGCCATCCTGCAAATTTCTGGGCTCATTTACGTTCAGAATTATTTGAAAGCGGTAGAATCTAGATGTTTCTTCATGGGCAACCTCAAGTGATAAATGAGCTTGCTGGGGAAAGGTTAATTGCTACCCATGAAGCACTAAGATATTTATATTCACAAAATTATAGGCTGGTTTATAGAGGGAATCTGCAGAAAGCATCATGCACAATGGATATGCATTAACTAATGCCATTCAAAAGTTGATTCTACAGACCAATAATTCTAGGGATGTGTTACAAATCAGCTATATTGAAAAATTGAAGATTATTCATGCAGAAAACAACTATGCAGTGAGAAACAATTAAACAGGGTTAATTTTCAGGGCACTGCCTAGGCAAAATAAACCTTTTAAAAAATACCATTGACGTCAAAGAGATTTAAGCAAGTCTCCCACTGAAACCAGTGGGACTTAAAAAGTGTTCAAGGCTAAAATCCTAGACAAGCCATAGAACGGGCAGCAGATTAGGACATTTATCACCATGTTTGAAGTAGTAGCTGCTCCCAAGTGCTCCTGGTTTTAAAGACCCAATACAGCCAATTTGCCAGTGATCCCACAGACCATTCCCAGTCACCAGTCTAGCTGCGGCATTCTGGATAACAGACATACCTTGGAAGTCGAACAGAATCCATTCTGGAAGTCCGTTCGACTTCCAAAACATTCGACTTCCAAGGCACGGCTTCCGATTGGCTGCAAGAGCGTCCTGCAGCCAATCAGAAGTGGTGGAAGTTGTCCCGGACGTTCGGCTTCCAAAAATCATTCGAAAACCAGAACAATCACTTCCAGTTTCTGATCATTCAGGAGCCGAAACGTTTGAGTTTACAGGTGTTCAGCTTCCGAGGTTCCACTGTAGTTGTGGTTTCTGAGTCACCTTCGAAGGTAGCCCCAGGTAGAGTGCATTGCAGTATTGCAAGTGGGCGATAACCAGGGCGTGTACCATTCTGGTGAGAAAGTGTGTGGGCAGGTAAATGCAAACTGAATCTAAGTTCTCCCCTAGCCCTAGTTCTGAGTAGACTTATTAGCTCTGTAAATGTATAAATAAACAAACAAATTACAAATCTTCATCCCTTTCCCTACCAACTTCTAGACTCCTTCATCAGCCATCTGACAAGGCAAAGGCTCCATCCTGCAGCTGTTCATGTAGCAATAAATTTGCCCAAGTCTTTTCTAGCGGGCCACTGGGATCTTTGTTGTTCTTGCTACAGGACATGAACATACCTGCTGTTCTGCAAACAGATTTTTATGTGCCTCCCTCCCCCCCTTTCTTTAATATGTCAAGAGAAACCTCTTGACCTTGTTCCTTGATCTTGCTGCAGGATGAGAAATAAATGGTGATCAGCCCAGTCGGTTCTATTTCTGACAGCACTTAATGGCATGTGGGATCGAAGTGCTTGTGGGATGGAGAGGAAAGCAGGGGAACTGTGTGCATGACATGACTCTAAGAAGCTTCTGGAGTACTAGAGAGCCAGGGGAGATGAGGGGGTTTGAATCAAGGATGGCTGTGGTTTGCTATGTGCTGAAATGGTTTATGGTTGCAATTTGATAAAAGAATAGTTCCATATAATCAAGCCTTGTGTGCTCTAGGTTTGATTTAGATCTGCTTAAAGGCAGCACGATGGTGCAGGTTGGAGACAAGACAATTGGCTGTAAGAAACCTGAAAATAGCATGATAAGAGGCTGAACTGAATTTGATTATTTTAATTGCATTTTATGACCTGTGCAAAGCATGAGGAAGAGGCAATTAAGCAGGACAGGACATAGCCTAAGAAACGAGAGCCTGGTTCAAGATGCAATGGAAGGGAAACTAGAAGGAAGAGGAGTCAGAGGCAGCCCAAGATGCTAGATACAGCCACATAAAGCAAATGAAAGGAGGATTCACTTAAAACAAAAACCTTTAAGGGTAACCTGCTGTATTAAGGTCTTCTTTCCATGCTCGTTCATAGCTGTCAACTTTTCTTGCGAGGAATCCTATTCGGAATATGGGAATTTCCCTTAAAAAAAAAACGGAAACGTTGACAGCTATGTGCTCGTTCAAGCTCCAAAATGCCAGGGAATTTCAGCCGTTAAGGGCCACTTACAGGCATAAAGACAATTGGAAATATAGTTATAAGAACTTTTTTAAAAATGTTGTGGTTTAGTTGTTTAGTCGTGTCCGACTCTTCGTGACTCCATGGACCAGAGCACAACAGGCACTCCTGTCTTCCACTGCCTCCTGCAGTTTGGTCAAACTCATGCTGGTAGCTTCGAGAACACTGTCCAACCATCTCATCCTCTGTCGCCCCCTTCTCCTTGTGCCCTCCATCTTTCCCAGCATCAGGGTCTTTTCCAGGGAGTCTTCTCTTCTCATGAGGTGGCCAAAGTATTGGAGCCTCAGCTTCAGGATCTGTCCTTCCAGTGAGCACTCAGGGCTGATTTCCTTCAGAATGGATAGGTTTGATCTTCTTGCAGTCCATGGAACTCTCAAGAGTCTCCTCCAGCACCATAATTCAAAAGCATCAATTCTTCGGCGATCAGCCTTCTTTATGGTCCAGCTCTCACTTCCATACATCACTACTGGGAAAACTATAGCTTTTACTGTACAGACCTTTGTTGGCAAGGTGATGTCTCTGCTTTTTAAGATGCTGTCTAGGTTTGTCATTGCTTTTCTCCCAAGAAGCAGGCGTCTTTTAATTTCATGGCTGCTGTCACCATCTGCAGTGATCATGGAGCCCAAGAAAGTAAAATCTCTCTATTGATAATATTAAAGACAGCTTTCAACAGTTCAGAACTAAAGCATGGAGAAGTGTGTGTGTGTGTGTGTGTGTGTGTGTGTGTGTGTGAGAGAGAGAGAGAGAGAGAGAGAGAGAGAGAGGATGTGAGTGTGAATGAATGTTCTCTCTCCCACCTCCATCATAGAGCAAAGGTTGTTATTTTTACCTAGTCATGCCCTGCAACACAATTCTAAACTTAGGTGAATTGCATTCCAGACATTTTCTTACACAATCACCTACATCGTAGACTGCACTGATTGGGGGAAAGTATGACTCATACCATTGAAAGCTTTTCTGAGGACTGCTAGTCACTTTGCTAATGGCAACCTGCCTTGGAGATGACCAGATGGAACTGCAATTTGTTTACTTGGACTTTATGTGTACTGAAAGATCTACATAGCATCTATACTTATTAACACTGACAAATACGTGTCCAGGGTTTCTGTGTCAAAGGCTGCAGCTGTAAGCCGTGGATGAGTTAATCTGTCAATCGGAACGGCAACAGAAAAGCGTTACAGTATTAAGAATTCAAAACAGGGATTTCTTCTTGCTATATCAGGATCAATGTTGCATGTGATGACAGCAGATGAGATACGTTGTCTGTCCCAATCGCTTATGGTATATGTTTTTTTTTAAAAGAGTTGAAACTTTCCTTTCCCACTGCTTATTACCCCATAAGGAGGGGCAGAGCCGGATTTAGGTTTGATGAGGCCCTAAGCTACTGGAGATAACGGGGCCCTTTATATGTCCAGCTGTCCTTTGTCAACAACAAATTGTTGCTGGTTTTTGTGTTGAATATATGCTATATGGTAATTTATGGACCTAATAAGTATCTAAAGCCATTTGCACATAACAAAAATATGTATTTTGTCAAAGTAATTGTTGAACTGAAATACAATTAAGAAGTATATTAATAGTGAAATACAATTAAGAAGTATATTAATAGTGTTTTTTTATCATATTTTGGAAATGTACACCCAGGGTTTTTTTCCTTTAAATTTTTTGGGGGCCCCCAAGAGAGTGGGGCCCTAAGCTATAGCTTGTTTAGCTTATACATAAATCCGGCACTGGGGAGGGGGCAGAAGTTCAACTCAGTTCAGATTTAAAGGCAAACCTACCAAATTTTCACTTTCCAAAACAATATGAGAACCATCCTTTGAAATACTCTAAAATTTGCAATGCAATTCTCCAGCTAAGTAATGCGGACGAAAATGCACATACTATGGTAAAGAGTGCACAAAACGTTATATATTACTGAAAATAACTTACAAAAATGTATTATTTTAGGGGAAGGTAGTTGCAAAAATGTATACACATGGGTCCCATTTGCCTAACGAGCCCAAGATTTCAATTGATTCCAATGAGAATCAGTGATCTCCCCCCGCTCCTGAAATGGTTTCTTCCTAAAATTGTTGTGGCCAAAGAGCAAAAGAGAGACAATGGAAAAAAATGATTTGTCTGTTCTCTCCTGTTCTCTGATTTGTCCAATCTCTCTCCCTGCTCTCTCTTTCCAAGTTTTCTGCCCCAAAATAGCTGCTGCTGACCAGCAAAGCACAACAAGGAAAGAAGTAAGAAAGCTGCAGCTGTCTGGATATTGTTTGAATCTTCAGAGTGTATAGTGAGGTTTGGGGCATAATTCTTTATGTTTGCATAAGTGAATTTGCAGGTTAATGAGTGGGCAGATTGCAGGACCTGCTTGTACAGTATATTAGTCGAAACTCCATGGCAAAAATACCTGCTAAGCATCAAAATGTATTAACCTGGGCTGGAATCAAAGTGTGGGCATGATCCAGCCATGTTGTTGGCATCCGTCTGTCTCAAGAGAGAATGGAGTGCACTTCCAGGGGTGCAGTAAAACTGCTGTATTAGCAGTGACCTCCCCGGGGTGCAAGCCAGGGCAGTGAATATGGAGATCTTCGGCTGCCCAGAAAACAAGACCCCTCGTTCGGCTTCGCTGATGTGGTCCAAAGGAAAGCAGAGCAATACGTTTGGCACCAGCTTGGCTGCAGGATTTGCCAGAAGGAGGTGCCATTCAACTGTCCTAGGGACTCTGATTTGCGTAGGGGTTTGTCCTGAGCCTTTTCGTCTCCTGAATATATCCTGCAAGGCAGTGAAGAGGGGGAACCCTCTGCCTCAGGTATTGATAGTTTCAGAAACACTTCCCTCGCTGCTAAATTTAGGACATCTGTTGTTCACAGTGTGTAAATTGCCGACACATAAAAATGCAGCCCTCTTTTTCTTGGATAGAGGTGTTGAAAATGCATGCCAGATAATTGTTTCGAAAACACTGGTATGGCTGAAGGTGGAGTTGGTCTCTGAATTTATAGTTAAACCCCCTACACACACACACACACACAAGCAAAAAAGCAAAGCAGGCACAAATACTAAGAAAAAATGTCACCAAGATTGGATTACTGAAGTGTCTGGGCTAGCAGATGGCACAAATCATCACAAAATGATAAAATAATTATTTGCCTGAAATTAAAGAAGCAGTCGAGGGAATAGTTGATGGATGGAGCAGCAAATGGGAAGGGGTCCATGCGAAAGGGACTGACTTCAACAGCCCAATACCTAGTAACGGTAAACAGACAGGCAAACAAGACATTGTGGGATCCAGAATTAATGACATGGCAAAATGTGTTATTAAGTTCTCTGAAAACTTCAGATGAAGTGAATGGAGCAAAAATCCCTTGTGCGTTTTTGAAGTGTTGATTCTGGGCCAGTGGTTGTGCTTTAGGTCCGGGCTTTAGTTTGGGCACATTGCATAAGGTCTCTTTGGTTGTTGGCAAGGCCGGATTTAGGTTTGATGAGGCCCTAAGCTACTGAAGGTAATGGGGCCCTTTATATGTCCAGCTGTACTTTGTCAACAACAAATTGTCGCTGGTTTTTTTTGGGTTGAATATATGCTATATGGTAATTTATGGACCTAATAGGTATCTAAAGCCATTTGCACATAACAAAATACCGTATTTTTCGCTCTATAAGACGCACTTTTCCCCTCCTAAAAAGTAACGGGAAATGTGTGTGCATCTTATGGAGCAAATGCAGGCTCCATGGCTTCAGCGAAATGGTATCTAAAACCATTTGCACAAGTTGCCATGCACCCAGTCCATGCAGAATGTAGGCACCCTATATATAGAAATGAGCAAAACAATGATATTTTAGGGAGTGGGCTAGCAGGTGGGGTCCATTACTTACATCATAGGAGCCTACACAACACAAAACACTGTTGCTATATGTAGGTTTTATTTTATTTGCTTTTTATCTTACATTTTGGAAATGTACATCCAGTTTTCCCCCTTTAATTTTTTTGGGGGCCCCCAAGAGAGTGGGGACCCTAAGCTATAGCTTGTTTAGCTTATATGTAAATCCGGCACTGGTTGTTGGTGCCGTGCAGCTGGATGCATTTCCTCCACTAGAGGAAAGACAGCTACAAGGGGATCATAGAACTCTCCAGAGAGCTAGGAATATAGAAGGTGTGACTGGAAAGTTCGGTGAATGGTCCCAGAAATCGGACAGCGAGAAATATTCGAACATACAATTAGCATCGGAAACCCATGAAAGGCTCACAGTTCTGTACGGAGATGAAGCGGTAACTCGAAAGACAGTGTATGAGTAGTTTAAGTGTTTCTGTGAAGGGCGGCATTGAAGATGACCCTTGCTCTGGCAGACCACCAACAAGCAGAACAGTGACAAATGTTGACAAAGTTCATGAGTTATTGATGTGGGTTCAGCGTTTGTCCGTCCGAATGATAGCGGAGGAATTGCATATTCTGTGTGAAATCATTACTGAGGTTACTGAGTTGTGTCCCACCCTCCATATTCTCCTGATCTGGCCCCAGCAGATTTTTTTCTTTTTCCAAAACTGAAATCTGCACTGGAAGGGCACAGATTTCCCAACATTTCACACGTCCAGGCTGCTGTGACGAAGTAACTGAAAGTAGTACGAAAAGAGGACTTCTCCAGAAGTTTCCAACATTTCTACGAACCTTGTCAACGGTGCATTGTATCACAGGGGGCCTACTTTGAAGGCCTGTAAGGTGTGTATCTTCAAATATTTCTCGCCGTCCGATTTTTGTGACCATTCACCAAACTTTCCGGTCACACCTTGTAGGAAGCTTCCTTATTCCAAATGAGACCATTGGACCATCTTGCTCAGCATTGTCTAAACTGGCTGGTAGAGGCTCTCCAGAATTTCAAGGCAGGAGTCTCTCCCAGTCCTACCTGGTTGTACCTGTGGCAGCCACCTGGTAGTCTGGTTTCTTTCTGTGTTGGAGGTTTGGGGGTTTGAGAGGCTTGGACTGCCAGATTGGCTCTCTTATTGCCCATGCTTGGACATTGCTGATTGTGGAGGAGACAGTGAGCATGCTGTTTTCCCTGTCACTCTGAGAATTTCCTAGCCATGGGTTTCCCTTCTTAGGCGAGTATAAAACATGACAGCCATTGCATCCATTTAGTGCCAGCGTCTCTTCCTTGTACTACAATATTAGCATAGGATTCCTTAGCCATGCACCTGCTTAACTCTAAATTAAATGGGACCTAAAACTGCTTAGCCTTGCTGGATTGTACTATAGAGAAGCAATGTCTCATTTCCCAATAATTCCACTTTTCGTAATGTTTTGGATGTCAGCCCAGTTAATTCATATAAATGAAATTGTTCTATAGATTTATATTGCCTTGTGGTAGAGGCCACATTTATAAACCTACAATTAGGGGGTTGACATGTCGATATTTTTAGGGCTATGCGCAGAGCTTTGAGCAAGACCCCCAATAGGCTCATAAATCCCAATCCCCAAAACTGTTTGAAAGCAGACACATGCACACTAATCCCAGCTTTCAGCCATGTAAAGGTAAAGGGATCCCTGACCATTAGGTCCAGTCGTGGCTGACTCTGGGGTTGCGGTGCTCATCTCGCTTTATTGGCCGAGGGAGCCGGCGTACAGCTTCCGGGTCATGTGGCCAGCATGACTAAGCCGCTTCTGGCGAACCAGAGCAGCACACGGAAACGCCGTTTACCTTCCCGCTGGAGCGGTACCTATTTATCTACTTGCACTGTGACGTGCTTTCGAACTGCTAGGTTGGCAGGAGCAGGGACCGAGCAAAGGGAGCTCACCCCGTCGCGGGGATTCAAACTGCCAACCTTCTGATCGGCAAGTCCTAGGCTCTGTGGTTTAAGCCACAGTGCCACCCGCGTCCCTTTTCAGCCATGTACTCACTATATATTTAAAGCACTCCCCAAAGGATCCTGGGAACTGCCATTTGTTATGGGTGCTGAGAATTGTAGCTCTGTGAGGGGATAAATCTGGTTAAGGCAGTTATGCATGGTATGGAAATCAAGCCATCAAGGTTTAATCACCAACAATTTAAGATTTTTCTAAGCAATATGTTTCTAAGGGGGGAAAAATCAAAACAGTTTAGCACTTAATCATAAGAGCAATTAGGATAACAGCCTCTAAACAGAACGCAACACTTCTCATTCTTTCACAGATCATGTATGACCATTCTTCATAGGGAGCTATGTTTCTGCTTATTGGGTAGTATAAAAAATAACCAGAATAAATGTTCTTACATTGTGCTGCTTTTTGCAGTTTAATCTTGAATGTATCAGAAAACCATCCTCTGATCTTTGCTGGGAATCTTCATTCTAGTTACAAACTCCAAAATATCTCTGACCCTTAATGAAACATGCAATGGCATGCATGTTTCCCAACATGCAATCCCAACAGGAAAGACAGGGAAACGGTGGCCACTGTGACCAAAATTGAAAAAAAGACTGGGCTACTTAGGACGGGGAATTCATTTAATGTAGGCGTAAAAGGTACTGACTTCTGTTCTGTGTAATAGCTGTTGCATGCAGCGCTGTTTCCATTCCACTGCAGCTTGGCTTCTGACAAAAGCTATGTTACTTGACTTGCTGCCTGGTGTGGCACAATTCTACATAATTACTTACATGGTTCTCATGTTATTCCACACCATTGATTTAACTGCAAAGGAAATGCAGTGCAAATTCAATCCATATTATTTATGGATTGAAAACAACAGCAACGGTGAATATTGATTGTATTCGCCGGATTGATTTCCTTTCCGAGCGTTTGGTAAAGAAGCAAACCTTGGCAATTTCTGCTCCCATTTCCTTGGGAATCCTCTGACATTGCTAGCTGTGTGCCCTTCCCCATATTCAGGAAAGTGTTAGGAGAGGTGGACCCTATGCCCCTCCCTAGCCTTCTTTGCAGAGCTACAGTTTTTTTGGCTCAGTTGTGCAGGTTATATAGAGAATTGTCATTGCATACACATTCCCTGTTCTGTATTGTGTGCACAGAGGGCTTTCACTAGCACACAAATGAGAAATCTGGATTAGCGCAAACAAGTCACTGGGGTTGATTACAGTTGGCTTTTGGATAAATATTTTTACAGGTACTTTCCTCGTCTAAAATATATCTGTAGTTCTAGGTGACCTTTATGCTTCCAAATTGAATAAATGCTATCCAGACGACCAGTCAATAGAAGAAACCAATATAATTTTTGAAGAATTGTTCCTTCTGTAATGAACATGTAAGGCCATTCAAGCAGTTGCAATGGCAGTCCGATAAAAAAATCACATTGATCTTTGAATAATGTTTGGTGGGCAGGTCATGGTCTTCAGTGCAGAATTCCCCCCCCCTCTCCCCAGTACTTAAAATAATGAAAGAGCAATAAAGTGTTAAATTTCAAGGCTCTAATTCACTGGCGATGTGAGAATTGTTTCAGGAAGCGATTCTTTACACGGGCCTATGTGATGTTATAAGCTTCAGGAAAATTGAGAGAAAGAAACAATAGATTCTGGTTATACTACATATCTGAATGTAGTTTAAGGAGTCACTGATGGTCTGGCAAGGGGTGTGAAAGCAACCACCACATCTTTACCATGGGGAAGTGTAGAGTAGTACCAATTTGTTTTTCTCTTTGCTGTGCTGAAATTCTGTATCAGCCATCATTAACCTGTGCATTACGAGCTATGACCATGTACCTTCCAAAGTGATATTTCTACCTCCTCCTGAAACCTGACAAGACTGGATCTACACTGGTTGGCGGGGAATTGCATGACTGAATGCATCCTCATATGAAAGTGTGTATGTGGGGGAAATTCCATCTCTAATTGAGAACTTCATCTTGTATGGCACGAGGGTTCAGTCATAAGAGCCTTCACCTAGACCAGGCATAGGCAAACTCGGCCCTCTGGATGTTTTGGGACTACAACTCCCATCATCCCTGACCACTGGCCCTGTTAGCTAGGGATAATGGGAGTTGTAGTCCCAAAACATCCAGAGGGCCAAGTTTGCCTATGCCTGACCTAGACTCTAAAAGGGTCCAGGGCATTTTTACTACTGTTTATTTATATGGGATACAGGTCTTTAGCCATTAAATAATCTATGGCCTGTTAAAGCTTGTTGGGGGGGACGGGGACTGTTATTATGATTATTCCATTATTATGCTGTCTGTTATTATGATTTTTATTACGTTTTTATTGTTTTAATATTATGATTTTACTATTTACCTAGGAATAAAACCCCACTGAACTCAATGGGTTTTACTCCTGGTTTGTGCTATTGGAAAAAAATATAGATATTGTGTGCTTGAAAAACCGCTGTGAAAGCTAAGGTCTTAAGGATGTGCCCTTACTTACTAGGGGGAGTTTAGCGCCACGGAACTCCCTAGGTTTTCCTTCTACACAAACAAACCCAGATTGCGCTGCAGGCCACCTCTTTATCGGATGTAGTTGTAATCCAGTACCATTGATGGCAGCGCACACATTCATACTCCTGATGTTAACTCCTAGATTAGTTCATTCATTCATTCATTCATTCATTCATGCATTCAGCAGAGCAGCCACTGTTTAGCCTGGGGGATTCTTGTAGCGCAAGTGGGCTGAGGGGAGGAGGGGGAAGTACTGAGTTTCCGTACCTTGACAGAATTCCAGTAATTTGTCAGAGCAGTTGACCCTGACATGACTTAGCCATATCCCAGAAGGATAGTGCTTGGCAGTCTGTTACTGCTGGAGAAAAGCTTTTAGCAGTTGGCAGGAGGACTGTCCATCCTTTTTTTTTCTGCCGCAGCTAGCTTCAATCTCGGAGAGCCATGCAGCTCTTTTTGTTGCAGATGTGAAGCTTTGTAGGTGCTGAGCACTGCATATTTCTCTCAGCACGCATGCCATTCTGCTGCTGTCTTGTGTACAAAGATCCCTTACCAGGAGGCCAATTATGATGGAGTGGAGCTCTCTCACTCTGGAACGTCCAGTTCTATCCACCCGGAAGGTCACTTATCGTAGTGCTCATGCAGTCACGTGCCAGGTAGATCATCTGTTTCGCCCTCCAGTTGCTCAGAATAATTTTACTGCACATCTGCCCCAAAACTGAATCAGAAGAAACTTCAAGAATTCATTATTACATAAGCACCTGGTTAGCTGTAACACTCCTCCCATTGCAGACCCTCAAAGTGTCCCTATTTTCCAGGAACAGTTCCAGATTTACAGAAGTCGTCCTGGTTTCTGATTTGATTCTGGAATGTCCTGCTTTTTCTTAAAGGTAAAGGTACCCCTGCCCGTACGGGCCAGTCGTGTCCAACTCTAGGGTTGTGCGCTCATCTCACTTAAGAGGCCGGGGGCCAGCGCTGTCCGGAGACACTTCCGGGTCACGTGGCCAGCGTGATGAAGCTGCTCTGGCGAGCCAGCACCAGCGCAGCACAAGGAAACGCCATTTACCTTCCTGCTATAAAGCGGTCCCTATTTATCTACTTGCACTTAGAGGTGCTTTCGAACTGCTAGGTGGGCAGGAGCTGGGACTGAAAGACAGGAGCTCACCCCGCCGCAGGGATTCGAACCGCCGACCATGCGATCGGCAAGCCCTAGGCGCTGAGGTTTTACCCACAGCGCCACGCATGTCCCTTTTTCTTAGGTCGTCCCTATTTTCATCGGGGGAAATGTTGGAGGGTATGGAGTTATGCAACCCTCGAGCCAAGGTGGTAAGTAACTATGCAACCTTTAGAAGACATCTGAAGGCAGCCCTGTAGAGGGATTTTTTTAAAAAATGTTAAATTATGTTTTTATATATGTTGAAAGCCGTACAGAGTGGCTTGGGCAACCCAGTCAGATGGGCGGGGGATTAATAAATAATAATAATAAAATAATAATTTATTTATACCCCGCCCATCTGGCTGGGCTTCCCCAGCCACTCTGGGTGGCTTCCAAGAAAATATTAAAATACAGTAATGCATCAAACATTAAAAGCTTCCCTAAACAGGGCTGCCTTCAGATGTCTTCTAAAAGTCTGGTAGTTGTTGTTCTCTTTGACATCTGGTGGGAGGGCGTTCCACAGGGCGGGTGCCACTATCAATAATAATAATAATAATAATAATAATAATAATAATAATAAATAAAAAACAAAACAAAACAGGGCATCTCTATTTTCATTGGAGAAATGTTGGAGGGTATGCCAAGGTTTCTAACTGGGTATGCAGAAGAGTTGAAGAATCCTCTTCACCACTTAGATGAATAGATGTCGTCACGATCTGTAGCTAGGATTTCCCTGACATTGCAGCCTTCTTGAGAAGTAATGCTTGAATTGTTGAATCAGCAGGGACTGGAGCTGTGCTACATGGCCCCTCCCCAAACACCACATGTGCCAGCTCCCTGTGCTCCTTGACATCTGTGCATTAGCACATCTACCAGCCCCCCTTGCTACAAGCATCTATGCCGAATGTGAACAAAATTCGGCGTGGGCTTTGAGCCCTTGCTTCTGACTCAGAAATTATTCAACACTTGAGCATCTCTTCTGCAGAGAGCTTTGTGCTCAGGGCCAATTACAGGGGTCCCCTGGTGGTGGGGATGTGGCCTGCACATTATGTTCAAAGTGGGCCTCAAATTTAGACACCTGTTAATGGTTTTGCATTTAATAACTTATTCTTATGGTCAGTGGATCAAAATGTGACATACACTCTTAAGCTTAGAGCTGCAAATAAGATGTGTGATGACAGGCACAGATTTTTGGTAAATGATGTAGGTTTTGCCATAAAGAATATTGTAAGTAAGTAAGTAATAATAATAAAATTATTTATACCCCGCCCATGTGGCTAGGTTTCCCCAGCCACTCTGGGCAACAGAATATTAAAAACACGATAAAACATCTAACATTAAAAACTTCCCGAAACAGGGCTGCCTTCAGATGTCTTCTAAAAGTCAGATAGTTGTTTATTACTTTGACATCTGATGGGTGGGCGTTGCACAAGGAGGGCACTACTACTGAGAAGGCCCTCTGCCTGGTTCCCTGTAACTTCACTTCTCACAGTGAGGGAACCAGCAGAAGGCCCTCGGAAGCGGACCTCAGTGTCTGGGCTGAACGATGGAGGTGGAGACGCTCCTTCAGGTCTAAATTGATATAAAAATATATCAATTCTGATGGCACAACAGCAGACTATGATGACTGTGTCCTTTCAGATCCGCTGATTATATAAACCAGGTGTGAGGATCCTTTGACCCTCTATGTGTAGCTGAACTACAACTTCCATCATTCCTGACCATTGAGCTTGCCCACTAAGGCTGATGGGTACTGTAGTTCATCAACATTTGGAGAGCCAAAGGTTCTTCACACCTGATATAAACAAACCACAACTAGTGACAACTAGTGACAGCTACCTTATGCCCCACCCCCTTTATGGTGCCTTATTTTGGGTTTTATGTGTTGTCATTTTTAAATATTTATCATGGCCAGGAGCCCCAAAAGTTGGAAGTGACCCCCAGGCCTCTGTGGATGTTTGAGGGGGCTTGTTAATGGTGATCCCATCCATGGACTGAGTGTATCTGTTGTGTGTTAGAAAGATTGTGTTTACAAATAAAACATGGTAAGCACAGAATTTAATAATTTAATTATAATAATGTGTTAAGAAGGACAGGTCAGAGGCACACTTGAGCCCAAGGCTTGCTCTCATGGTGTGTGTCGTGTGGTTCAGAAACAGAAAGGGAAAATAAGGCATATAAAAATCCATGTAAGTGAAGACACAAAACACTCATAGCTTATAAAAAAAGATTCCGATATGGGTGATCTGGATCAATGAAGTTTTAATACACACACTATTAAACCATGGGTAAGTGAGCTTATGAAAGGAGAAATGCTGTGTTTTTATGTCAAAATTACAGATTCCATTAAAAGTGTTATCACAGGAGTGATTGCTCAGGTTGAATGACTTGAGGCAGTTCAGGTTGAGCAAATCTGTAATGATTGGATGCAATTTGGTTCTGCTGTGTTCACAGGAGAAATAGTCCTGTGAAACCACAGGAAGCAGCTGAAAAACAACCAGAAATGAGTTGTGGAGGGCTGAAAATGCCACCTCTGAAGTGGAGAGGGGTTAATTAACGCTGAAGGAGACAGTGACCGGTCTTGCCTAAAAACTTCTCTCAGGTAAGCGTGTTGTCTAGGATTGGGTAAAGATTTTCTAGAGATCAAACATGAATCTTAAGAGAAATTAAACCCTGAGAAACAACTGATTAAGCCCTGATTTTATGAATAGGAAGACTGGTACATTTTTAAACACAGCCAACTGTTGCAGTGCTTAAAGTTGAGCCAAAGGACTAAGTGGAACGAGGCATTTAGTTGCAAAGAAAGAGAGGAAAACACATAAAAGTACAAACGCAGCAAAGACTCATCATGATCCATATCTCATTGAAAGCAATTGCGTGGAACACAGGCCTGGTTTATGTACACAACAGAACGGTTTGGTAGTGTTTGCTTTTTGCATAAAAACTCACTACATGTAAAAAAACTAGAATAGCAGGGTGTGGGCTTTGCTGGAACCCCTTTCCCTTACATGCTAGGCTTTTAAACAACAACAACAACAAATCTTGCAGAGAACTCTAAACATTAATTTATTCTAAAATGAAAAGCACCCTAGTCCAAATTGGCACAGTCCATTCTACCACCTCAGTATTTCTACTGCCATGTTTTGCTGCATTCAGACACCAGGCCTCAGTTATGACTTAACGCTTAACAGGTAGTGCTTGTCACCTGTGCACTTCTCAAAAGCCAAATTAACATACAGTAATCACAACTGAGGCAAAGGTTCAATAAGGGACGTGGGTGGCGCTGTGGGTTAAACCACAAACCACAGAGCCTAGGACTTGCTGATCGGAAGGTCAGCAGTTTGAATCCCCGCGACGAGGTGAGCTCCCATTGCTTGGTCCCTGCTCCTGCCAACCTAGCAGTTCAAAAACACATCAAAGTGTAAGTAGATAAATAGGTACTGCTCTGGCGGGAAGGTAAACGGCGTTTCCGTGCTCTGCTCTGGTTCGCCAGAAGCGGCTTAGTCATGCTGGCCACATGACCCGGAAGCTGTACGCTGGCTCCCTCGGCCAATAAAGCGAGATGAGCGCCGCAACCCCAGAGTCGCCCGCAACTGGACCTAATTGTCAGAGGTCCCTTTACCTTTACTTTAAACGTTCAGTACTGCTCATTCCTATAGTTGCACTGGAAATAGGTTTGTCGTTCTCTCGTCCTCTGCTAGCTTTTGACATGCAGAGAGTTTTCCAACAACATGCAGTTTTCCGCCTGCAGTCTGAAGGAGCGCAGCTGTTCAGCCGCATCTCCTACTGCTGGACCTCTGACACCTCTGACACCCCTCTGAGTCTGCGTTTGACACCCTTCTTGAGTCTGCTTGAAGGTGAGTGTGAAACTGGCAGAGCCCAGCGTTCTGTTCCATCTGTGTTGTGGTTTTTGTGGGTCAGACATGCTGAAGGAGAGGTGGGGAAACATCCCGTTTTATGGCAAATTGCAGTAAGCAGGGTGTGTTGGACTTTGCAAATACTGGCTTTCCGTTTTATGGCAGTACTGTGAAGGTTACTCTTTCCTACAGACCCAGCCCTGCCACGCAGGTTTGGGTTAGCAGCACTGCCTGAGTGTCATCTGTATAGTCTACTAGCTGTTTCATACATACCTGCTGTTGCTCAGGTATTCTAAGAAGCCAAAAAGTCGGTGAAGTTTTGATATCGGCAGTTAAAATGTGTTCACTGTATTGGTTTTTTTTATTGTAATGTTTTAATTAATTTTTGAAAAGTTTTAATACCTATAAAACACAGTGATTTCAAACATTAAAATGCAGAGTTCTTTCAAACTCTTAGACCACCTTCCGGCCCTCCATGGGTTCCATCTTTAAGATTAAATTTACTGCATCTTTTACCTTTATCTATCTATTATATAACCATCATTACCATTAAAACAATTCCACATTACAAGTGTCTTTACATCCCTGCCAAATATTTTTAACTGTTTACAGTGGTCTTTTAAGTAAATAAAAATTTACTCCAGTCTTTAGAAAATACTTGATCTTCCTGGTTTTGGATCTTCCCCATCACTTTCACCATTTCCGCATGTTCCATCAATTTCATCTGGCATTCTTCTTTTGTAGGTATTTCTCTTTCCTTCCATCTCTGGGCTAGAAGCATTCTCACTGCCATTGTTGCATACATAAGAAGTCTTTTATCTTCTCTTGGAAACTCTTCACCCAGAATACCTAGTAAAAAGACTTCTGGTTTTTTGTAGCAAATGTATTTTTAAACATTTTCTTTAGCTCATTATATATTATTTCCCAGAAAGGTCTTCACTGTATTGTTTTTGGTGCCTGCTAACACCTCCCCCCCCCCTTTTTCCTTTTTTGCTTCAGCAAGCCTGCCCAGGCATGCAATCTTAGCAAGTAATTTTATTTTTAATTGTTTAAAATTGCTGATTCCTGTTTATATTTTATTTATAATTGTTTGACATTGCTGGCCATATTCATATTTTAAATTTCATGCTAACTTGTTTTAAATTTTTTGTTTTTATAAGGTTTTTTTTTTTTTAATGACTATTTTAAGCAGTGTCCTTTGTACGCTGCTTAGAGGTCTTCCGATGACTAAAGTAAACATATCAATTTTGCTAGGTAAATAAATAAACAAATATCGGCCGCAAAGTGCTCACCCGCCAGCCCCTCCTCACCATTAGGTTCAAAGTCTAAAATGACCTAATCGCGACATTGCCCATCTCTGCTGCAAAGTGCTCTCAGGAGTGCATGCATGTGCAGAAGTAGGAAAGTGGTTACTTAATCCTATCCCTGCTGTCTGCCTTTCCCCTCAAATTCTCCCATCATCCGTTTTGATCCCTGCTAGTCAGTGCTGGATCTGGGTGGAAGTAGCTTTGTGGGAGGGTCAGGGTAAAGGAACATGGAACAAATCACTCCCCCCTCCCAAGGGCACTTTGCAACTTGGCATAATGTGTGACTGTTAATACAACCAGTGCTGGATTTACATATAAGCCAAACAAGCTACAGTTTAGGGCCCCACTCTCTTGAGGGGCCCCAAAAAAATTAAAGGGGAAAAAACCTGGATGTACATTTCCAAAACGTAAGATAAGTTCAACAATTACAGTGGATGCTTGGGTTGCGAACGTGATCTGTGTGGGATGCACGTTCACAACCTACAGTGGCATGGCTGTGCATGCGCAAAGCGCGATTTAGCGCGTCTGTGCATGCGCAACCGCCAAAACCTGGAAGTAACCCGTTCTGATACTTCCAGGTTTTGGCGGCCTGTAATCTAAAAAAGGATGTGGGTGGTGCTGTGGGTTAAACCACAGAGCCTAGGACTTGCCGATCAGAAGGTAGGTGGTTCGAATCCCTGCAATGGGGTGAGCTCCCGTTGCTCAGTCCCTGCTCCTGCCAACCTAGCAGTTCGAAAGCACGTCAAAGTGCAAGTAGATAAATAGGTACCACTCCTGCGGGAAGGTAAACGGTGTTTCCATGTGCTGCTCTGGTTAGCCAGAAGCGGCTTAGTCATGCTGGCCACATGACCCGGAAGCTGTACGCCGGCTCCCTCGGCCAATACAGCGAGATGCCCCAGAGTCGGTCACAATTGGACCTAATGGTCAGGGGTCCCTTTACCTTTACTTTTAATCTAAAAAAACCGCAACCTGAAGTGCCTGTAACCCGAGGTATGACTGTGCTTTGATAAAATACACATTTTGTTATGTGCAAATGGCTTTAGATACCTATTAGGTACATAAATTACCATATAGCATACAGTGGTACCTCGGGTTACATATGCTTGAGGTTACATACACTTCAGGCTACAGACTCCGCTAACCCAGAAATATTACCCCGGGTTAAGAACTTTGCTTCAGGATGAGAACAGAAATTGGGCTCTGGCGGCGCAGCGGCAGCAGGAGGCCCCATTAGCTAAAGTGGTGCTTCAGGTTAAGAATATTTTCAGGTTAAGAACAGACCTCCAGAACGAATTAAGTTCTTAACCCGAGGTACCATTGTATATCCAACACAAAAAAACCAGCGACAAATTGTTGTTGACAAAGGACAGCTGGACATATAAATGGTCCCATTACTTTCAGTGGTTTAGGGCCTCAGCAAACCTAAATCCGGCCCTGAATATAACTGGTGGCTATAGTCCAACATAGGGTTTGCCCCTCACTTTCTTAGGATGGGTAAATGGTCCATGGCTTACTCAGTGAATTGACATAGAAGAAGAAGAAGAGGAGGAGTTTGGATTTGATATCCCACTTTATCACTACCCTAAGGAGTCTCAAAGCGGCTAACAATCTCCTTTCCCTTCCTCCCCCACAACAAACACTCTGTGAGGTGAGTGGGGCTGAGAGACTTCAAAGAAGTGTGACTAGCCTAAGGTCACCCAGCAGCTGCACGTGGAGGAGCGGAGACGCAAACCCGGTTCCCCAGATTACGAGTCCACCGCTCTTAACCACTACACCACATACCCTTTAACATGGGCAATATCCATGGACCTCTAACATAAATGCATGTAAGTGTCTTCGCAGGAGGAACCCATCTCCCCCTTTCTGCAATCTTTTCGGCTTCTGGATTTAGCTTTGCTCCATTTCCTTAATCACTGCCTTTCAGGACACGGGGAATAGACTGCATTCAGCTTTGCATATATAATTGCATCTGTGACCCTTGACAGCTTTAATCAACATATGGAATTTAAATACATGCTGCTATTCCCCCGTGGCTTGGTTAGACGTTTAAATCTGCCTTGAAATCAATAGCCTGCATCAGTGACTAAATAAAATTAGTAATAGGCTCGAAGTGAAATGGAAGCTACTCTTGAAGAATATTTGCGGAGAGCCTCCATCCGCCCCCCGCCCTTCCAGGAGGCTGTGCCATCTGGAACTGTGACATTTCCAACTGCAATGCTAGCGATGGAGAGCCTTCAATAACCGTTTCGTCACCAGCAAGATGGGGCTGATTTGTAGTTTGACGACAGACTAAATCTGTCCTGGTTAACCAGTGGCAAGGCTTTACCTGGCAAGATGGGTGGAGGGAGACAAGAGCTTCTGTGGCCGGAAATGTTTAAGGACAGCACCTTTGTGGCTGCCAGGACCACATAACACCGGTCCTGAGAAATATGCATTGGCTCCCAGTACATTTCCGAGCACAATTCAAAGTGTTGGTGCTGACCTTTAAGGCCCTAAACGGCCTCAGTCCTGTATACATGAAGGAGCGTCTTTATCCCCATCATTCAGCCCAGACACTGAGATCCAGTGCCGAGGGCCTTCTGGCGGTTCCCTCATTGCAAGAAGTGAGGTTACAGGGAACCAGGCAGAGAGCCTTTTGGTAGTGGCTCCCGCCCTGTGGAACACCCTCCCATCAGATGTCAAGGAAATAAGCAGCCATCTTATCTTTAAAAGACATGTGAAGGCAGTCCTGTTTAGGGAAGTTTTTAATACTTAATGCTGTATTGTTTTTAACACTCGATTGGGAGCCGCCCAGAGTGACTGGGGAAACTCAGCCAGATGGACGGGGTAATAATAATAATAATAATAATAATAATAATAATAATAATAATTTATTATTTGGATAGGTATTTGGCCTCTTGGCTGGCACCTGCTTCCCCTCACCACGACAGATAATTAATGCACACACACACTTCGCACATGTAATTTTGGCACGCTTTTAGTTAGGTAGAGATATTTGGTTGTGGTGCGTAATGTTGAAATGAAAGTTTGTCAGGCACCATTAGCAAATGACCCAGAAAGCGATGGAAGATAATCGGATATAAGTGTCTCATGTCCCCAACCTTAAATTCATATACGTATCCATTTGCTTTTTTAAAAAGTAAATCTGTACATACCAAATACACATGTGCATGTCGCTCAATACATTCTTTCATTCTTTTTCCTACACAATTTTTGTCTAATGCTCACATTTTTGCAAAAGGTCCCCCCCCCCCAATATGCATTTGTGCACATTACTTTTCCTAACATACTCCATTTTGGACACTCTTTCCCCTAATATACTTGTTTTTGTATGCTTTTATTTGGTTTTCCAATGGGACCGCAACATTCAGAGAAGTGCACATTTGGAAAGGTAGCTATGCTTTGGTTTGCGCATTTGGGTTTGGGAAGCGCGAATAAGCTGGGTTTGCATTAAGATGTGAAAGGAAACTAATTTTTCACTTCATCCCTGGCTTAGAAACCAAACCAAACACTTGCATTTAAGCTGATGTTAGCCTGGGAGCTCCTCCTTTACTTTGTTTCAATTGGCTGAATTTGATTAATGAGGATAAAAAGCATTGCTTTTCCTTATCCCCCCCCCCCCCAAACTCACAAAAAATGAGGTTTAGACTCCTCTAAAATAGACTTTCAAGCAGACTTTGAAATTAAGAAAAAAAGCACTTTTAAAATAGATTTTATGTTATTAGCTTAAAAATGCAACGAAATGTAAAGCCCCACTGACCTGTTTGAAGGTCCAAGTGGAAGCAACTTGGTCAGTCTAGATGGCAGGTAGCTGTTTTGCAGTACAAGGCAAAACCAGGTGTGTCCACTAGGTGTCTCTCTGTGCTGTGTGTACAGACATAGACCAATGACCTGCCTTCTATTTTGCAAAAGTGTTGGGCAGCCAAACAGTGCTTACTGTCAAAGAGATGTGAAGCCTTAGCCATGAATGATCTGCTAGCAAGGGCTGGCTGCCATAATGGACTGCCATGCTTATGCCTAGGTGGCGATGTGGAGAGAATTCTGTCATTATTCTAGAGATGGACTAAGTGAATTATAGTCCATCTTTCCTCTGGAATTGCAATTCCCCACCGCCACCCCATTTGTTTTAACAGAGAGTCCAGGCGATATCTTTGTCAAATCATTGTAATTCATTGTTTTCTGCGTTGATTTATGTCAGTTTTCCGGATTGAATAAGGGACGGTCGCAGCTTATCCAGTGTGGGCAGGCAAAACGCCGCTATTGCAGGCTTAAAGACAGCTTCTCCCAAGCCTGGGTCTCCAGATGTTGCTGGACTACAATTCCCATAATCCCATTGGGCATCATGTGGGCTGGAGGTGATGGGCGTTACAACATCTGGGGACTCAAGTAGGGTCGACACCTGTGCTGTATAATACAGGATTGTCTCGTATTTCAATGTAAAATGTTACGTCCTGTATTGATACAGTTTTGTCCTGTATTTCAGGTCTTCTGTCTCTTTCTCTACCAAGTTGGGGATCCTCTCCAAATGCATGTGTTGGAAAAGGTGTATGATAGGTCATGTATTTAAGCTATGGGTAGCCAAGCATAGACAAATTTACAAATTTGTGTGTGTGTGTGTGTGTGTGTGTGTGTGTGAGTGAGTGAGAGAGAGAGAGAAATTCAAGAGCGACCATCCTGTTAGACTGCAATACATTGTAATGGATTGCTTTGAAGTCTGCACCAGATGAACAAAAAATTGTCCACCAACTTCTCCGCGCACCCTGTCCTGTATTTTGCCAGAACAAAGGTGGCAACCCTAGACTTGAGACTGGGAAAGGCTGTCTTTAAAGGGGATACATTCCTAATGAGGGACGCAGGTGGCGCTGTGGGTTAAACCACAGAGCCTAGGACTTGCCGATCAGAAGGTAGGTGGTTCGAATCCCCGCAACGGGGTGAGCTCCCGTTGCTTGGTCCCTGCTCCTGCCCACCTAGGAGTTCGAAAGCACGTCAAAGTGCAAGTAGATAAATAGGTACCGCTCTGGCGGGAAGGTAAACGGCATTTCTGTGCGCTGCTCTGGTTCTCCAGAAGCAGCTTAGTCATGCTGGCCACATGACCCGGAAGCTGTATGCTAGCTCCCTCGGCCAATAAAGCGAGATGAGTGCCGCAACCCCAGAGTCGGCCACGACTGGACCTAGCTGAAGGTTTTGTTTGGCTCTCATAATAGCCATGGCCTCTACACTGTGTCATGTGGACTTGCTACTTTTCATATGCTGCTTATCCTATGTTCTGCTTGCTCACTTTTAGAGGTGGACAAATCCTCTTCTTCTTCTTCTTCATCATCATCATTTTCTTATTTGTATCCTGCCCATCTGGCAGGGTTGCCCCAGCCACTCTGGGCAGCTTCCAACACATATAAAACACAAAACATTAGAAACTTCCTGACACAGGGCTGCCTTCAGATGTCTTCTAAAAGTTGTATAGTTCTCCTTGACATCTGATGGGAAGGCATTCCCCAGGGAGTGTGCCATTGCTGAGAAAGCCTTCTGCCTGGTTCCCTGTAACTTCTCAAAGTGAGGGAAACTGCCAGAAGGCCTTCGGAGCGGGACCTCGGCGTATTTTCACTCAAAATGCAGCTTTTCAAATGCACTTTTGATAGGTTTACTTGAGCTGAGAACTGGGTCAGAGCATTCAACAAGAGCAAAATCAAGCGAATAACTAGCCTTCCCTGTTCACTATATACTGAAGGAGAGCCCAACTGCACATGTCACACCAATGACATACCTAGCAATCATGTCACGTGTTTTAAACACTAGATTTGAGGCAGTTCTTCCCATGATGCTTGTAGAGATTGCTGTGCAATAAGCCTTCCCCCCCAGTCTCAATTTCCATTAAAATCCCTTCCCCCCTTCCCCGGTGGGGCAATTACCATTAGCGGGTGGGGAATCCCCCAACAGAGCCATGTTGTCATTCTGGGTTACTGCAATACAATGCCAGGAACTTGGTCACGCTTCAAAACCAGTCGAGCTCATCTTCTGCAGGCAATAAAAGTATAATAGTTGCCCATACAGAGCAGTAGGCTGAGTGAGACTGAGAGTCTATCAAAAGCATCCACTGCCATAAGCACCCCCCGTGTAACGTCTCTTCCATCTAAAGCCCTTAATGACAGGCTATAAATTATATGGGTGCCAGAGCATGCAGTGCTCATCAAGGCTTTAAATGTGGAAATGTCACTGGAGGAAGCTTCTATTTGAATGAGGCTGAGCAAGGGAAAGTTGTAAATCCTGGCTGTGGTGTCAGGTGAGCACACTGGCTGCAAGGCTAGTAAAAAAATTATGGGCCACATTTGTGAGCAGTAGATTTTGTGCATCATGACACACTTTCCCCTGAGGGTTTCCTGCAGCACTCTTTGTTTTGCTTTTTCATTCGCTCATGGCATAGCAGACTCGCCGCTAAAACCACTGCTAAACATTAGTAAATACACCTTGCCTTTTGCAAACATATGTTCTGGACTTCCAACCCTCCCTTCTCTGATGATTGTCAGACCAAGTGAAGGAGGAGATTGTCATCTTCCCGCCTACCCCCTGTTCTGTCACATTCGTCCTATTTTCAGATTTCTCTTCTTGACTGTTGCTGCAAATCCTCCTCCCTTAATCTGGCACCAGTGTGGCTTCCCCAAGGTCACCCAGTAAGCTTCATGGCTGAGTGGAAACTAGGACCCTGGTCTCCCAGATCTTAGTCCAACACTCTTAACCACTGTACCACACTGTCTCCTATAGAAGTATAGCTGGATAGGGAGCAGTGTATGCTTCGGTGTCAGAGAAAAAAAGAATATTATGTTGTTGTTGTTTAGTCGTTTAGTCGCGTCCGACTCTTCGTGACCCCATGGACCAGAGCACGCCAGGCACTCCTGTCTTCCACTGCCTCCCGCAGTTTGGTCAAATTCATGCTGGTAGCTTCGAGAACACTATCCAACCATCTCGTCCTCTGTCGTCCCCTTCTCCTTGTGCCCTCCATCTTACCCAACATCAGGGTCTTTTCCAGGGAGTCTTCTCTTCTCATGAGGTGGCCAAAGTATTGGAGCCTCAGCTTCAGGATCTGTCCTTCCAGTGAGCACTCAGGGAATATTATAGAAATTATAAAATGTTTGTGTTTGGTGTGCAAGGGAGCTGTCCATATGTATGTATGGATGTTTGTTTGAGGTTCATAGCTTGCAGGCACGGACAGATCGCAAACTGGTGCTCAGTTCTCATAAATGAACCATGATGCGAGAGGAGCATGGGGTAGATGAGATAACAAGCAGCTGTGCTTCTGATCGTATCATCCTACCACTGTTGACAGAGCCATTTTTAACATTTCCTTCATGGATCAAAGTATGCATGTTCCCTTCACTTGGTCATTGCTAAGCGAAGGTGGGATTTTTTCAGCCTGTCATCTTTCAGTGGCATTTTCCAGCCTGCCACCTGAGCTAGATGGGAAAACAACAGGCTGGCAAATGACAAGTTCTGGCTCCAGGATGCCCCTAGATGCCATCTGCATTTGCAAGTGACAGGTGACTCCCCTGCCAAAATGTGTGCTACAGCTGCTAGAAGCAATGGTCTTTGAATGGTACCCAATCTCGCCATCAAACCATTGCAAGTTTGAGCAAGGCCAGTGAAAGGAGAGTGCTTGTCAACTAATGTTGGAGAAAAAAACTTACCTCCAGATTAATTATCTGCGTGCCCAGGCTCCATGTAACTACTATGGCTAATGGCCATTGTTAGACCTATATTCCATTAATTTTTCCAGCTCTTAAGAATAAGAGGAGGCTAAGCTAATGGCCATCATCACATCTTTGGCCCAGTATACCTGAAGGACTGTCTCCACCCCCATCATTCATCACGGACACTGAGGTCCAGTGCCGAGGGCCTTCTGGTGGTTCCCTCACTGCAAGAAGTGAAGTTAGAGGGAACCAGACAGAGGGCCTTCTTGGTAGTGGCGCCCGCCCTGTGGAATGCCCTCCCATCAGATGTCAAGGAAATAAACAACTGCACAACTTTTAGAAGGCTGCCCTGTTTAGGGAAGTTTTTATTTTTTTATGTTCTAACATGTTTTTAATATTCTGTTGGGAGCCACCCAGAGTGGCTGTGGAGGCCTGGCCAGATGGGTGGGGTATAATAAATTATTATTATTATTATTATTATTATTATTATTATTATTATTATGAATCATGGGAAGAAAGAGAAGCATTTATCTCCATTCAGGAAGCCACGTCCCTTAATTCTCACAACTCAAACTGCTTAACTCTGAGGTGGGGTGGGGGCTCTTCCAAAATTAAGTGAATGCATGGCACTGTATACTTACATTATTCCTCAGCTGGTTTTACTCCATCACACACACACCTTTACCTTTATTGGCTAGAGCTGCTCTTCGTGAAGACTTGGGTTTTTGCCATTTGCTGCAGTACTAATGCGACATGTTCTTATTACAGCCTTATGTTAGAGTGGACTCTGAGTGCATGGGGGTACTGGGCCTAAAGCCTGCAGCATATATGAGGTCTTAGCAAAGATTCAAAATCCTGACAGCATGGATGAAACTGAACGAGATGATCTCATCCCGATCCCTGAGTGGATATTAATCCACCACGCAGAATGAACCATACCACTGGGCAGCGTTGCAAGTCCCTCCTTGGGGAATGCCTAAGAATAGCAGGTGTGTGTGTGTGTGTGTGTGTGTGTGTGTGTGTGTGTGTGTTGTGGAGGGAGGGAATGGACTACAGACAGGGAAAGGGGCCTGCAGGTGTACTGGCAGAAGTATACGGCTCCCTGGACTGCACTTGTCTAAAGCCGATTCAATTAATAATCCCTTTACTTGTCATCGGATTAACCCCTCCAAATGGTGATTGTAGGTGTGTGGCAGGAAGGGAGAAGTTTACAAAATGTACAAGCAACCTTCGAGAGACTCTTCTCTTTCCTAACTGGTAGTCTCTTGAGAGCAGGATTTGAGCTACAGCTTGCCAATAGATGAAATGGCTCGTTCCTGTTTCAGCGCTGAAGTGTCACCCAGAAATGCAGTGTAGAAGTTGAATCTTAAAAGGATGCAGATTTGAGGTTTTCCTGTGAGACCCCTATCATGCCTTTTTGGCATGCAGAGCTGGCAGCTAAAAAGCACATTATTAATATTATGGAGATTCATTGGGTTGCCTTTATGTAGGTGGAGAAAGCTACTTCTGTGCCCAACTGATCCTTGCGTTCTGCAGGTGAGGCGTGTCTGGATGCTGATTCATTGAAAGGTCCTTTCCACATAATATAGGATTGCGGAAGTCCTTCCCCTTGAATAGTAGACAGTTGAATAGTTGTCTTTTTAGTGTCTGCTGGGGTGTGTGTGTGTTATTGGTGTGCTTTGTTTTTATTCTTGTTTTTATTATGTGTTTTTTAATTGTGCATTTTTATGATGTGAACCGCCCTGACATTTTGGAAGAAGGGTGGTATACAAATTTAATAAATGAAATGAAATACAGGCGTACCTTGGAAGCTGAACAGAATCTGTTCTGGAAGTCTGTTCGACTTCCAAAACATTCGGAAACCAAAGCATGGCTTCTGATTGGCTGCAGGAAGCTTCTGGCCATGGAAGCCTGGTGGGATGTTCGGCTTCCAAAAGTAGTTTGCAAACTGGAGCGCTCACTTCCAGGTTTGTGACATTCAGGAGCCAAAACGTTCGAGAACTAAGCTGTTCGAAAACCAAGATACAGTGGTACCTCATGTTAAGTACTTAATTCGTTCTGGAGGTCCGTACTTAACCTGAAACTGTTCTTAAGCTGAAGCACCACTTTAGCTAATGGGGCCTCCTGCTGCCGCCATGCCGCCAGAGCACGATTTCTGTTCTCATCCTGAAGCAAAGTTCTTACCCTGAAGCACTATTTCTGGGTTAGCGGAATCTAACCTGAAGCGTATGTAACCTGAAGCGTATGTAACCTGAGGTACCACTGTGCAACTGTATAAATAAATAAAATATTGAAGACCTTATTTCAACAAGCCTTCTAAGATGAGATTTGTATATGAGATTTGCCTCATACAGTAGTACCTCGGGATGCGAACGGGATCTGTTCTGGAGCCCTGTTTGCATCCTGAACAGAAAGTAAGACACGACTGCACGTCTGCACATGTACGGGTTACGTTTTGCCGCTTCTGCGCATGCGCGTGACATCATTTTTGTTATGTACTGAAGTTCTCACCTTGGGCCAGCAGGGGAATACTGTAGATAGTTCAGGTCCACATATGCAAATAAGGGATTGAAAGTGACGTTCAGTGATTGGATAGTTACAGAAAGTTGTTACAATTACGTTGTTCTGGAGCTCTATATAAGCAGGCTGGCTGAACCCTTCAGTTCAGTTCTGTTCTGGCCTGTGAATAAACAAGAGCTGTTTGAAGAATTGCTGTGTCTTGTGATATGTTCACCCACAACTTAACAATTTTGACTGTCTGCGCATGCGCGAGCGGCGAAACCCGGAAGTAACACGCTCCGTTACTTCCCGGTTGCCGCGGAGCGCAACCCGAAAATACTTATCCTGAAGTGTATTTATTCCGAGGTATGACTGTATAACCAGCATGCTTGAGTCTAATTAATTCATGAAGGGGTTAAAACCATAGAGTAAACTGTCCTGTTTCAGGAGGTGTCTTCATGTTGCTGTCACTCCTAGCACCAGTGTCTAGAAACACCCACAGTGAGCTTCATATCAGAAAAGGGAATTGAGCCAAAGTCCCCCCCCCCCCACCTCAGCACTCTCGCTTAAACTCATGTTTGGATTTTTAAATAACCAGCACTGATCCCATTGTGGCTTGTCCTGCTACCTCACATGTATGTACCTGTCTGAAAGAAAAGCTGCAAGACTTAGCAAACCACCCACAGCCTGTTCTTGTGTGTGGAAGGAAGTCCCGTAGAGCACAATGTACCTTACTCTTCTGCAACTGAGCGTAGAATTTCAGTCTTCCTGAGGATTCCTAAGCATGTTTACTCAGAAGTCACATCCAGTTCAATAGGATTTGCTGCCAGCATGTTTAGGATTGCAGCCTGGTCAGTTATAAAACCATTATTTGCACGGGGCTTGTCTGGAGTTCCTAAACATTGTTTTTTAAATCATTGACCTCAGACAAATTAGTGGATAATATATATTTTTTCTCCCCCACATTGACGGTTTCTTATCAGAGGAAATGTCCTTGGAATCAGGGCTCGCTGTTGTTTGAGAGCTTTATCTGTGCGACAAATTCCATTCTGTAGGCTCTTATGCCAAAAATGGTTAGATGCGCATTCTTAGGGAATGACTGTTTGGGGCACTGAGTATGAACTCATTGGATAGTTTTAATAATAACAAAATTCTTTCAGATTGTCCAGAGTGTTCAGAGCACCCATACATGCTATCTTCTTTCATTCTCACAACAACCAGCTGAGGTAGGTTAGGCTAAGAGAAAGTCACTAGCCCAAAATCACACAAGCATAAACCCTTAGCAGATTGAGTGTTTAGACTTGGACTGGAAAGACCCAATTGAAACACTCTTGCCTGCTGTACTGAATGTGGTTAAGATGTGTAGTCCACTTTTCAGAGATCAACTCACTAAACAATTTGAGGCCAAGAAGGGCTGACTTCTTCTGCATGAACTGTCTTTTACAGTCACCTCCATGTCTAGGTGGCTGGGACAGAGCCTTCTTAGTAGTGGCTCCAAGGTTGTAGAATGCCCTTCCATGGGAAGTTGGGGCTAGACAGAGCATATTTGGAAGCTGCTGTGCTGCCAAATACAGCAGTTCTTTCCAAGAATATCAGGACAAAAGGAATGAGGAGGTGGAAGGGGAACCAAAACAGTTTTATTAACAAATAAACAGCAGGCATGCAAAGCATTAAATAAAACACACCCGACAGGGGCTACCCAATCTCCCCTTCAGCTGCCCGGAGCCCCAAGGAGAGCATCAGGAGAAAGACCCCGACCACCGGTTTCCCAGCATCAGGTCCTTTGATCTGGGTAAAAGCTCTCTGGGCCCCTCCCACCTATGGCTTTTATAGCCTGCCTTGATGTAATCAAGTGCACCTGGCATTACTCATGATTAGCCCAGGACCCTGAGATGGAATTAATACAGAGCGGCCGAGAGTCTCCCACTACCTGCAGCTGGGCATCCAACCAGCACTTGCAATGCAGAAGAACCCAAGAAAACTCCCGACAGGTGTGTGAAACACAAGAATCCAGCAGACCTCAGATTGGGGATGTTAAAGGGAAAGGGACATGCCACCTAACTCCTCAAAATACAATTGTCTTCCGTATTTCCACTACAGCTGCGAGGTAGGCAAGGGGGCATGTGGGGAGCAGAGGGAGAGGAAGTTCTGTTGTGTGAGCGGAAGTCACATACAGTGGTACCTCAGGTTAAGTACTTAATTCGTTCCGGAGGTCCGTTCTTAACCTGAAACTGTTCTTAACCTGAAGCACCACTTTAGCTAATGAGGCCTCCCACTACTGCCACGCCGCCGGAGCCCGATTTCTGTTCTTATCCTGAAGCAAAGTTCTTAACCTGAAGCACTATTTCTAGGTTAGCAGAGTCTGTAACCTGAAGCGTATGTAACCTGAAGCATATGTAACCTGAGGTAGCACTGTATTGTGAAGTGACTTCATTGGATACAATCCACTGTCACAAAGTATGTCAGATTTGTCACGTTGTTTTGTTGCTCAAATTTGGGTATTATGGATTAGATTCCGCCTACTCTTTTACCTTTTACTCTTTTACTCTTTTACTCTTTTTGGGGGGACGCGGGTGGCGCTGTGGGTAAAACCTCAGTGCCTAGGACTTGCCGATCGTATGGTCGGCGGTTTGAATCCCCGCGGCGGGGTGAGCTCCCGTCGTTCGGTCCCAGCTCCTGCCCACCTAGCAGTTCGAAAGCACTCTTAAGTGCAAGTAGATAAATAGGGACCGCTTTATAGTGGGAAGGTAAACGGCGTTTCCATGTGGTGCGCTGGTGCTGGCTCGCCAGATGCAGCTTCGTCACGCTGGCCACGTGACCCGGAAGTGTCTTTGGACGGCGCCGGCTCACGGCCTCTAGAGCGAGATGAGCACGCAACCCTAGAGTCGGACACGACTGGCCCGTACGGGCAGGGATACCTTTACCTTTTTTACTCTTTTACCCAACCAAGATGTTTTTTCAGTGAGAGCTATCCATTACCGCCAGCATGTCTAGTAATTCTACTAAGATTATAAGTCTATAAAAAACAGTTTAGTTCCTCAATATGGTACCAACCACCCCATTTTGAAGTCTGTATAATGGGAATTGTGCTGACGGATGAAAGTAGAATATTGTTTTCCACTAGCAATGTTCTCTCGATAAAGAGATGTTTAATCGCTCATCGGTGTCGGAAAGCAGGTTAAGTGAAGAACATTTTGCTGTATTAAATGCAGAAGACAATTCAGTTTTATCCATAAGTGAAATATAAAGAATAAGGTTTTTCCATCACAATCATTACAGAGTTTACACTGTTCAGTCTGCATTTTTTCATTGAAGCTCCACAAATTTATTGCCCTCTCGGGCTAAAGGCATGAAACCGACAGCCCATTTGGATATTAGATTTTTAAAAATTATCTATTATTGACTATGGTTTTTTTGTTTTTTTTACACAATTAAGGCTGCAAACCTTACCTGGGAGTAAGACTAACTTAACGGATTGAGAGTTACTTCTGAGTAGGTATGTATAGGATTACATTGTAATGTGGTTGGTTTTTTTTTCTGTGAAAACTACTCGTTTTCAACGCCCAACGTGGCTCATCATTTTATTAGGCTCATAGATTGACAAAAAAGGGGCTACCTTATTTTTTTTTCCACCCCAGATAGTAATGCTAAGGGATTCTGTACCAGTAATATCAGTAGATGGAGGGGATCTGGGTAGGAGTAGTTTCTCAAATCCCTTCAGCCCTGTGGCGTGACAAACTCCACTTGGATAAATCCCTCTCCTGCACAACTACTAATGATACAACCGCTCTGGGCTTTCTCTCATGTTGTACCTCATGAAAATTGCATGGGGGAGAATATATTCCATTTAAATTGAAACAGCTTTGGATAAAAGAAGAGAATAGAACACTCTATCATGTAGGAGTGTTGTTGTTGTTTTTTAAGGGTAGGGTGATGTTGTTTCCTTCAAATCCAAAGAAGAAGGGATCTTTCATCTGTTATTAAAGGTGACTTGCTAAACAGCCAAGAACATAAGAAGAATAGAATTGTTGAGTTGAAAGGGACCACGATGGTCATCTAGTCCAACCCCCTACAGTGCAGGGATCTTTGGCCCAATGTGGGGCTTGAACCCATGACCCTGAAATTAAGTGTATCATGCTCTACTGAGCTATCTCCCTGCTGCTCTCAAATATCAGGCCAATGGCCCATCTTAGTCCCACATCCTGTTCTCACAGTGGCCAACCAGAGATGTTATGGATACAATCCTACACCCACTTACCTAGGGATTTACTTCTAAGTAGGCATGAAGTGAGAGCTGGTCCATAAAGAAGGCTGATCACCGAAGAATTGATGCTTTTGAATTATGGTGCTGGAGGAGACTCTTGAGAGTCCCATAGACTGCAAGAAGATCAAACCTATCCATTCTTAAGGAAATCAGCCCTGAGTGCTCACTGGAAGGACAGATCCTGAAGCTGAGGCTCCAGTACTTTGGCCACCTCATGAGAAGAGAAGACTCCCTGGAAAAGATCCTGATGTTGGGAAAGATGGAGGGCACAAGGAGAAGGGGACGACAGAGGACGAGATGGTTGGATAGTGTTCGCGAAGCTACCAGCATGAGTTTGACCAAACTGCAGGAGGTAGTGGAAGACAGAAGTGCCTGGCGTGCTCTGGTCCATGGGGTCACGAAGAGTCGGACACGACTAAACGACTAAACAACAACAACAGGCATGCATTGGATTGTGCTGTAAGTGGGCTTTGGGCTCTTGCAGCAGATATTAAAATGCCAGCCATGTGGAGAAGGGCAGTGATGTTTGCTTGTTCCACATGGCAGGAGCTGTTCAGAGCTTTTAAAATGGCTTTTATCTCTCCAGGCTTCTTCTCTGCTTCTTACACAATCATATCAGCTGTGCTTCTACATCCTCATATATATGTATGTGTGTGTCCATATGCACTTTGATTATGGTCTGCCTGGGAACAGTTAGCTTCTGCTCAGAAAAAGTGTTTGCTGGCTGCTCTGTTTGATTGAATGAACACAACTGCTGTAGAAGAGCCCAGCTCTGTTCCCAGCTACGTTTTGTTGTTTACGATCTTGGTTCATACTTTTGCCATTAGCTTTTTCATGGGTCATGCATGCAGCCATTTCCATTCTGGACTAGAAACCCGACCTTCTTGGATCTAGCTGGGTGTTCAGCTGCCTTTGCTAATTGCTGGAGAGGTGGGGGGGGGGGAAGCTGTACAATCTAAAGCAATGCGCAGAGAGTTGAGCTGTTCCAAATTCCCCCCTCCCTCCCTCTTTCACACAAACAGAAACAAAGATGTTACATCAAGACGTAGAGATTTCCCACACATCTCAGAGGCAAGGATTCCTCTTTCTGTAATTACTGAGTAGTACCCTAGACTTATATGGGAACTTGTAATTGTTCAACTCCAGCTCCTATCATTCCCAGCCATCAATGTCAGGGATGATGAAAGTTATCATAAAGCAACATCTATAAGACTGCAAGTTCCCCGTCTTTGATGTAAACAAGATTGCAGCCCTATAGACAATTACCTGGGAGTAAGTCCCATTGAATGCAATGGGGTTGTTTCTGCTTAGGCACGCATAGGAGTGCACTGTAACTCCCATTGAGTCAAACTTTACCTATTAATTCCAAGTGAATGTGTATAAGACTTTGACACCAGCCTACTTGTCTAGTGAAAAGTCTAGTGAAAAGCTGGACTATTCATCAGAACCTCTGTGTCTTTACCTGGCCTCGTAAATAAAAGAAGCAGAACTGGAAAAAAGAGTAAAATTAATAAGCAATAAAAAATGCCATCGTTTTGCATACTTTATTCGGTTTGGAGCACTTTGCCTTTCTTGACACAGAATATGCCTTACCAAGGTAAAACAACAAAAGAGCACACTAAGCTCTGCATAGAAACTATCCATTATTTAGCAGAAGAACAGTGCAGAAGATGCGGGACTCAAACGTGAATTGCAAAGAAACTGCAGGAAGTTCTTATTTGGAACATAAAAGGCAGCTGTTCTAGCCCTTTAATGGCCCTTTTGCTGTGTCACCAGAAGATGCTGCTGCCACAGCTACAGATGGAACTAATTGACCTGAACGACTCACAGATGTTGACAAACAAAAGAGAGCCAACAAAGCCAGGGGAAACTTAATGAAGCAGCGATTAAGATTTCCCTCTATTTTAAAATAAAATCCCCCAATCTGATGCTCTCCATCTTCAATGTAATCCTGAGAAACATGTTCTTATTTTGAAATGGCATTAAAAAAAACCCAAATCCCCCACCTCCAGCTTAACCTAGCCTGCACAGCAGGGCCTTACAGTAAAAGTACATCATATCACATACCCTCCAACATTTCTCTGATGAAAATAGGGACGTCCTAAGGAAAAGCAAGACATTCCAGGATCAAATCAGAAATTGGAATGGCTTCTGCAAATCCGGGACTGTCCCTGGAAAATAGGGGCATTTGGAGAGTCTGGTTTCAGTTAATCCTGACAACAACTCTATAATATCTTCATGGTGTATTGTAGGGGGGAGTTCGATTAACAGCATGGTGGCTTACCGAATCCTACCCAGTGAGTTTATCTTGTGAGGAATTCCTAAGACCACAAGATGAGCTCTGCTCCGACAGTGGTCACCCAGATGCCTGCAGGAACTGTAGCTTCCAGCACCTGGTCTGCAGAAGCAGAATGTAGCCACCAATTTCCCATATCTTGAGCTGTAATCCTATACAGTGGTACCTTCATTCTCAAACTTAATCCATTCTGGAAATCCGTTCCAAAACCAAAGCATTCCCATAGAAAGGAATGCAAAATGGATTAATCCGTTCCAGACTTTTAAAAACAACCCCCAAAACAGCCATTTAACATGGATTTTACTATCTAACAAGACCACTGATCCATAAGATGAAAGCAATAATCAATGTACTGCAGTCACGCAATCAATCAGTCAGTAGCTGAACTGGGTTCCACACAGTCACACACACAAAAAGAGCCGCAAAAACAAAAAAGCAAAATCAATAGCAAAAAAAGACAGACCTCTGGGTAACACTCAAAATGGAAGTGTGGCACTAAAATCAGAAGTGTAACACTCAAATTGGAGCACGTTCGGGTTCCAAAGAAAGTTCGCAAACCGGAAGACTTACTTCCGGGTTTGCAGTGTTTGGGTTCCAAGTTGTTTGAGTACCAAGGCGTTTGAGAACCAAGGTACCACTGTACTCATTTACTTGGGGGGGGGGAGTGGGGCTTACTTCTAACTAAACATGCATAGCGTTATGCGGTTAGGATCTTTGCCATGGAAGAGGCAGACCTCAGCTAAAGCTCCATTTCTGTTGATGCCAAGTGTCACTTTATAAACAAACTTCACCTGAAAGCAGAGCAGCAGAACATACCATCTGGAGAACCTCATCTTTTGCTTCTACTTTCTAAACTTGAAGCATGTTGCTATAGTATCTGATGCAAACTCAAAAGCCAGAGGGAGCCAGAGCAGGATTTTCATTTTTAAGAAGTAGAACTTCACTGTCCCTGACTAACAAAAACATTTGAAGAAGTGTGCATGCACACGAAAGCTCACACCAAGAACAAACTTAGTTGGTCTCTAAGGTGCTGCTGGAAGGATTTTTTTTTTAAAAAAATTGTTTCAAAAACATAATGTTTTGCTGTGCAAAAGTTTCACTGTGGTGTGTAAACAAGTGTTGGGAACTTGGCTTTGTTAGTGCTAAATGTGAAAATAATTCTTCCAGGCCCCTTTATGGCTTTGTCAGCACCTGCTCTATCCTTTACAGTTAGCATAAAGGTGAAAGAGGTTATCAGCACAGCTTTTGCGGGGAGTTCACATTTCTTAAAGCAATTTGTGTGAAGGAATTGTCGTCTCCCTATTGCTGCAGGGAAACTGGAGCTTGCTATCATGAAATTAACCTCCCCACCTTCTCTCTTGTTCTTGTTTGGCTGCAGCAGTTTCTGAATCAGAAGGGGGCACATCCAGTGTTCATTGTCAGTAGACTTTCCCCTGGATGGAGTGGTACCCTCAGGCCACCATCCATTTCATGCTGCTTTGTCCTCCAATTGGACTCACACTGGGCTAATTTCTCAGTAAGTACGTTTCCAGCAGCCCTTCACAATCGCCTGAATTGGAAGAGTAAATACAGTTTGTTTTTTCCCCAACATCACTCCATTGCCTTATTGATTGAGAGAATTTACAGAGATGCAGTGAAGGTTTCTCCCTCCCTCTTCTGTATAGTAATTGAAATTGTTATGCAGGCAGCTGCCCTTGTTAAACGGATAGAGAAGGGTGGGGGGAAGAGAATGACTGTGATTTTTCAGGCTTGGATCTGCAGCTGCTTTCTGTGAATGAAGTAGCAAATCTATAGTTAGAAGGGGAGATAGATTGAAATTAAAGCATACTTTTTTGGGGGGGGGAGATACTTCTGAGCAAGGACATTTTAGACACCATCACATAGGAATGTCACAGTCTCAAAAATTGGGACTAACATTCTGGTGGGGGGTGCACTAATTCTTCTAACAGGAGCTTTCTGGCATGGCTCCTGTCCTTTGCATTTAACAAGGTCTCAGTAAGTGGAGCTTTCCCCACCAGGCATCATCTGCCAAGTGTCTGCTTTTCTAAAGCGGGCTTCCCTGATATTTCTGAGCCTGGGGAGCCATTTGGAAAGCTGCAAGGCTGCTGTGAGCACCACAAAAATATCCATTTCTGAGAAGGAAAACTGGTAATGCTGAGAAGCACTACCCCATGAAAAGAAATTTACCTACCTGCAAAAACAAGAACAACAAAAACAAAACAGAACACAGACTAAAACAAAAAAACAAAAATCCATACTCCCCATCAGGCAGCCCTTCTTAATCAAACCATCAAAATAAAGCAAAATCCCCCCCGCCCCCCAAAAAACTTATTTAAAAAAACTATGAGGGGAGTGGGCCTTGGGGGCTGCTAAGGAGAGTGCTGGTGGTGCCCATGCACACCACATTGAGCACCCTAATGCTAAATAGCACAGGTAAAGGTAAAGGTACCCCGACCGTTACGTCCAGTCATGGACGATTCTGGGGTTGCAGTGCTCATCTCGCTCTATAGGCCAAGGGAGCCGGTGTTTGTCCCCAGACAGCTTCCAGGTCATGTGGCCAGCATGACTAAGCCATTTGTGGCAAAACCAGAGCAGTGCACAGAAATGCCGTTTACCTTCCTGCCGGAGTGGTACCTATTTATCTACTTGCACTTTGATGTGCTTTTGAACTGCTTAGGTGGGCAGGAGCTGGGACCGAACAACAGGAGCTCACCCCGTCGCCGGGATTTGAACTGCCGACCTTCTGATCAGCAAGCCCTAGGCTCAGTGGTTTAGACCACAGCACCACCTGTGTCCCACTAAATAGCACAGGAGCTTTGCAAAAAAAAAGCTGGCAACTCTAATTATAGGCTGTGGCAGCCCACTGATAGGTTGTGTCAGCAGTCTCCTCCTGCTAAATGCCCTATCAGAGTTCAGCTGGTTGTTCCTCTGCTCCCACCCCCGCCCCCAGCATGTCTTTGAAATCTATCCACTAAGCTTTTGTAAAGGTCAGAAGACAAATGGGGCCCTTCAGCATTTTGCAATTAGCATGCTCTCTATTTGCATATGATAATCAGGCTCTGCATAAGCCCAATTGGCCGAACAGATTAACATTTTGTTTCCTATTAGATAAGAGGCATTTCTCTAATAAAGCAAGCTGCAAGGTCTGTAGCAGCTGACATTTATAGAACAGTTTGGGTCGGTGCCAACCAGTAGCGTGAAGATTAAATAGCAGAACAGAATCCCACTAACACTGTTAAAATGGAAAGGAATAGAAGCCTTATAATTGCACCCTAACCTTCTTGCTTCTCCAGCTTCACGTCTCAACCTGTATTTGCATTTATTAGATCTCTAATCTGAAAAAGAGACAGAGCAGGCTGCAGCCTCGTTTTCTAAGGCTCTAGGACCAAGCAGCTGTCTTGTAAGTAAAATGGGGGACTGGGCTTCTCTTGAGTGCTTTGTAGGACAGGGCAGGAAAGTGATGAACAGCAAAATGCTTCTCCCTCCCTTTGTGCGCATGACCCCCCCCCCAAAGCACTTGGGTCTTTATCACAGTAATTTCCATTTCAGAGGCAGTGTGAAGGATAAATGGCAAAGAGCCAAGGGCAGAAATGAGCCTATCAGCAATTCCACTTAGCCCAACAGAGCTGCTCAGACTGTAAGTTCTCCTCCTGGGTCAGCCAAGAACTGTCTGTTCTGGGCATCTACATCCTTACTCTTCTGTTAAATCTGGAAATTTCCCAGCTGAAGCAAGCGGATTGAACAAGAGGCCTGGACTCTTGTTCTCTGTATGTACAGTGGTACCTCGGGTTAAGTACTGTACTTAATTCGTTCCGGAGGTCCGTTCTTAACCTGAAACTGTTCTTAACCTGAAGCACCACTTTAGCTAATGGGGCCTCCAGCTGCTGCTGCGCTGCCGGAGCACGATTTCTGTTCTCGTCCTGAAGCAAAGTTCTTAACCCGAGGTAATATTTCTGGGTTAGCGGAGTCTGTAACCTGAATCGTATGTAGCCCAAGGTACCACTGTACAGGCAATGCACATGGGCCCAGGGCAGGTGGAATTGTACCTGTATGCTTGGTTAGAAATGGGCACACCAGCCAATTTCAGTTTCTAGCCTTCCAGGCTTAATTCCATCACATTTCCACATCTATTTCCGTGGGTGTATTTTTTAAAGGCCTAACAAGCATTTGTCAACATTTCATTGTTCGTTACTCTCAACATACAATTTTGTATGCAAATTTGCCTACTATGCCCATTCTTACAAGCAGTTTCTCCTAGTAAAAGGCATTTTTAATTCTATTTTTCTCTCTGCATTTTAATACAAACTTTTCCTTAATATGTATTAGCAGGTGGCAGTGTTTATCTCCTTCTTGTGAAAAGCTATAGCTGCTGAATCCCCACCCTCAAGCCAAGCTGTCCCCACCCCCACCGTGACCACTTAGCAGATCCTATTCAAGCATGTGAGTGGATCAATCTGATTTCCTAATTAAATCTTCTGCTTCTGTGCTCACTCCCATTGCTTCCTGGGCAAATGTAGTATCGGCTGATGTGCATAAACAATGGCTTTTACTGTTCCTGAATCATACCACTTGTTGCAGATGTGTGCATGTGCTGGGGAAGAGACATGTTTGCTTGAATGCTCCTCCCCTGAAAGAAAATCCCCACACAAAGAAAATTTGCATGTCAGGGAGTTTAGGCGAGAACTCTTCTCCCTGACTGTTATTTTCAATGTACATATTGTTACAAACTAACACTTAGTTACATGATTACAGGCACATTGTCTTGGATTCATGTGACTATGCGTGAAGACTGTGGAATCTTTGTGCATTGATGAGAGGACATACATGGCTGTTTGTGTATATTTTACACATATCTGGGTGCAGATATGTGTTTGCGCATAGTGCATACTTACTGGGTCCAATGAGAAGCAGCTCATGAACATGGTTTTGGGCTTTTTTAGACACAATGCCATTTACAATTGTACCTTGGAAGTCAAACGAAATCCGTTCCGGAAGTCCGTTTGACTTCCAAAACGTTTGGAAACCAAAGCGCAGCTTCTGATTGGCTGCAAGAAACTCCTGCAGCCAATCGAAAGCCGTGGAAGCCCCATTGGAGGTTCAGGTTCCAAAGAACGTTTGCAAACTGGAACACTCACTTCTGGGTTTGTGGGAGCCAAAACGTCTGAGTACCAAGGCGTTTGAGATCCAAGGTACGACTGTATTTACTGAATAGATCCTAACCTTGAATAATGTACTGTCAACACATCTAAGAACTTTCACAAGGGTTTGAAATAAGGTTTTGGTTCTGCTTAGCACGTTCAATTTTTGCAAGCTGCATTATGCACAGCTTTCTTTGCTTGTAGGAGCAGGACGTGGCATGAGAAATAGAAAACTAGTTTTGCCTGCAGTTTGATGCAACTTCTCCTAAGGGAAGCTAGCACTTCCACTCAGTGGCAGAGCATCCACTTCGTATGCAGAATGTTCCACCATCTTTAGTTATGGCTGGGAGAGACATGCCTAAAACCCCGGAGAGCCTCTCCCAGCCATCGTAGAGACAATGCTTAGTTAGATGAGCCAATACTCTGACTTAGGATAATTGTACCCAGCTAAAGTACTGGAGAGGGACGTGGGTGGCGCTGTGGCTTAAACCACTGAGCCTAGGACTTGCAGATCAGAAGGTCGGCAGTTCGAATCCCCGTGACGGGGTGAGCTCCCGTTGCTCAGTCCCTGCTCCTGCCCACCTAGCAGTTCAAAAGCACGTTAAAGTGCAAGTAGATAAATAGGTACCGCTCCGGCGGGAAGGTCAATGGTGTTTCTGTGCGCTGCTCTGGTTCGCCAGAAGCGGCTTAGTCATGCTGGCCACATGACCCGGAAGCTGTATGCCGGCTCCCTCGGCCAGTGAAGCGAGATGAGCGCTGCAACCCCAGAGTCGGTCACGACTCGACCTAATGGTCAGGGGTCCCTTTAAAGTACTGGAACTGAAGTGTGTGTGTAACTTATCTGCCCTTTCTAATACGCAAATCATCAGTTGCAGTACTATTTTTTTTAGAAAAAGAGGTAGCAGAAAAAGAAAAAGGTACCAGAAAAAAGGTACCAGAATTTTTTTTCTAAAAAAAGAGGTACCAGAACTCAGCATGAACCTTCGTTCTCTGTCAGGGAACTGCCATCGGAGCCAGAGGGAGAGGGAGGGCTCCAGAGGGATTCCGGAGAGCGTACCGGGAGGGAGAGAAGCAGCCCATCTTCTGGGGAAGGAAATCAGCGTAACGCTAGTGGAGAAGGGGGGCAGATGGGGGAATTGGCAGGTGGCTCCATGACTCCTCGCCGGAGACCAGCGGGGAGAGCACGGGTCCTCCGCTGCCCACACCCTCCCTGCGCAGAAGGCTTCCGCGCAGGGAGATTAGGCAGAGACTAGGCGTCAAAGAACTTCTTTGCTGGAAGAAGTTCAAGAAACGCCCACTGACGGATTCTGCCAGTGATTGAGACAGCCACGGGTGAGTGGCTGTCCGGACAGAAAAGGTTCACCCAGGTAACTCAGCCAAGCGTGGCGCCGATTTACGCACGAGCAACATCTAGAACCATTACATTCTCTTAGAATGGCAATGGCGCCCACCTGAGAGGTGCCGGAACTGAGTTCTAATGAGTTCCAGCTGGAAAAAAAAGCCCTGGTCATTTGCTTCACTGAAAAATTATGAGTTTGTCTTTGGCAGAAAATATCAGAAAAGGTGGAACCTAAATTGAGTGAGCAATTTTCCTTGCTTCAGCAAAGAATAGTTTAAAAACGTTTGTAAGCACCGTAGGAGCGGTTTTCTAACCCTACTTAATCTGCTCCGGGGCCTGTTCTTTCCTGATTTTGTCTGCTCTCCATTAGAATCAGAATTGTAGAGTTGGAAGGGACCACAAGAGTGATCTAGTCCAACCTACTGCAATGCAGGAATCTTTCATCCAATGTGGAGTTTGAACCCACAACCCTGAGATCAAGAGCCTCATGCTGTACCCATCCCAGCAGATCATGCCGTGTTCCCTATTTTTCAGCTGGGCGGGTTGAACAAATTCCTTTGTCTACTCCGTGTGCAACTGTGATGTCGGTCTACCACAAGAGCATGTCATAAATATGCTGTTTCTATGGGATAGTATATATGTACAGTATATAGTAATAGGGACGCAGTTGGCGCTGTGGTCTAAACCACAGAGCCTAGGGCTTGCCGATCGGAAGGTCGGTAGTTCAAATCCCTGCAACGGGGTGAGCTCCCGTTGTTCAGTCCCAGCTCCTGCCCCCCCAGCAGTTCAAAAGCACATTAAAGTGCAAGTAGATAAATAGGTACCGCTCCGGCGGGAAGGTCAATGGTGTTTCTGTGCGCTGCTCTGGTTCGCCAGAAGCGGCTTAGTCATGCTGGCCACATGACCCAGAAGCTGTCTGTGGACAAATGCCAGCTCCCTCGGCCTATAGAGCGAGATGAGCACACAACCCTAGAGTCGTCCGCGACTGGACCTAACGGTCAGGGGTACCTTTATCTTTCCTATGGGATAGTTATGAATAACTGTGTCTCCCAAGAGGCTTTTTCCTTTAAATCCTTGGATTTTTGAAAAATGCACACTTTCCCTGGCCAGCCCTGATGTGTATGGATATTTGTGGAGAAAATATACCCTGAGTCGATTAATAGAATGATGATGGTCTGGATGGGCAGCATCTTGTAAGCCAATTATCTGAAGCAGGGAACTGGTAGCAATGAGTGGCCCACAAGCATTCTTAAGTAACCTATTGTATAGTGCATATGCACCTGAATTAAGCTTCACAAAGGGATGCTGTGGTCATAGTGAAAATTAGTTCCATTGCTTTTCAGGATACGGACCGGCTTGCAATGTGACAGTCTTCTTCAGCCCTCTCCTTTCAAGGTGCACAGCTAATATTTTTGACAATGTAAAAGTGAATTATGTAGGTGTATACAAATGTGGGAAGCAGGTATTTGAAAATGAGCATGCACACAGGTGCCCTGTCAGGAAGATGGGGTTGGCTGTAGCTTCTTGCTAACAGTGCCTTTGTTACCATGAAATGGTTGCAATTAGCCATGTAAACGTAACACTGCAGTTTGCGGGTTCTTTTCTCCCTTCCACATTCCTACCACCGCCGCTAATATTTTTGCGCTGTTTCCGCTAGCGACATTAAGGACATGTCAGACATGTCGCTGAATTATTGTTAATTGTTTTATTGAACCCTGATTAATGCCAAACTGCTTAGCAGCAATTAGACATGTGATCTCTAAGAACACAGGCAACAAGTAACAGACTTGGGTGGTCAACTCTACTCCAGAAATAAGAACAGAGGAAATTGGGAAGAGGAGGGGGAACTGACAACAAAGAATCAAACTTTTTCTCAAACAGATGTCTGAACATAGATGACATTAGAACTCTGTCATTATATTTGGACACAAGTGCCAGGAACTGGAGAAGCAGGTGGTGTTGGGAGAACTCTCGTGGACTGAAATGGTCTACAGAGCAACTGTGCCAATACTACACAGTAGCAATTTATTCCAGCACCTCTTTACTGAAAATGAACAACAAAACGTTAAATAAATCAACAATTGCTTATTGCTTAATATTTGGGATTATAGATTCTTTAGTTTATCAGTACCTTGCGGCCTTCCACTGTGCATTCCTTGTACATTTTCCATTACAGATACATTCTCTCCAAACAAATAAATTATATATATATATATATATATACATATGAAAATTATATATAATTTTCATATATATATGAAAATTAATGGATACATTATAGGGTTTTGGGGGGGAGGGGAGGGAGAAGGTATAACCAAACATTTTTTGACATTTATCTTAAAATAAAAGACTTCCTCTTTTCTTTCTCTTAAATGCCTAAATATAAATAATAAAGAACATTGTTATTTACAGTGATATAACTGATATATAACTCATAAAGACAATAAAGACAATAAATGATTGTGGGGGAACATCGATGTATGTACAAGATGTATTTACAGAAAAAAGAATATATACTTAAAATAGTATGTGGCCATTTCATTGTCTACATTTCTCTGCAGCATTTCGTATATATGTTTGATTTGTTGGATATTGCCACGGCTGGTAGGAATTCAGCCAGTACTGGAAAAGAGTGAGAACAGCCTTTGCTACGTCTCCAAGTGAAAGATGTGCACTTTTAGCCTGGCTTTCTAAATGCTTAAGGTGCCAATCCTTAGCTGGATTAAGATGAAGGAGCTGAGGGAAAATATGGACATGGTGGCAGCTTTGGGATCAAGAAATAAGAGGTAAAAGGAAACACATAAGACTGTTACCCAGAGTAGACCCACTGAAACAAATGAACTTAAGCCAATTGATTTCAATGGGTATACTCCAATGTTGGGCATCGCCTATATTGTTGGTTGTGCATTAATGGCGGGGTGAGATGGGATACAAAATAAGGATGCAGACAAATTATCCGTTGTGCGGAGAACTCTTATGCGCCATAGCAGCTGCAGAGCTGGGTCTGCCATGCTCTGTCTTACGAGATAGGGTAGTATTTGCCACAGGGGAGCATGAACTACATTCGGAATAGGAGTTCTTTATTTTGACTGCTGTTTCGTTCAGGACAAGTTTTTAGCAAACATTAAGTGGGAGACGGGAGACTACACCTAATAAACACATGATGATGGTGCAAAGCTTGAATGCATTAGAACAGAGTGCCCTGAGAATTGAAGTTGCTTTTTTTAAAAAAATAATAATAATAGCAGCTTTTTCTAGAGCTTGCTTTGATGGGTCAGAAATTCTTGCTCATTACCACAGCTGTTGTCTAAGCGTTTGATTTATTTCCTCATGTTTCTCTGTCATAGATGCAGCATTGCTGCAGATGTGCAAATGAGCCATTGCTGATTAATAACCCAGATGGAATGTTCCTGCCATCCAAAATAAACTTTTAACATAATACATTTAACTGTAAACAAGTAACGAGAGACCAAACAATTAACAAGAGACCGAAGTTCATGTATATATGAACTAATGGGAAGCTTTATGCTGATCAGAATGTTTTGTTGACCTCTGTTTGTGCCCTCTGTTCTTACACACTTCCTCCAGCATCTGCATGACTGTCACTGGCCAGTGGTCAGCGATGATTGGATTTGAAGTTCCATGACTCCTGGATGGGTGCAAGATTCCCACCCCTGTCTTAAGCTTCTCTGTATACAGTGGAACCTCAGTTTTCGAACGTGATCCGTTCCGGGAGACCGTTTAGACTTCCAAAACGTTCAAAAACAGAAAACTCAATGCAAAAGAGTCAATACAACAGGGAAACTCAAAACGGAAGCCGCCTTGGAAGTTCGACTTTCGAGGCTCGTACAGAAGCATTTACTTTCGGGTTTTGGATGTTCTGAAATGTTTGTCAACAGAGACTTTCGAAACTCGAGGTTCCGCTGTATTGTCTTGGGGTTGTAATGCCGAGATTTTTTTAAAAGTCTAAAAGGCCTTACCACCAGTTTTTCATTGAACTTAAGCTTCTTCAAAAAATTGTGCCTAAATTTTAAACCACTTGAATCACCTGATCACTGCTGGCTTTTCTCTTTTTTAGATTTCAATGGCTGTGGGCCCCTTAGGAATCACAACAACTGGGAAAAAGCTGTTTTAAAACAGATTCTTTTGTACTGTTCCCATTTTGGAAATCTATTACCTCATGTGCTTCAGAGAACAGAGCTTTAAGAACAGAACAGAGAGAAGCTACTACATTTCAGAGTACAGGTATGTGGTGAAACATAGGTAACCCATTTTAATTAGGTGCATGGAAGTATTACCAATCCCCTCATCGTCTAACCACTTAAAATCAGATGTAGTACTTTGTACACAAGACTGTTTTCAGAAGAACTTAGAGATCTAGCAAAAGACACCTAATTCTCAGCAGCCTAATTCTCATTCATAGGTGTTTTCTCTCGTTAACTAAGTGATATTTCCAAAATGCAAAATAATAGTAAATGAAAGGGCCACCTTAAAATGCATAGATACTTTCATTTTAGCTACTGACTTTCTCATCTCTTTAATCCATTCTTTCCAGAATTTCTTGAGTAACTTTTAATTAATTATATTATTGCACAGCAGCTAATGACAGATGCTTGAGCATAGCTGAGGATATATTGTCAGTATAGAAACAATGATAAAACTGGTGCATAAGAATGAGACCTACTTTCTATATTGTAGTTGCAGATAGAATGAACAACAAAATGCATTTGCACTGACATTTTAAATTGATAATTCCTCTACCACGGCATTCAAATCCATGATAGTGCATACGGACCTTGGAAATGCTGACCTCAGCTATAGCAAATAACTTTTTATTTTATTTTACATCAATAAAATGTCAGCATAAGAGATGTAATAACCATTCTGAATGCTTGCTACTTTTGGCGGAACACTTTAACTTTTATCACCTTGCCAGGGGAAAGTCACATTTAGCTTTTACTTTAAAATATCCTTTGGTAATGTATCACCAAATATATTTTATATATCATATATACTCAGACTTACCCTCCAAGATATTATTACAATACTGGGATAATATTAAGCCCTTATACTCTTTTCCCACTTTTATGATTTTAACAGGCAGTTTCTAGTGGCGACTTGTCAGCTGCAGCAGGGTGCTAAATGGAGAAATGTGACAGCTCCTTGCCTAGATAGGAGCTTAACAGAGCAGTGTGAGATCCAGCAACCTTTATCAACAATGACGCTAGCCAGCAGAAAGGGACAAAAGGTAATAAAAGTATGTGCTATTTCTTCTTCGGTTTTTGGATGGGCTGATGTACCACATTCAGTTTTCATCTTGCAGTAGTCTGCACAACATATTTCGAGAAATCATGAATGTTCAGCATTAAAGGGAGTGGGTAGGTACACAAAACATCATGTAACTGGTAACATTTTCTGGACTTGCAGGGGTGCACTGCATCACAGAATAATGGTAAAATCCTGTACAGTCGTGCACTAAGAGGTTTTCTGATTGCCCTGCCTTTTTCCCTGGGAAAACTCACTATTTAGCGCTGAATTGTCAATCGCTGGAAAACCCGATGAATTTTACTCCATTTCAGAGGAAAGACTGGGTGGGGGTGGGAAGTGGCAAGACAAGCAAAAGTCTGCACAAGTCCTAGGTTAGGAAGAGTGAATTTAGTTAGGATCAAAACAGACATGGGTGAAGAACAAGGTCCAGTGATTTTCCTTTCTGTTATGTGACAAAATGGAGCAAAACAAACACAGCTAAAAGGAAGACAAGTACAATGAAGAAATCTATTGGGAATATTAATGAGAAGTCTGCAGCTTCTATTGATGTCTTTTTAACTGCACAGTATTGTACTCAGTCCAAACATTGAGGTCTGACATCAGCTGCTCTGTAAAGTGGATTAAAGCTGATCCGTTTTCAATTTAAACTCTTCTCTCAGATCCACACAGTAGCAGGGCCTAACTCACACTAGAGCTCAAAACTGAAGTAGTAGCACACCTTAATACATGTGAAACCTTAGGAAGTGGAATAAAGATGAATGCGGAAGGTATGCATTTCCAAGGCCAGTGGCAGGGTTTAGGTTTAATGTTGGGGATTGGTAAAGAATTTCCTTCCTTCTGCCTCTTACTGTTATATTTTTGTGACTTACTTGACCAATGCAGTGTAACTTTTATAGCCATGTAATGTTTTGAGCTGGCTTAGGAGACTGTGTAGGGTTTCTGGGTAACAGAACAATGCTTTCTCTTGCCTGGAGAAAACAAGATTTTCACCAGTAAAGGAAGATAATACTGCTGAATCTCAGGGTGCCAGGAAGCTAATGCTAGAAAACATTCCCTTGTTAGGTTCTGAACCGGCAGCCAATACTCAGCAAAGCACTTAAACATGCGCTTGAAGTCAGTATGATGAAATGGAAACTTCAAGCTTGTGTTCATGTAAATTACATTGCAGGAAAGTTGTTTCAGTGGTTTTTTCCCTGTAATATAACTTAATCAACAGTTACAACATGATTCTAAATAGCTTTATGCAGAAGTAAATCCTACTGATTAAGTTTCTCCTGGTACATAGGATTAGGACTGCAGCCTTAGACTACGGTGCACTCAAGTTACATTATCCAGATTAGGCTCTCTGGGAGTTGCAAAGATCTCAGCCTCATACATCAGTGTTAACTGAACTCAAAGGACTAGTTACGAACTGTGAACAGATTTGTTTTTCCTAACACTCTCCTGTGAGTCAATGTCAGCACAACCAACCTTATTTTTCATTCACAAAAATGAATGAAAATACCACCTTCGGTCACCAGTCTGTGCTGCACAAACTGAGATGTATAAAGGCTAGGACTATCATTCTGACCCAAACTCAGGTCCAACAAGGGGCTGTTGGCTTGTAAAGTGAGAAGTTGAAATAACTCTATTCCTGGTGCCTAAGGACCAAACTAGATGGGATACCTATTTGTTTAAACCAGAGACTGCCTCACTCACACATAAAATCAGGGTAAGAGGCCCACATTTTAAGCATAAAATGGAGGGGAGGCCTACCTGCAGCATATCCCCATACAGCCTGCCCTATCCCCAGCTCTTTTGAGCTCTGAGGAATTTGAGTTGAGCTCTGAGGAATATGTTTGGCTAGGTGAAAAGTGATGTGGGGAGATGATCCCCTTTTGCACTCCCCTTTTCTCTAAAAATAGGGTCTTGCGTAGCTCACCTTCTAGGTGACAGGGGCAAAAAAGTCATTTGATTGATTAGTGGCATAATGTATCTAACAAAATGCATGCTTGACAAATGTACCATTTTTGCCTTACAGATACTTAGATGAAAACCAATACAGATCAACACTTTCCTTCTATTTTACTAAATGTTTAGACTTTCCCCACCAGACCTCTCATTCTAGCTCATTTGGGTTTCATCTTGTATGTAAGTTGGCAGTTTTGGGCTCAATCCAAATCTAACCAAAGTTAAGCATGTTTAAGTCCCAATGATTGCAAAGGAAGAGATACCGCCCCCAGTAGAAGAGAAATTTGTTTTCCAGTTTGAACATAAAAAAATGTTACCCATTTGAAGCGCACCAGATTTCACTCCATGGTAGGGGTACAGATACAGGTTCAAAATGACTGTGGTTTTATCATTGGCATTTTAATTCCCCACACTATGAGTCCCCCTCTTTTTTTTGTTTGGTTACAAAAGCTGGTCTAATATTTTACCCAGGAACTGCAACCAACTTACCTTGGGCACAATGCAGCAGGGCGTTCTTCTGTATAAACCACACTGGAATAAATAGGAGTTGGTCAAAAGGCCTGATATATAGTTCCCATTTATTTCAAAGTTGGTTGCATAGGAGGACTTCCCTGCTGGATTATGGTGCATTTACTTTTTGTGACCAAGCAAGCCTGAACTTGTGTTTCAAAGAAACACGATTACAAAAAATTATAGAGGTTCAGGGAGATTCTTGGCTGATTATATTAAACTTAAAGCCCATAATATTTCTGTCATATATTTAATATAGCTTTACGTCTTTTGGTATTGACCTGTCGTAAACAATGGCATAACATTTGGATCTACCATTTCCTTCTAGGCTCCCAAAGCAAACCGTGGTCCTGTGAGAGAGCAGACAAAACCCAACTCATATAAGGTAAGGAAATAACCACCTCTTATAAAAGAAAGGCGTATGCTTTGTTCTTTAGGTAGCTATGCCAGTACAGAACGTTTTTGATCAGGGGCTACAGCAAGCAAACACAGGGACTGTTGCAGTTCTTGCAAGTTGTACAGCCAGTCGCCACTAATGCAATGCACAAAGAAAATAAGGGGACCGGGTTGTGGGCAGAGGTTGTGGGGAAGATATAACCCAGAATGTTAGAGACTTCTGCGAAATACTGTGGAACAGCAATCACTTGTAACTTTTACAAAACTTGCTCTCAACATAACATAACATAAAGGCACCATTGATATCGTTCTCATTTTTGAAATACTGTAAAAAAATTGCTACATATGGCACATAACACTTTTTGTATATACATTATATATTTAATTTATAAAAGTTTTTTTCCTGTTTTGTCTTTTTTAATCCTAATAGCGGAACTGCTAAAATAAAATAAATTGTTTTTAATTTAAAGGTGGAGTACTTCAATATATAAAATAAAGTTTTACATGTGAATCTATGTGGGTTGTTTTTTTTGTTTTTTGTTTAGTGTTTCTCTCTCTCTCTCTCTCTCTCTCTCTTTTATACAGCGATGGGATCTTGGTTAGCTATTACACTGGACAATCTTGCTTGCAATTCTTCCTGTGTTGAGAACCGACTGTTTTGGGTAGTCCTGGTGTCAGCCAGTCGATATGCAGTAGCTGATTCCAGGTCGACTGTTATGGGGTTTTGTATGCTCAGAAAAGGTGTATCTTCCCCTATCCTCTCATCTTCTGTTTCACTCTCTGAGCTACTGTTCTCACAGCTTGTGTCGGTGTTCATTTCCAACCTATTGGAAATATGGCCATTGGGCTTTGTTCTTTTGGCCCTCCGACTGTTGACTAGTTTTTTGGGGGGCTCTTGCGTCGGTTCATACTCTTGTGTGGTTTCGTATTCCTCGTCCTCCACTATCCTCAGCGGACTTGGTGGCAGGCTGCCGCTTTCATGCGCGGGGTTGTGGTGGTAAGAGGAGTTGAACTGTTGCATGTGATGCTCGTATTTTTCCCGTAACCGGGGTGGGGTCACCAGAAGGAGAGGCCTCTCCTCTTCTATAAACGGGCTGACTGCCACAGAAGGGACAGACATTGTTAAACTGGAGACTTGCGGAGACATTTCTGAGGCAGGCGACTTTGGAGAACTTGGAGTATGGAAATCTACAGGTGACATGCGAGCTGGTGTTGTCATAGCAGATACGTACCTAAAGAAGTACAGATAAAATTGAGCTGGAGAAGAATTAAGTGAAAGAACAAAAACGTGACAGCATTAAGAAAAATAATTTCTTGGAGGTTCCCAAGCCATTTGGATTCTTGATGCACTGCCAAATTGCTAGTAATACTGAATTACATTAGTGGGGCTGCAGTGATACACTTCTTCATTTTCTAAAAATAAAATAAAATACTTGCATTCCTAAACTTCAAATCTGTACAATGCTTGAGACAAAACTGATTAGCATGTATAATTAAATTTTATATATTAATGTTCCTCATTTTCACAAGTTTTCATGAAAATGAATAGCAACCCATGATGAAATATAGATAACATCTCCAGCGATATTCATTTCCATCAGCTTTAGAGAAGAGAAAATTTAATCTTTAGCGCTGAAAGATTTCAAGGCTGGGAAGGGCAAATTGGTTGTATGGATGTCAAAGGAATTTCAAGGTTTTACACCAAGGATCTTCATCATGGTGCTCATTTACATATGAATTCAGAAAGCATTCAAGGCTAAGTTTAAGAATAGTAGCACAATGGAAGCACTCTTCCCAGTTAATTAATCTACTGTAACGCCCTGCAGCATTTCAGGCATTTCTGACTTTCAGGCATATGACTACATGCAAATAATACTGCAAAGGTTATTCAGAGGTGTGTGTCTCACATTTATATGATTTAGTTATGTATCTATCATCACTATTGATTTATTTCCTCCATGTGTGTCTTCCATTTGCTGTGCCACACTGGGTATGAGTCATGGGAGTATATTCCAGATACAGTCATACTTTGGGTTACAGATGCTTCAAGTTGCGTTTTCTCAGGTTACGGACGCGCCAAAACCCAGAAATACTGGGAATGGGTTACTTCCAGGTTCGGTGGTCGCGCATGCAGAGAAGTGCTAAATTGCGCAGAAGTGTCGAATCGCAACCTGTGCATGCGCAGATGTGCCGCTGCGGGTTGCAAACGTGGCTCCCGCACGGATCACGTTTGCATCCTGAGCGTTCACTGTATTTGCTTTCCAGAAAGGAAGTTAACAGAGACCTCCTGGAGAAGAATCAAGTGGGCCCTACTCTGATAATAAATAGTCACATAAACAATAATTCAGTGATGCTTATTCTATATTCCGCATTTCTCTTAATAAGAATTGATGCACGTTAAATATATGGTTGAACTGAGGCAACTACGTGACTACGACATCAATTAGTGGTATCTGAGTGAGTGGAGTTTTCTTCTCCCAAAACCTCAACTGAGGGAAGGGAAGATGCCTTCAACCTGCTTTTTGTATCTTTTGCTCTTTGAAAGAGGTTGAGAATAAATCAACCGAAATTTCTTATTAAAATAAGGAGAAAGGTATAGGCTGTGTTATAGTTTAAGCACATCTCTCTTACACACATGGTGCATCAGGTTGGAGGTTGGAAAAAGCAGACCAGACTTTCATAATTCCTGGTAGGAACCTTTTCCTGGTTATTCTGATCACCCGCTTTATTCACAGTCTACTTTGGCTGCATCTGCACTTAAGCTCCACTTTCCTTCTAAAAAGCCACTCCAAAGACTTTGTGCCATGGGATGGATCAACATCTTTGGCTAATTATTTAGAAGATCATAGAATCCCCTTGTAAAGAAGTCTGCTCTCAGCTTAGAATTTCTTTCCCCCCTCCCCAACTCCCATCTATCACTGAGTTTTAAATTTGAGATGAATAAACAAACATAGAATCAAAAAACCTAAGGATTTCTTGAAAGACTGAAAAAGCAGTTTTAAAAATGAACTCATTTCTGCTGGCTTGTATCCCAGATAAGTCACACCTTTCGAATTTTTGGCTGTAGGTACCTCTCACTGTGTGGTGAATCGCGGTAGGAGTCGGGTGTCTCTCGTGCATGCCTGAGAAAACTATTACATTCCCGTGGCCCTCCAATGCCATTGAGACGCCCTCGGGGGCCTGACGGACTTGCATGGCGGCTGTTCTCAACTGAGGAGCTCACAAGCACAGAATGGCTTTCGGAGATTATGCTTTCGGTCCGACCATTGCTCCAACTAATAAAAAGCCGTTGGGAAGAACAGAAGAGAATATTTTAAAATTTAACACTGGAAAGAGAAAACTACAGTACGTAATGCATGATCCAGGAGTGTGCATAGAGGTAAAGTTTTTCTAATGCTGCTTATTAAGAAGATAATTCTTAAAAAAACTACTATGTACACAAAATGGAGGGTACCCTGAAACTTTCAGCCTTCAACTGACATAGTCTTCAAGATTTTACTGTCATACAAAGGAACAAATGGTATCGCTCTGTGTCAAGGAAATTATATAAACAAATAAGAAATTATATGCTCTGAATAAATTATGAAGTTCACTATAAGCGTATTTACTTGGAATTTATTCGGAATATCACTAACGGTCTTGCACATCCTCATTAAAACCTAACACAAACCACAGATAAGAGGGGAAAGGGTTGCTGTGGGAGAGGGGGGGGGATACTGTAGCTTAAAGCTAAAGGGACCCCTGACCATTAGGTCCAGTCGCGGACGACTCGGGTTGAGGCGCTTATCTTGCTTTACTGGCCGAGGGAGCCAGCGTTTGTCCGCAGACAGCTTCCAAGTCATGTGGCCAGCATGACTAAGCCGCTTCTGGTGAACCAGAGCAGTGCATGGAAACGCCATTTACCTTCCCACCAGAGTAGTACCTATTTATCTACTTGCATTTTGACGTGCTTTCGAACTGCTAGGTTGGCAGGAGCAGGGACTGAGCAACGGGAGCTCACCCCGTTGTGGGGATTCGAACCGCCGACCTTCTGATCGGCAAGCCCTAGGCTCTGTGGTTTAACCCACAGCGCCACCCGCATCCACTATACTGTAGCTTACCTCTTCTCAAATAAAATCACTGGAGAGGAATACACACATTTCAAAACAGTAAATTAAACAAAATAAGAGCAAATGGTTTTTAAAATAGGCTACAGAGCTGAATAGCCTGGCTAGCGTCCACCAGATTTTTTTATTTCTTTAAAGGCAAGATGAAGACACTTGGACGTGAGTGTGTTCATCTAGCCTACAGTATCTATACAGGGTTACCCAGGAGTAAATTGCACAGGACTTATTCCCAAATAAGTGGGCTTTGCCATCATATAAAGGAATAAATGGCCAGACCTTCACAACCAGTGACCCACCAAGCTGAACTGCCTGCCCGCCCCCTGTATGGTAGGGTCCAAGGGGATTTTGGGGCCACTAATAGTTTTCTGTATGTCTGACACTAGAAAAACAGGGTTGTCAAGCACATGGCAAGCAGCTAAATATGGTTGGTGGGACATGTTCAGTTCTGTGGGTCACACATTGGGCAGGAATTACACTGCTCAACATTGTTCTCATCAGAGGCATAATTGAGAATTAGGCATAGCTTAATTCCACACAACAACTTAATAGCAGTGAATCTATTATTCAAAGGAATAATTGCAACATCCGAGGAACAAAAAATTGATTACCTTGTTACTTTGATTACCTTGTTACTCATATGATGTATTAAAGGTAAAGGTACCTCTGACCATTAGGTCCAGTCGTGGCCAACTCTGGGGTTGCAGCGCTCATCTCGCTTTATTGGCCGAGGGAGCCGGCGTACATCTTCCGGGTCATGTTGCCAGCATGACTAAGCCGCTTCTGGCGAACCAGAGCAGCGCACGGAAACGCCGTTCACCTTCCCGCCGGAGCGATATCTATTTATCTACTTGCACTTTGACGTGCTTTTGAACTGCTAGGTTGGCAGGAGCAGGGACTGAGCAATTGGAGCTCACCCTGTCGCAGGGATTCGAACCGCCGACCTTCTGATCGGCAAGTCCTAGGCTCTGTGGTTTAACCCACAGTGTCACCCACATCCTATGATGTATTAGCCATTAACAATAATAGTGTGATCAAGGTGTGAGATTACTGCAACACAGAGTTTTCCGAACTTTTCACATTGGTGACACACTTTTTGGACATGCATCATTTCGAGATACATTAATTCAGTTTTACTAACAAACCAGAGGTTAAACTAACCCCTTTCCAGCCCCGGGATGGGCTCAGGGAGTGTTTGTGTGATACACCTATGCACTGCAGCCGACACACTAACCTGTGACGACAGACAGTTTGGAAAGCTCTTCTGCAACAGACATGGACTCTAAAATCATGGAAGGTTGACACTTGCTTTAGCCCTTCCCCTCAGCCAACAAAAGCTGCTTTTTAATATGGTTTAGAAGAATATGTGAATATTTCAGCAACCAGTAAAAAGTCTCTGTAATCAAAGATTTGTTGCAATCACCGGAAAGGTCCAACATGGTTAAAAGTTTACCAAGATGCACCTTTTCTTAAAAATAATAAGAAAAAAAACTTGCAGGTTTTATTTCAGCCTCCTACCTGTGACTAGGTGTCTGGGTGACCGTTGTGGAATGGTGAGTCGTTGAGGTATAGTGGCTTGTAGAAAATGATGTCTCTGTTTCTCTCTCCACAGCATGCTCACTGGATATTACATTTTTTGATACATATTGCTAAATAAAAGGGAGACATAACTCATATTTATAAGCACAACTCATACATCATGGATGGGATTCACCCAATTAGTCCTTTAAATGGAAGGGCTTCTACTTGTGTAACTGGCCTTTCTCCTCTCCCTCGTGGCCTCCCACCAGTGGCTTGTGTGTGTGTGTGTGTGTGTGTGTCAGGAGAACCCTATATATTTGGGTCTGGCAAGTTAATGTGCTTGAATACTCCCACTGAGACCTCAGGAGGTCTTTAATAAAGAATGGGGAAAGTTTATGATTTATTTGAAAAGCTATTGCAAACAATTACACACATTGGTAGGATTGACAGAAAACTTGTACAGTGGTACCTCGGATTACTTACGCTTCAGGTTACAGACTCCGCTAACCCAGATATAGTGCTTCAGGTTAAGAACTTTGCTTCAGGATAAGAACAGAAATTGTGCTCTGGCGGCGCGGCGGCAGCAGGAGGCCCCATTAGCTAAAGTGGTGCTTCAGGTTAAGAACAGTTTCAGGTTAAGAACGGACCTCCGGAACGAATTAACCCGAGGTACCACTGTAGTAAAAATGTGAACTATGGATTGACAAAGGATTTATAAAAATAAGAGTTATGAAAGAGATGCAGAGGGGAAAACCATTACATTAAGATCCACAATGGAGGGAGGGGAGGGAAGTCAAAAGGGATTATATGTTTATGTATTTAATTCACTTGTTTATGTAAAATAGAAAACACAAAAATAAAATTTATGAATACTCCCACTGAAACTCCCTCCATCTTACAAACTAGTTCATCAGGGAGAAAGATTTAGCTATCTAAAATTACAACACTAAAGGTGCTTTCTGATAACAGCACATCAGGCCAGAATATGGACTGGCTTTCTCCTAATGCTCTGGCTAACCAAGGGTAGACTTCTGAGTAGGGGCTATGGATATGTTTTGACTTCCCTTTTCAAATACTTTCTCTCTCCACCCATAACAACTAAAAAATAATATGCTGGTCCCCTGAATTTCAGTGGTGAGGCGGCAATCTGTTCTTAAGTTCTTTGTGAAGTGTGTTAGGGGCAGCATAAATTTCCTGTATTTTTACAAACTAGTCTTTCAAAATATTTAGTTTGGCCACCATTTGGGGACTTTATAGGAACAATAGAGTCTGAATTCTGGCCTATTCTTTCCTAATGGCTCAAAAAGCAATTGACAGAAGAAATAGTTCGCCTATGTGGTGCCTAAGTAACAGGCATAGTTTTTCTACAAATTGGCTCTCTCAGGGAATGATGCAATATGAGGAATATCTGCATTGTTTAAATACAGAGAACAGGTGAAATCCTTTGTCCGCTGGAACTGACGGCAAAACTCTTATTGACTGCAAAGATCCTTAGGATTACCCCCAAGGTAGCTCTGGTTCATCTGTAAAATGTACTGCTAGCTGAGTGATATTTTGGTTCTGTTCAGGAGTTCACCCCATTCTTTTATCTTTAATCCATAAATCAGGTTTTTTGGCTAGTAGGCCATGGACTGCATTCAACTCTCATTGTCATTTTTTTTTAGCCCTTTCCTTAGCTCAGAGTGGCACCTGTCAAATGAGGTGGTGCCTTGCATGTCTAATCTTGCAAGGAACTCTCCACTTCTGTTCTGGCCAGCAGACATTGCTCCTTTCCAACCTGAGAATGTCTGAAAAAGCTCTTCAGTAGCAGTGGATTGGAAGCTGCTTCTCCTTTTGCCAGCAGGCATGTATTAGGAGAAATCACATTGTTAATGCTATTTATGCACTCAGCTTAAGCACTGTGTGTACATTGAGTAACATAGCCAGTAGCTCCTCTATATTCATGAAACACTTTCTTGGGAGTAAGTTTGGGCTCTAAAGACATCTTGGAAGCATTATGAGGGCAGAATCTCCACTGAAATGAACATGAAGAAGAAGTTACAGATGGGTAGCCGTGTTGGTCTGCCATAGTCAAAACAAAATAAAAAAATTCCTTCCAGGAATTTAGTTGGTCTTTAAGGTGCTACTGGAAGGAATTTTTTTATTTTGTTATGAAGAAGAAGAGTTTGGATTTGATATCCCGCTTTATCACTACCCTAAGGAATCTCAAAGCGGCTAACAATCTCCTTTCCCTTCATCCCCCTCAATGAACACTGTGAGGTGAGTGAGCCTGAGAGACTTCAGAGAAGTGTGACTAGCCCAAGTTCACCCAGCAGCTGCATGTGGAGAAGCGGAGACGTGAACCCGGTTCACCAGATTACGAGTCCACCGCTCTTAACAACTACACCACACTGGTAATATTTTACATGAGCTATGTATGACCAAGGGCAGCTCTTTTACTTGAAACAAAGTGGTGGCAGGCAAAAGAACTGCAACAAAATCTTATCTACTTTCTCAGAGAACCAAGGGCATGGTTGATCTTGTGATTAAGAAAGTGAATGAATGAATGAATGAATGAAAGAATGAATGAATGAATGTGAGATCCACACAAGATATGGTGTATCCTTTGCTTCAACCATGGGAATATTCCCCCTCACATGGATTCCATTTTGTGAGAACAAACATTGTTGTAGCCTACCTTTAAGGTAGAAGGTTCAATCCGAGTTGGCAGTGCTCAGTATTATTTTGACGTTAATATTCTATGTCCTTAAGATGGCTTTCAAAGTAAAATTCCATGTACAAAACCAGAAAGGGTGCCCACAAAAATACCCTGCTTCTAACTTCAGGTGACTGTTGTTGTCTGGACAAGGTACATGGTTCATGATTTTTTTTGTGTGGACAATCTGTGCAGAAGGATGTCTTTACATTGCTGTGCTGATAAAATCTAATTTCCATGATTTCATATAGAAGACCTACCAGGATTTGAATTCTCTGTAACTTTATGTAACTTCAGTTATGCCTTTGCCCAGAAAAAGAAAGTCTGTAAATTAGAAATATTCTGAGTTACATTCATAAGAGCCGACTCCTAGGGGCTTAGGGTTCCTTCGGCATCCTCAATAAAATATTTGAGGGGGCTCAGCCCCCACTAAAAGTTAATCGGCATTGTTATTCAAATGGTGTGCATGTGCCACATCTTGTGATTGATTATACAGGGTGGTGCTTACCTAGCCTCCCCCTTATTTTATTCAGGTTGGCACACCAGTTACATTGGGAAACTTTCTTCACTCTTACAATTGCTTTTTTAGGTGGTCATGGTAGAATAACAAGTTATTTGGGGGGCGGGGAGGAAAGCATGCTTATCATTTCTATCTGATAACTGATTAAATAAAAACTGGTGATGAAGTGATGAGCTACACTTCGTGGTGCCACTTGTGCAAAACTTACATTCACCAGCTGGACATTTTCTGGTGGCGGGTGAGGGTGGTGAGGCCCATTGGCCATATTGACTCTATGGTTGCGCTCAGATCGAAGGCCTTGCCGGAGGCGGTCGTGCAACTTTTTCCGCTGTTTCCTGCATTTCAAATAAAGAACAGCTTTAATAGTCAAATAGACAAAGCAGTTCTGCTCTGCAACCATATCTGACCAGCACATTCCCATACATGGATTATCTGAACGACAAGAAACTGCAAGAGATCTGTATGACGTGAAGACTTCAGGACTTCCAGAACTCTGTCAGGCTTATGAGGAGAGAAGATTTATCAGGAAAGGTGTTCTACCTTCCAAAATGAATTGCCTTTCTGAAACTTTCACTTTCTGTTGCTCTTTTGAGATCAAAGGGTGATGACAGCCATGGATTTCAATTGAGAAGCAAGACCCTATGATATATATGTTATCTATTCACGTTCACCCTTGTTTCTTCGTCTCTACCCAAAATGTGCACTTCATATGTTTTGGAAGGTGCTTGGCACAATGCACAAGGACTTTCTATGGAGTATGATCATGTTTCTCCCCTTGTCAGTGTGCCTATGACTAATAGGTGGGCTCTAGGAAACTCAGGTGGCAGAATGGGTCAGTGTATCTTGTTGTTAACCCACACAGGGATGGCTGTGTGCAGGATTCCTGTACTGCAGGAAGTTGGCCTAGATGCCCCTCTGGGTCCCTTAGAATTCAGTGAAAACAATGCTCTTATCTCTTATCTTTACAGGAGAGCACCATTCCCAGCAGCAGCTAGTTTCTTGTATAGTATCTCGGTGCAGAGGCCCTTGCAAGGCTTTATTCTGAATTCATGTGCATCTTATCACTTTCTGAAATAACCTGGTTATCCTGATGCCTGCCTGCAATGTAATGTACAGTCGTGGACATGTTTAGCTGTGCAAAGAGAAAAAAAGAATCTTTTTTTGTACAGCAGCCATATATTTTAAAAATGTAAGCTGTTTCAAAATGCTTTTAAATAAAGTGAAATCCAAAGGTGGTAATTCTTATGGTTTTAAGGTATGAACTTTGTTCAGAAAGATGCAACTGTTTTTTTACTGAGCTTTTCCCCAAGCTTTGCTGCCACAGAAAGTGCTGAATCACTCACTGGCCTGTGCTGAACTATAGATGGGAGGAGGATACTGCATCAACTGCAAATTCACCTGAGTCAAGGGATACAGCCGCAGCAAAAAAATCTGCTTTATTATATAATATTATAGTGTATATTTATACTGGTTTGACTCTGCGCATGAAGGTTAATGCTGGCGTTCGCTTGATTAAGAATAGGTGTTCTCATAGCAGGAAATGACTGAATGATCCCTCACTAAAACCTTTACTAGCTGCAAAATAAGTGTATGCGTTTTTCTTATTTAAATTTCATTAATAGGAAAGTGTAGTGGCATTTCCAGTGGCAATGTTAATAAAGTGATAAGGTGACATCACATAAGACTGACTCTTCCAAAATGTTCCATCTGTACAGCAGTTAATTCAATGAAGAGGCACTGATGCAAGGAACAGAATGCACATTTAGCTTTTGCAATACTTTTTTCTTTTCTGTTTCCCTTTAGTGATTTGCCTTTGTGTTTTTTGGGTTAGTGAGTGCCCTTCATGTGCAGAAAAAAAAAAAAAATGGCCCATTTCCAATACAGAGATGAAACAGAATTACCTATCCTCAGCAAGTAAACATAAGGATGGGCTGCTCTAAGAATAAGCAATTCTTATTCCAATATGCTTTAAATCCCTATATTTCTCTAAGAACAAAGTGCACCTCCATTTTTAGTTCACAAAGAAGTGTGGCTCTGTCATCAGATTAGGAAACACTGCAATTAGATTATGGCCCATTTTGCATGTAAAATTTAGCCAGCCCATGGCTCAGCATGAGCAAATGAACAGGTTCCCAGAATGAAGTTCACAGCTGCAGTGCTCTTCCCCTAGTCCAGCTGCTGCCATGCAATTTAGGCTTAGGGTTATGTTCAGACTGGGTGTATGTATTGCAGAATGTCAAGAGGCACAATAAATAGATCAGAGTTTAACTATGGGTCAGGTGTATAATACAAGACACAGCTCTGGAGCCATGTTTGTTTGAAGTAATAAATCTTAAGCAATAAGACTTTTGTGCAGGTATGTCCAAAGTCCGTTTTGGTTTAATCCGGCCCCTATGGCAGTTTATTTCCTGGGGTAAAATCCTAAAAAAGGTCAACAACTTCAATCCTAAAAAAAGGCCCTTCATTCATCAAATTTGGCCCTCTTTGAAAAAAGTTTGGACACCACTGAAGGCTGCCAATTCATGGGGTGACAGATCAATTACCTATCAACATGCATTTTGACATTCATTATTAACATACTGAGCTAGTATATTAAAGTGTAGAGGAGATTTTTGGATTTAAACCTGGCTTTGGAGTCATCCTACAGCATGAATAAGAACTTTCTAAATTAATGAATTTTAATTCTGAAGCCCTTCAGAACAAATGGGACACTTAGGCAGTTATCTCAGTGGGTCATGAGTTAGATTAGAAAAATCTAAGGGATCGTCTCCTTATAGACAAACAATCCCAGTAACTACCTGCCTTGTTGGTAGTAGCAACTGCCCTGTGGAACACCCTCCCATCAGATGTCAAGGAGATAAACAACTATCTGACTTTCAGAAGACATCTGAAGGCAGCCTTCTGCCCAGAGTGGCTGGGGCAACTCATTCAGATGGGTGGCATAATTAATACTACTACTACTACTACTAGTCTTCTAAGGGGTCATCTCCATAGGATTTATTTTTGTGATTATACAATATAGCACACTCCAGCTTCACTATAAGGTTGCAAATAAATTATTGAGTTTATTTAGCTGCTTAATCTTGCATCAACAGTTGCAAGCACATTTCTTAGCCTTTTGTTTTGACAGGGTCCCGATCCCTCAGTGATAAACACAAATATAGAAAGGAAGAGGAAAGTTTACTTGGTTTTGCAGTAGGCCACAACACACATGATTCCAACTACTAGGAGAGCAATGCAGATGCCAGTTATGGTCAACACCCTTTTCTGGTAGAGTTCCTCAGCTTCTAGAAAGGGGCAAAAAGGAGAAGGTTACAAAATGTACACTAGATAATAAAAGACAGAGCAACCAATGCCACAAAGAATTATTTTACAATCTCACGCAGTGAAATCAATGGCACAATCACCATACAAAATTTAAGTTTAGAAATTAAGATCCAAATGCAATACTAGGGATGGAGGAATATGAAGTTTAAAATAAATATAATTCAAATTAATTTGTACTTGTAGTTCAAAAATTCTGTTTTTAAACATAATTTTAATAAAAATTTAGAAAAACAAAAAAGTACGCAAAATAAAATGCACTGATATAACAACAATGCATGTAGTGTAGAAACAGGTTTTTCCTCTTTGCAAAGACAGCTGGATGAAGATAGCTTTACAGCAATCTCTCGCCTGAACCCAACAATTTTCTCCCCCCTTTCTTCTTTGGCATTTTAAGACACACTGCTGCTTTTCTGGTATTAACTTAGATCACAGCAATCTTTACATGAGAAAAGTTACCATTGTACTTTTGAGTTTGGCTTGCAATTACGCCACCGGTGAAAATTGCACCACTTTTAGAGGATTGCTAATGCAGTTTATCTGCTAACCCCAATTCTTTCCACTGGCCCCAAAGTGGCTGCAGCAATAGGCAGCAATGCATTGTATCACATAGATATTGCTGTGCTTACTCAAATGTCATAACTGTAGCAAAAAGAACAGTTGCGTGAAGAAGATCTGTTCCACCGCAATGACCTCACTCAAGTGATATTTTATCATTATTAAGTAATTCTTAGGGCAAGCAATGTTTGGTTTGGAAAACACCCCCACCACATTCCATTGTCTGTCACACTTGGCAAAACATCATTTTGTATGTTGAACAAAGGAAACGTTACAGTTAGAACATTGATACTAACTGTACACTGGCTCATGGAACTTTTTGTTTCCTCTATTCCTTTTGTGGTTTGTATTTTCAGTACAAAATTGCAAAAATGTTACATCATCCTGATAGAACAAAATGAACGCAACCAAGGTGTGAGGATCCAGAAAGGAGTTGCAGAGATGGGGAACCTGTGGATCTCTGGATGATATAGGACACCCAACTCCCACCAGGTCCAGCCAGTCAGGAATGTTGTAGTCCAACAACCTCTGGAAAACCACAGGTTCCATATCCCTGAATGAATGGAGCACTGCTGATAAACATAAATGCTTAAATTTAATGGGGGGGGAAAAGAAAAAATAACTTCAATTTCTTTTGGAAATGAGGTTACCATCAATGGGACAGAATCTGAAAGTCTGCTACTTTTATGCTTTAAGAGTCTGTTAGTGTTTGGCAATTTCCTGGTCTGCTGATCTTTGTATGTTTGCAGATAAGACATCTGCTAGGACTTGCTTTGCCTTCATCTGTTACTGTTTTCTGGCACTAGCCTGTTAGCTCCAAAATTCTTCACCTCTGCCGTCACTGTTGCTCCTAAGAGCGTAAATATTTGCTTAGACATTGACCCAGCATATAGTTTGATTACATCATGGTGGGCACTGACCAATAATTGGCAGCATGTGCTGATATGCTGCGGTGTATCAGTTTGGGAGGAAGGAACTTCCATGAAGTGCTGACTGTGCCTGGAAGAAATTTTGCTTTCCTTTCATGGCATTTTGGAAAATGTAGTTTGGCTTCTACATGTGCACTGGTGTTTTTGCATAGATAGTTTTGTTTTTCATGGCACATCTTTCTAAGTGACTTTTTTTCTCTGCCCATTTCTTTCGAGACAAATAGATTAAATGAAGATTTTTCCCCCCTTGTACTTATCTATTATCCTCAGGCTTTGCCTGTGTGGACTTTTATTTGTACCATAGATTAAACAACAGTTACCAAAATGTTTAATGGATAATTGAGATTTCTAGGCTCTCTAGCAAGACTACTTTATTTTTTATTAGATTTGGTATTGCCCCTTTTGCTGTGATCTCTTACGTTCCTTAAAATGAATTCAATTCAATGGGATTTATTCATCGAGGACTGCACAGAGGATCACAGGCATATTCTCTCCCTTCCCACAACCACAAACCCTCTGAAAATAGTTTTTCTAATTAAAAAAAAGCCATGAGAGGCATTACACACACTTCGTGGATATCATCTAGTTTGTTTCTGAGACATACTTCAAAGAAATAGGGCAACTTGAAATTTACTATGAACCAAGACTGGAATTAAAAAAAACCTTTCATCTCTATGACACAATGCATCCTATTGTTGGATGAGTTATTTCCTACAAGCCAATCCCAATGTAAACATCAGTTAACAGGCTTCTGAACATATTCAGGCAAAAATTAATAGCACTACTTATTAAAAGAGGGAAGGAAGGGTCAGTTTTGTGAGAAAAGAAAAACTAGAACATTGAACTGATTATACAAATAAAAATCCAAGAAAAGGAAGTTAAGGTAGGGAAGCAATCACAAATATATGGGAGAGAAGAAAAAGAGAGGAACTGAAGGGAAAGAGAAAGTTAAAAGTTTGAGAAGTCAACTATAAGCCTGGCACAGCATGCTTGATAACTGGAAAAAAGAGTGAAGGAAAATGCTTGAAAATAAGATTGAAGCGGAGTTTGAAGGGATTTCACATACAGCATAACTCCTAACCTATGCTCACCTGAAAGCACTGATTGAGCAGCCAAGCACCTGGAGTCTTATAATGTTACAATACAACAAGAGACAGAAAGGTCATGCTAAATGCAATCCAGTTAATTAGTGCAGTTCAGAAAGGGTTAACATAGAATTCTGTTGTAGTTATCAGTTATTAACTTGTGAAAATAGTGTTTTCTCCTCCCTCCTGCCCACGACAGACCAGGGTTAGGGTTACACCAATGCCAGGGATACCATCACCAATGGCATCTCCTATGGCAATCTCTCCCTGCAATAATGTGTTGCAGGATGCAGAACTGCCATGTGGCAAGTACTCCTAGATATTACTACATGCAGAGGCTACTTCACGGGAATGCTGGCTTTGGTGGCAATCCTGTGTCCAGCTCAAGATATAACATGGCCGTGACTATGGAAGAGACAAGAAAACGTTTGTAAAAACGTAAACCGTTTCACTACCGTTTCGAGTCAGCCTCTGTCTTATTAACAAGAAGCCTCTCAGTCTGTGTGGCGTTCTCAAGGCATACAACATGCTACGTGTGGTGAACTGTGTATCTTCTTGTGATATTTTCTGGAAAGCTTTTATTATTACTTAAAAGCCAGTAATCTGAAGAAATGTGTTACAAACGACCTTCCTGGTGGACCTGCGCTCCCCTTCCTTGTCCTTTCACTTCCTCACTCTTGCAACGTCCTCAACAGTTTCCAAGTTTATAATCATGCAGCTCGTTCTCACACCTGCCCACTCTCTCTTGGTGCCAAAATGGAGGAAACATTTGCAAACCCTCCATAAAACCACATCCCCACTTTTTGGTGATTTAGTGCCTCTTTCTAAAAGGGTTCAATCATCTGTGCGAGGGAGTGGGTGCCATGAGGGAAGAAGGCATACTTGCCCCCAGTCCAGCTGTACGTGTTACAGGTTAATTGCAGACGACTTTGGATGGGGATGTATATCTGAATACACATCACCCAGCTGGAAATAATGAGGAACAGATGGACCTCATCTACATTCTGCTGCATCTGATTAGCACTCTGCTGAAAATTCCTCCTGCAGCGTTATTATTATTATTATTATTATTATTATTATTATTATTATTACACTGGGTGTGGCCAGTGTAAGGCTTTTTATTGTTCTTATCCTACTTTAAAAATCATCAATCAGGTGCGTCCTTTCCTGCTACAAATAATCTCTCCTGTGGTTTGCATGCTCCAGTGATCTGGACTTCTCTTTAAGCGTTGTGCTTCCAATATTATATTTTGGGCTGGTGCTCAGAAACACAAGCAGTGCAGAACATTGTCTCTTTTAATGACATTAGGATCTGAGCCCACAGAGGGTCCCAACGTGGAGCAAGAAGAATGTCAGGTAGGCTGTTTGTGCACAGTCACCAAGCAGTTGGAAAAATATGGGACCAAAGGATAGCAAACATATCCTTCAAAAAGCCTTTTGCAAAGCAATAGGTAAAGGTAAAGGGACCCCTGACCATTAGGTCCAGTCGTGGCTGACTCTGGGGTTGCGGCGCTCATCTCACTATATTGGCCGAGGGAGCCGGTGTACAGCTTCCGGGTCATGTGTGCAGCATGACTAAGCCACTTCTGGCGAACCAGAGCAGCACACAGAAACACAGTTTACCTTCCCACCGGAGCGGTACCTATTTATCTACTTGCACTTGATGTGCTTTCGAACTGCTAAGTTGGCAGGAGCTGGGACTGAGCAACGGGAGCTCACCCTGTTGCGGGGATTCGAACCTCCGACCTTCTGATTGGCAAGTCCTAGGCTCTGTGGTTTAACCCACAGCGCCACCCGTGCCCCTTGCAAAGCAATAGGTCACAGCAAATCATGTGAAAAGGATTCAAGTAGAGGTCTTTGGTCTGTACTAAAACTGCTGCAGATGTTTCTTGCTATAGGCCTGCTACACTTTCCCTGTGCTTTGCCTTACATTGCCTCTGTTTTACCTGGTTTTGCTTCACATGCTAGGCACTGCCCACGCTCGCTGAATACATGGAAGAAGTCAAGTCCACAAGTGCTTCAATCTGCAATCCTCAAATCCTCTAGTAAAACATTCACTTCAGCAGGATTTGTGGTGGTAGAATGGTGCAAGCTTCAAGTTTTCCCTAGCAAAATAGGTTTCCTATGTCCTAAATAGGAGCACAGTAATTCTGCCATTCTACACAATGGCCATTCTTTCTTTGTGACAGATGGAAATTTGGCAGGTGCTTCCAAGACAGGACAGCAGCAATACTAGATTGTAGCAAAAGCAAGTTAGCCAAGAATTTGAACAGGAAAAGTAAATTCCCAGTCTTTTATGGCCACCTCAAGCATAATCCACAGTTTATACATGTTTATGTTAAGTGCAGATAGGGAGCTGGCAAAAACTGTTATAGCTGTATGATCCCTTCTAAAGCATAAGGAAGTTGGTTAGGAATTGAAGGGAGGGGGGGAAATAAAAAGGTTTTCAATCTCTCAGGGTCTAAAATCTGCAAGCTAAAAGGAATGATTGGTTCATACCCATAAATTCAATCCCAAGATGCTCTGCCAATGCAGAAAGTTGACATAAAAAGAAAGAAAAAGGAAAATAGTTTCAGAAAAGAGCAATACACTGTACTGAAAAAAAACAAGTTACACATGGATATTATATCTATTTGGTGTTTGCACACGGAGACAGGACAAATGGCATGAGGTTAATATGGCAGAGTTCATGTAAGCTTTGGCAGGCTCTTGTGTCCATTTGTGAAATGATAGTTTACAGCAAATACACTCTGGCATCTGTATATAATATGGAAGAACATGGTGAATGCACCAGTTTATGCGAACCCTTAAATATATTTCTGATATATCATGGTGACGGACTGTTTGAACTGTTTGTTGTAACGCCTGGCTATTGTAGCATTTGCCCAACATGTGGATCTAAAAACATCTGTATGTGAAATTCGCTAGTCTGTAGGCCTGTAACTCATAGTGGGCATTTAAAATAGTGACCCTAGCAGGGCAACATCTTCCTACGTATATTTCTATATTTCCCCTCTTATGCTGGGCTGTATCAAATTGACTTTCAGTCTATTATACAGAGTGATAAATTGAACCCAGGGAGTTTATTAGTTAAAACAGAACCAAGTTATATTTTGACAGTGCTTATGTCTGAAGGGAAAGTGCCATCTTTTTTTGTCCATTGCCTTGTGGAGCTAATTGGTTTCACATGCTGATCAACTAGGTAGATTTATATTTTAAAGGCACAAATGTGAAAAACACTACTTTATCTTATCGTCTGGGATGGAAGTCTCAGAAGAGGAATTAGGAACGGAGGAAACTGCTTGAAAAGGAATAGAGTTGCTAGGATCTCATTTTAAAACAGCATTCCTCATTGCAAAACATTATGGCACCAGAACATTTTGACTGTGCTGAAAATTACTGGGGATACAACTCATTTTCCTGTGTTCTTTACATTTTATTATAAACTGGAAATAAGAAAGAATGTATCTCCAGTAACATAGGGGTTTGGAGCAGAAAAATAAAGTTTGGGGCCGGATTAGACGCGGCAAATTTTGGAGTGCCTAAGTCTCTCACACTGGTACTCTGACTAATCAATGAAGCAACACTTAAATAATAGTACCCATGGTGTTAGTTTATATGGATCTGTCAGGGAACTGCCATCGGAGCCAGAGGAGGAGGGAGGGCTCCAGAGGGATGCCGGAGAGGGTCCCAGTAGGGAGAGAGGCAGCCCATCCGCTGGGGAAGGAAAGCAGCGTAGCACCGGTGGAGGAGGGGGGCAGATGGGGGAATCGGCGAGGTGGCTCCATGACTCCTCGCTGGAGACCAGCGGGGAGAGCACGGGTCCTCCGCTGCCCACACCCTCCCTGCACAGAAGACTTCCGCGCAGGGAGAGTAGGAGGAGACTGGGCATCAAAGAACTTCTTTGCTGGAAGAAGTTCAAGAAACGCCCACTGACGGATTCTGCCAGCGATTGAGACAGCCACGAGTGAGTGGCTGTCCGGACGGAAAAGGTTCACCCAGGCAACCCAGCCAGGTGTGGCGCCAACTTACGCACGAGCAACCCCCTAGAACCATTACAGGATCCTTTGAAATTGTCTTTGACCAGAGCTTTATTCTGGGGGTATGCAGATACACATACCCCTAAACATTTTGTGAATCTAAGTTTGGTCTCATTGAGGGGCAGTATTTCAATATGAGTAGGAAAAGGAGAGTACCCCTAAACATTTTTTAAGAAAAAAAAAAAACACTTTCTTCGACAGGCTGCTAGGTCTGGAAGACCAACAATAGTGGGAGTTACATGTGTGTGTAGCGTGCACAAGAGATTTTTTATAAAACATATGGTTGCCCATATTATATTTAATCCTTATTTCCTGCACCATAATGTTACTACTCTGCTTACCTCTGGATCCCCTCTCTACATCTTTAAAAACAACCACCTTTTCTGTCCCTCTGTATTTAAATAAGACCAACATTTATTTACTCTGTTTTAGAAACCTAAGGTAAAAAATTATACATGGTAAGGGGGGGCAGGGGCGGCGGGAGAATTTGCCCTCCCAGCAATCAGTAACGAATCTGAATTCAGAGGGTTAAACGAATCTGAATTCAGAGATTTTCCCCTACAGAGCCAGTATTACATGCCTACATGAACACTACTAACAATATATATTAGTTGCATAGAAAGCTTGGTTGAGTCGTCAATAGAATTAGTGACATGCTCATGCGTATATATTGCTGCATTTACACTAGTTTGTAGACAAGGTGGGCAGTCCGAATGGAAATTAATTCCAGTGAAAGTAACTCATTTCAGACAGCTTCTATTTGAAATAATTCAACGGGAGATCGGTACTTAAAGAAAATATATTCTGGCACGTAAACCTTGGCCAAAAAGCATGCAAAGGAAACATGCATCGCTCATTCTGACTCCAGAATAATATGTGTATCACTCCAATTGTTATTTGATATTCATGGTAACATTCCCCTGATTTTTTAAAAAATAACTCAGACAGCCGTGCTTTGTTATATATGTATTCTAATTTACTCTGCTATTGTTCTCTTAGTATTTCATCATTTGTGATATGTTAGCAACAAAACATAACTTTAAATACAGTTAACAAAATCCATCACCACAAGGGTACAGCAGCCAATGCATAAGAGAGTTGAATGTAGATTCAACTGAGCATTTTTTTGCACTTTTCTGGCAGCACACATGCAACTATCTGTTCCTGAGGTCAGCTGTGCCCATGTGGTGATGGCTCACTGTCCAACAGCTTTCAATCATATTGATTGTGATAATAAGGATAATTATAATAAATGAAGATGATAATAATCCAGCTATGATTAAAACTAGGAAAGACTGGTATAATACCATCTATGTACGTTCATATTTAACATAATGAAGTCTTAACTTCGAATGTCAAATGCAATATTTAAGACACTTGCAACAAAGCGCTGCCTCTTTTTGAAACAAGCCCTGTTTCATATTCCAAAATTATGTAAATTTAAACCAAATAATGATCAACATGTTCATAGTTTTGCTGGCTCTCTGGCCATGGGTTTTGGATTCATGCCTGGTTAACACTGATGATGGGATTCTCTATGCCAACAAAATAAAAATTGCTATTCATATATTTTCAATCCAGTTGAAGACAGAGCATCTAGCACATTAATGGCATCCATCTCCATTTAATATCCATATCTGAACTACATTAGGTTGAACAAAAATATAGAGAATATGGATTGGCTGTATGCTCAGTTAATACTCACTCTGGGCTCTGCCCTTTGCAGTTTATAGTAATATAGTGCACTTTTTAGTTCTTGTTATAAATTTGTTTCTTAATTATGCTTTAGTTGAGATTTCTGCATTGCAGGGGGTTGGGGTCTCTTACAGCTCTAATATTCTATGGTTCTCTGATTGCTCAAGCTCCTCAGAAGTTGAGGGAGCTAAGAAGTATGAGTAGGTGCGGCTTTGAAAATATCTTAAGATATTTCATAGCAGAGCATCTTAGGCACACAAATCCAAAACGTGGTACTGTATATCCCTCAAAATGGGTCAGTGTTGACCACCATGTGTTTTATAGTGGGAGGATTTCACTATGAGAATCACTGTAACATACAAAAAGGAAATGTATGTTTGTATTACAAAGCAATATCAAGAAAGTTGTGTGGTGCATGCATTCTATGTAAATATAAAGGGTGGAATCCCATGTCGCATGAGCAAGTGACCCCCCTCATGTGACAGGGGGTTCTCTTTTGTCTCCTCCCCCAAAGAGGCTGACCTGGAGCCTTCATTACATATCTTTAGGCACCAGGCAAAAACTTTTCTCTGTAACCAGGCCTTTGGCTGATTAACAGTCGATAGCCTTTTAAAATGTGTTTGGGGAAGAGGGATTATTGGTTGTTTTATTATTATGTATTTTGTGTTCTCATTTTGTATTTTTATGTTGTGAACCGCCCCTGTGATTTTCAGATGAATGGCAGTAAAGCAATTTAACAAATTAATAAATTGCTCTGGAGGACTGAGGATCTCTGGAGAAGATTTTGAGGGATATGCAGGTGATGGGAGTCGGGTAAAAAGAAGACAAATCAGGGGTTCTGTTTGGCAAGAGGATTTCTGTGGTGCAAGTGAGTGGGCATTGTTCGTTGTTGTCCACAGTAACGGTAATCTGGAATTCAAAAGATGTAATGGTCTATGGGAAGACCTAAGTAGAACTATTTAGGTCTATATTTTGGGAAAGCAACACAAGTCAAAATCAATTACCGTATTTTTTGCTCTATAAGACTAATTTTTTCCCTCCTAAAAAGTAAGGGGAAATGTGTGTGCGTGTTATGGAGGGAATGCAGGCTGCACAGCTATCCCAGAAGCCAGAACAGCAAGAGGGATTGCTGCTTTCACTGCGCAGCGATCCCTCTTGCTGTTCTGGCTTCTGAGATTCAGAATATTTTTTTTTCTTGTTTTCTTTCTCTAAAAACTAGGTGCATCTTGTGGTCTGGTGTGTCTTATAGAGTGAAAAATACTGTATTTTAATGGCTAACACATAAAATGCAGCAAATGCATAAAATATTCAATCTTTTAATCTAACTAGGCAAACAACTCCATTTTAATATTATGTTTTCATATATTCTTGACCATCAAAAATACTTTTTTTTTTTTTTAAAAAAAGAAGAGCAATAGAAAATAAATTAGAAAATAGTTTCATATTATTTGGGGAATACGATTGTCAAAAAAACTTTTAAAGCACTGTGACATAGAGTCTATACAAATGAGCTTTTTAGTACTTAAGATAAACATTTGGCCAGTGTGGAATCTAACTCCCTCCATTCCCAACAGAAAACTTGAAATATGGGAGAGGTAAGGCTTAGGAGGGTTACTGTAGATTATTCATATACATTTTTTGTTCATAGATGAGGAAGATGGAACTGTATGTCCAGTGCAGGCTGTACACTAATGGAAATTAAACTGAACTAGCATACAGTATATTGATTGGTTCCATCTTTTCTAGTTAGTTTTAGAAAAAAAACTGTACAACTTAGCACAAACACAGGACACTCATTCCATGAGTGGATACAGTATTTGTAAGAACATATGAAATTATATTTCTATTGACATTCAAGGGGTTTTCTCAGTCTCAGCTTTTTATGAGGGTGTTTTTACTTGTTTTTATCCTCATTAGGATAAAAAACTGTCTGGCATCTAAGGAGGTACTTTAAATGCTTAGTGAGATTTTGAGGGACACCACAGAGCTCTTCATATTTTCATATTTTTTAAAATACATTATTTGCAACTAAACACCCTTTGAAAATAAAGACTAGTATGATATAAAATATTTATTGATACCACCAGTGAAAGCCTTCTTTATATATCTCACCTTACATGCTTTTTCACATGGTCATGGCTGATAAAATCGGACCACCTAAATTCACCTTTCAAAACATGCTTGCTACAGTATGGTTATTGTTTGGATAACTACTATGGTTGAAATCTAATTTGCTCAAGGTCACTGGTTTTGGTTGGCTTAAGTTTGCCTAGCTCTGTGTTGGATTTAGGCATATGGGTGTACTCCATTAGCACAGCGCTACATTTTATTTATTATTTGGGCTTACTTCATATTGCAGCGGCTGAGTTCAACTGTTAAAACTAGAGAGGTGCCTTTACAATTTGCCTAATTTTGCCAACTCAAATCTTAGTTGAATTCTTGAAATTCCTTGTGCCGTCACTTTTCCATGCAAACAAGGCAGAGGCAACCTACACCAGAGTTTGTGTAATCCGTTTAGTTAACAGATAAAAAAATCTGAGGAAAGATGAAGCGATAAGAAAAGCAGCACCAACTGAGCATGCTCCTATTCAAGCAGAGACAGAAAGGAAGTGGACGTACTGTAGAAGCTTGCCATTACGTAGTTTTGACAGCGATCACCAGTAAATTCATTTGGGCACCTGAGAGTAAAAACAAAAACAAAAAGGTAGAGAAAACAGAGAAAAAGAGAAGAGGTGAATACACGCTAAGAGAGAAGCTTCTTTAGTGTGTGTGTGGCCTGAACTTGGTGTGTTCATCTCCAGCAACCGATTCTGTTTATCACTGCCATCAAAGCTCAAAAGTGAAGTGAACTGAGGTGAACTTTAGAGAAATATAACACGAGAGTACAACACTCCAAATGTAAACATCACTTTTGTTTTACGGCAAAATGAGATCAGTACACACCAGCAAGCTTTCCTTTTAGGTCAAAGTTTCAGGAGACATATAGGATAGCTTGCAGTTTTAATAATGAAAAAAAAAATGCATTGAAAAAACATTGCACTGATTTATAATGTACATATGACAATGTACAGCCCAAGGCAGAAGAAACAGAGCCCAGTTCAAACTGAAGGATGAAAACACCAAGTGACACTGATTTTGACTGCTGCAGTTGGAGGAGAAAGCAGATTTCACATTATTTTACAACATACTTTCTGGGTACTGGCTTCTCATGGGCAGAACTTCAGCACATCTTTTCCCAGTGTATCCGTGTAGGCACCTAAAGGGCAAAAATGTGATCAGCGATTGAAAAAACAGCAAAACCCAGAAAAACAGAGAGAATGCTACTCTGTTTCCTATGGAACATGAAAACTCCTCGCAAAGACCTCTGGGAGGGAAAAAATAATAATGGAAAAAGACAAAATATCCAAGTCTGTTTTATACTCTATATTCAGGTAGGTAGCTGTGTTGGTCTGAAGAAGTCGAAATAAATTAAAAAATTGTCCAGTAGCACCTTAGAGACCAGCTAAGTTTGTTCTGGGTATAAGCTTTTGTGTGCATGCATGAACAAAGAAGAAAAAGTGTGCATGCACACTTCTGAAGAAGTGTGCATGCACATGAAAGCTTATACAGTGGTACCTCAGATTACAGACACTTCGGGTTACAGACTCTGCTAACCAGGAAGTGGTTGCTCCATGTTAAGAACTTTGCCCCAGGATAACATGATAGATAGTTAACGTAAGGATATGTACAATTTGATAACATGCAGAGAATAACATGTGCTCAGAAATCAGAGAGAGGAGTTGAGGGAAGTCTTGGGGGGGAGGGTTTGAGGGGGGGGAAAGGGGGAAATTAATGAATATGATAGGTTTTGATAGTTTGTATGTTGGAATTATTAATATAGTTTCTCCTTTTATCATTTGTTCTACTTTTCCTAGGTAGAATTCCCACTGCAGGAAATGACTGAGGCAAAATAGACATTCAAGTAGTTCTGCCATCTCTCAGGCCATCTTCCTCAAGCTGCAGTCCTTCCATATTCTTTTTCTTGCTCCAAACATAAGCGAGTTGGTTGCTGTTTTTCCCCCCCATCCCCTGCAAGCCTTAGCTAATTCTGAGCTTTAGTATTCCTGACACCATATTTAGACCTTCAGCCTACTCCAGTGCACTCATATTTGGTGATCTGTTCCTCTTGCTATCTTCCACAAATGCCCCCTTTAAGTCTCTTGTTGAAGAGCACCCTGTGAGGAATCACAGGCTTCTTTAACTGTCTTCCATTTTTCCTTCTCAATGGAACAGTTTGTGATAGTGCCTTCCACAATTTACTTTTCAGAATCTCTCATCCCCTTTGAACTATTTCCTCATTCAAGTATTTCTAGTCATGAAACCCTGCCCAGCTTTTCTCTGAGCCATTTGAAATGGGCTTTCCCAAAGTCCACGGAAGATGTCCACATATGCTCATTTTTCACCTCCCTTCACCTTATGAATTCCAAGATGATACGGTCACTTTCCCTCAGAGTTTCCCCTGCTCTCAATTCATCAACCAGTTCTCCCCTGTTCATCAGGATTAAATCCAGGATTGCAGACTCCCTTGTTACTCTTTCCACTTTCTGAAATACGAAGTTGTCAGCAAGGCAAGGCAAGACTCTATTGGATAGTTCATTCTTAGCAGAACTTGACTGATATCAGATGTCAGGGTGGTTGAAATACCCCGGTAATACTATGACTCTTCTCTGTGAAAGTTTTGTAACCTGTTTTAGGAAAGGATCATCCACATCTTCTGGTTGGCTGGACATAATACACTGACATAGCAGTATCAGTTTTGTTCCTCAGTCCTCATATCTTTAATCAGATGCATTTGGCAGGGTTTTCACTCTCAGATTCACAGATATCTTTACATATAATGCTAATCCAAATCCTCCCCTTTCTGAAGAGAAATCTATAATTTGACTAGGAAATCTGCCAATATCACTGCAGCACTGTGACCTGGTAACATTAAGGGGACGATGTGGCCAAGGGGTAGGAAGGAGCAGTGGATGTGAATTTCATATATTGATTTCAGCTAATGAGATAATACTTTGCTTGCAGACTTCCATTTTTTAAAGGCCATCTTTTAAGGAATATGATTAGATACATTTTAATTTTCTTCTAAGTATTGTTTATGTTGGTTTTGGGATGAACTTTAATTGTGTTTATTACAGGACAGGTATAATATGTCTGATAAGAATTCATTATCAGTTAAACCGTTTTCGGTCAGCTCTGTCATTAAATGCTAATATGGATGGCCATAAAACTAAAAAGAGCATGCATTTCTTAAAGATTGAAAGGTGTTCCTGCTGACAGTGTACTGGTTAGTTAGTTTAAAAAGGAAGCAAAACAGATCTTGTATTTTACACCTTCTGATTTATTAAACGTTGCTTCATTTCAGTAGCAATTGCATTTAAAACCTTTTATGTAAGTGTCACACTTACATACATCACTCCCAATAATGCACATGATTGTTGCCAAACCAACCCTGGATCTAACAATAGATCTAAGGTTAATATTAGTAAATTGTTGAGGTGACTCTGGGAACCAGACCATAATACAATGTGTTTTGGAGGTTAAATAAATGCAGTGACTCTGCTGTTCATTTGTGAAGTAAATTATTCCTGTTAAACAATTTACCAGGTAACACAGAAAAAGCGTTTGCCAATAGATGCTACAACTCTACTAAAGAAAAGTTTTTGGTTTTTTTACCTGCACAAATATCGTGGATTTGGGAGATCTTTGACCATGAAGCACTCGCCTCCATTTACACAGAAGTCTTTCTTATTCACACCACACTTTGTGAGATGACTTGTCCCAGTGGTAGATGTAGATGTGGCTAGAATAAACACAGGGGGGATGTTAATATTGTTGCACATTTTATAGAACAGCGTCAAACTAGAATGACAGCATTTCCATTTTAGTGTTTGAAATATTACTGCAACAAACATTCAGCTTCTTGATTACAAAGAAAAACAACTATGAGCCTGTCCAGAATATTTTTGGGTACTCCTATGATCTCTACATCCTCACTTACACCCGCTGTACACGTTACAATCGTGTCACCTTGCCCTGTGTTTAAATATAGAACTGCACCAGTCACAAAGAAAGAGGAAGTGGTGTGATCAAATCTTTCTTCCAGCTAAGTTCACCTCCATGAGTTCTGCAGAAGGCGAAAATGATTGGGAGAGAAGTTGCAGTCAGTCATCACCTGTGTGTTTAAATGAATCCCCATCTCACTCTCTTGAGGAGAGTGGGGCAGCTCGGGCACACAAAACACACCCAATGGTGCACTGCATTGGTTTTAAAAGCCCAAAAGGAAAGCACTCCAGCTGGGAATGTTTAAAGAAAAGATGAACTATATCATACTATAGTTCAGCTATAATTAACAGCGAAATTAAAATAATTGGTAAACTCTGCTTTGCATGTACAAATTTGCAAATGTATATACAATGTAAAGCCATAGAGTTCTATTACACATGGGCTGGGTCTACAATGATCTGTAAAACATCATTAAAAATAATGTTATAAAACGCTCAATGCATTTTTATTGCCGAAGGCTCACTGCTCTACAGCGCCTTCTGGTGTCACATTTTAATAACACATTTTAAATACTATAAACAATGAGTGTAGATGAGCCCATGGTATCTTGCATGACTCCTTTCTTTGCACCCCCCAAAAAAAAACCCCACAAAAACAAAACAAAAACCCCAAACACTATCCTGATCCTGGATCTATCAGTGACCAGGGCATTAAACTGGAGACTATGGTGTCCCTGGCTAGGGAACCAGCCTGAGAACTTGCTGGTGATCCACTGAACTATAGACTGCCAAGCAGGAATATTAAAATACTTTATTGTCACTTGTACAACTTGTATACAGTGAGATTACACGAGCATCCCCCCGTCAGCTCTCTTAGTCTTAATTCCCCTCATTTACTGACGCACACCCACCAAACCCGAAAGTCAGTTGCCCTGTTGTTATCTTTTCATTCAGCAGCCTAACAGTCCACAGATAGAAGCTGTTCTTTACCCTGTTGGCGCGACTAATTATGCTTCTATATCTTCTGCCTGAGGGCAGGAGATCAAGAAAGTGCCAGCCAGGGTGTGAATCATCTCTGAGAATTTTCCACACTCTCCTGAGGCAACGTTCTTCCGCTATTTCATCCAGCGGATTCACGGGACAGCCCATAATATCTTATGGACACATCATGCACCTTCTGGGGTAGTTTGTCCACCTTTGAATTTCAATTTACATTTTATTGTTAAAAAGTGCTGTATTCACCACATTCTGTAGGCTCTTCCTATCAGCTGATGTCAAACCAGCATACCACACCGTGATGCAGTATGAAAGGACACTTTCAGGAACCAACTGAATCTGATGTCACAACTCCCTGGCACACAGAACTAGAATGAGGAGGCTCAAAGTCCTCTTCCCCTTGGTTCAAGTGCCTCACCACCTCACCAGTTCAGCCCTGAAGGCAAAAAGGCCTTGAATATAGGAGAACTGTCCATTTTCAGGCTGACAGGTTGGCCCTTCAAGATACCCTAGTTTTGAAACAGGCCTCGGTTCATTTCCAACTCTTCTGGGGGCAAATTGTTCACTAGGAGCTCTCCTTGGTGCTGCCTTGCTCCATTGGTTCTCATGCGGAACCAGAACAGGACTTTAATAGCCTGGCAACCTCTTGGCCTCACATACATTTCACCGTTTGTAAGGAAATAACCAAATACAGACTTATGTTGGTAATCCTGCAAATATGTTCACTGCAATTATTTTGCTATTGTCAGACACTACAGTGTGGAAAATACATCGCCAGCACTCCAATGAAGAATTTGGTTGAGTCTGCAATCCTATGCACACTGCCTTGGAAGTATGCTCCACTGAACATATGCACTTCTGAGTAAATAGGAATAGCTTTGCTGCCATTGTATAAGACAATTTTATAGAGGGGCAAAGCAGGCAGAAAAGGCTGGTGAAGGAAAAGGAAGAAACAGAAGTGAAGATGGTTGAAACTAATGTATAGCTGAATATTTTGCATGAGGCCTCTAATAATTTTTATAATGCTATAAGAGGGTCACCTGGGAAGGAAGCTAATAATACCACCAATGCTATAACCATTACTTTTATAACTGACCTTCAAAGCGCTCACACATGTATGATCTCAACACTGGTGCTTGTTCAGTGTTCTCTTAGCTAGGTGGGAGCTGCTTCACAATGAGGAACTTCCATGTAGCTTGGAGAATGTAAGTTTACGTGCCAATCCCACACAAAAGACTTGGGTGATCTGACTTGTTCCATGTGGCTGGGACACTGAAATGTCTTTCCAGGAAAGCAGAAGGAATTGTTCATAGATAGGTGGCTCCCCCATGGCTAGGATAATGTCTAGATGGCACCCACCACACAAGAGAGATATAACAGGTAGTAGGAGAGCCGTTATTCGCAATATCAGCTCCCTGTCTCTATCTCATATGTGAACTGCTAGTTGCTCTGCTCCCAATTCCAAGGCGTTTGCCAATTCTCCAGATCACTGGACTACTGATTTCCAAGGTTTAGCAATCTGGGGGCTGGCATTGCTTCTGCGTAGTTCTGCAGAATCGCTCAGCAAGCATATGGTTAAGTCCTTAGGAGGGAGAGGCTCCAGGAGGTCTTCCCTGACTCAATGTCCTCTAAGGAACTCCACATCTTATCTTCAATATGTGGAAGAGATGTTGTTAAGTAACTCCAGGTTGGAAAGTAATCTCTCCTAATATAATCTTCTTTCTCCTTTTACTTAGACATTGGTTTAATAATCCACAGGCTGTGTTAAGAAGTTTGAGCATGTCAAAATATTTATTGCATATGCTTACCTAGAATCACATGTGAATTCCATTTCCCACTCCTCCCACTTTAACCCTCTAAAATGTTTCCTCCTGAAAGCAGACTATTACTCTGGAGACGCCCTGCAGTTCAGAAAGTGAATGCATTAATTTGAAAAAGAAAAGCAATATTGTCTGCTTGAGCTCCTGCAGACAAAGCTTATTACTGCCACAATGGCTAATGGAATGCTTTAAATTGAATTACAAGGATGGTTGTAGAGGAGTCATGCCTAAAGCTATCTATAATTGCTGCGGCCTTCTTGCTTTGCACTTTTTCTTCCAGCAGCTGTGAGATCAGAACTGATCACCCTGGGAGTTTCAGAGTAACAATTAGCTCTTAGCTGATACAAACTTGTGGACAAATCTAGACTGCAGACAAAGCTGGTTTAACAGTCATTCCCCCTCTTTAGGGAATCCTGGGAACTGTGATGCAAGCCAAGGGCCTCCACCAGAGAATTTTCAGCATCCCCACCAAAGTACAATTCCCACGATATTTGGGAGAAGCCGTGTTTGTTAAAGTGGTATGAAATCTATGCAAGTTTATAGTGTAAACCTGTGCTAAGTGTCTGCCTTGTTGTCTTCAGACTTAAATCCTTCACAGACATGTGCTGCATGCACCTAAATTAATCTGCACCAACTCTGATTCATTATCAAGTTCAATACTTTCTAACATGGCTAATAAAGCAGAAATCCTTCTACGTAACATCAATGCATCACCTCTATGCAATTCTTTTTTTAAAAATTTACTAATACCCCCTTAATGCTGATTCCTTTGACCGCATTAGTCTGACTTCAACTGCTAACAAGCCCAAAACAGAATCAATGTAACAATACTGAGACAAAGTGATAAAAAACATCCTTCTAAATTAGAACAAATAATTTCACTCCAAACAGGAATTGAGTAAATAGCACTGATCTTGACTTTAGATCAATAGTCTTGGCTATTATTTCCCATGAATCTATGCAAGGCAGTCATATTCACTCCAAAGGAAGAAAACTTAAGTTCTAAATATTTAGAAATACAGAATTACTAACTAGTTGTCTCAAGTGTCGCACAATGAAATGTCACAAGCAACGATTTTACTTTTACTCAGCTCTTTCTCTCTCTTTTTGGATTTTAAAAGTATAATGTTTTAAGGCAGCCAGAAAATCCCATAAGGATTTGTACTTTACCGAAAGGAAATAAAAAGAGCTCTCATGTCAGAGAATAATAATTCATCTATTCTTCTAAATATTTCTTTACCTCTGCCTTTAACAGAGCACCTAACAACTTTCCGAATAAAACCAATTTAATAATTCATCATAATACATTCTCTGCAAAAAAAAAACAAAAAACAAACAAACACACAAGGTAAAGTTTTGCTTACCTGAAGCATTGTTGACCTTTTTGTGCCTTAACTTAGGGAAATACATTCTATATTCTTTCTCTTTAAAAAACCCCAAAACAAACCACACTCCACCGCTAAAGCTTACAAGTACCTTTTGAGTATCTTTTATACAGCCTTAATCTTTTTTTAAAAGCCCCATGTTCCCTAGGCTACCTTTAGATCTGTGTGAACTCAAGTACAAGATAGACTTGTACGTATTTTAATAGGGTTTCTGCCGATGTCAGGTGTAATTTCAAGTGGATACATGATCAGACCCACAAGGTACGATGTCATTGCTCAGTGAAGAGAAAATGTGCCAGTCTCAGAACTTATGGGTCATGAACAAGACTCCTTTGCTGAATTGTAAGTAGACAAGGGTGTCTCCTTTGGCAAAAAAAGAGATGACTGGAAGAAGAAAGAGCTCACTCTATCACACGTTTCTGTGAATAAGTACTGCTGTCATTGCTGTCAGCAGATGCCTCGCTGTAACTTACTCCACTTCAAGAGGTGCAGGCAGAGATGCAAGGAAGCAGTAAGAGGAGGAGAATAACATAATGAGAAATCGTGACACCGTATTTCCATAGGCTTCCTTTCTCCCCAACGTCTCTCATTTAACAGCTTCCTAAATCGCAGAGTAAACCATTGTGCGACAGAATCCATATATAATTGGCTTTCTGGACAAACCACCGTGAAATGGATTGGCCTTCACTACTTTGATTCTTTCAAGAAGCGATATATATAGAACCTTGGGAACTGCCAATTTTCTAGAAAATGGGAAAAAACACTAAGAAACCATTTTGAATCAAGTTAAGATGGGTGGGAGTCACCTGTTAATTCCTTAGCATGAAAACAGTAACCCCACTGCAAAGGGCTCCTCAACCACCATAGATGTTTTTAGCACAGAGATAAAAAGGTAAAGGTAAAGGGACCCCTGACCATTAGGTCCAGTCGTGGCCGACTCTGGGGTTGCGGCGCTCATCTCGCTTTACTGGCCAAGGGAGCCGGCGTTTGTCAGCAGACAGCTTCTGGGTCATGTGGCCAGCATGACTAAGCTGCTTCTGGCGAACCAGAGCAGCGCACGGAAACGCCGTTTACCTTTCTGCCGGAGCGGTACCTATTTACCTACTTGCACTTTGACGTGCTTTCAAACTGCTAGGTGGGCAGAAGCAGGGACTGAGCAACGGGAGCTCACCCTGTCGCGGGGATTCGAACCGCCGACCTTCTGATCGGCAAGTCCTAGGCTCTGTGGTTTAACCCACAGTGCCACCTGCGTCCCTAGCACAGAGATAGTGGCACATTATTTCAGCTTGGTTAAGGAGCTCTGCGTGGGTATGAAGTACAGCTTATGCCATTAACTATTAGTGTTGGTTATCTAGGACAGGTGTGGGGAACCTCAGAGCCAATGGCCAACTGCAGCCCTCCACTTCCTTCTAACTGGACCTTGAGATTCTCCCTGGACCACACACCCCTACTTCATATCCTTCTTGAGTATTTTTGCAAGTGTGTAATGTGTGCTTTCTGTGCTCATGCTGCTTAGATGCCTAGATGGGAGGTGTGTGAATGTAGAAACTAGTCTACAAAAGTAAAATTCACATCTGCTGTTCTGCCACGTTTACCTTTGGAAAAAGATCAACCCCTATTACTTAGTCCTAAAGAAACCGATTATTGAACTGGGATAATATTTCCACAGCTTTACAATACAGTTTTAGAATATGAACACTAGACGTATCTCTTTAAAGATTCCATTCAACTCCTAAGGAAAACAGGAAACCACTGGGGCTGGAAGATAGACACTTCAGGAAAAAGCAAGGGCATGTAAACTTGTTGAAACAATTTCATGTGTCTTATTACAGTACATGACTCAAAAGTCAGGACTGATTTCCTTTCAGAGTTCAAGCTGAAAAAAGAAAAGGAAATACAAAAGACAAACACTTTGGTTTTGTGTGCCAGATTGCCTTCTCACTGATAGACTTGAGACTGACCCAGTTGGCAGCTGTGCTGGCTCTGCAAAGCATCTAAACTTGCAGAAGAGGCCGGCTAGGTTAATTTATGGTGCAGGCAGCACGACCAGAAACATTTGGGTTGTGTTGACTTTTGAGATGAGAGGGAGCAGATAATGGAGCAGAGGCTGTTTTGAAAGGAAGTTGAGCAATGTTTGAGGTTGAATCCTAAGACAGAAGTACTGTTTTGGGGGGACAGGGGGCAGGCGGGTGTGGGGGACTTCCTGGTCCTGAATGGGGCAACTGTGCCCCTGAAGGACCAGGTGTGCAGCCTGGGAGTCATTTTGGACTCACAGCTGTCCATAGAGGCACAGGTCAATTCTGTGTCCAGGGCAGCTGTCTACCAGTTCCATCTGGTATGCAGGCTGAGACCCTACTTGCCCGCAGACTGTCTCGCCAGAGTGGTGCATGCTCTAGTTATCTCTCTCTTTGACTACTGCAACACGCTCTACATGGGTCGACCTTTGAAGGTGACCCGGAAACTACAATTAATCCAGAATGCAGCAGCTAGACTGGTGACTGGGAGAGGCCACCGAGACCACATAACAACGGTCCTGAGAGATCTGCATTTCCGAGCATAATTCAAAGTGTTGGTGCTGACCTTTAAAGCCCTAAACGGCCTCAACCTAGTATACCTGAAGGAGCGTCTCCATCCCTATCATTCAACTCGGACACTGAGGTCCAGCACCGAGGGCCTTCTGGCGGTTCCCTCACTGCGAGAAGTGAAGTTACAGGAAACCAGGCAGAGGGCCTTCTTGGTAGTGGCGCCTGCCCTGTGGAACGCCCTCCTATCAGATGTCAAAGAAATAAACAGCTATCTGACATTTAGAAGACATCTGAAGGCAGCCCTGTTTAAGGAAGTTTTTAATGACTAATGTTTTAATGTATTTTTAATCTTTTGTTCGAAGCCGCCCAGAGCGGCTGGGGAAACCCAGCCAGATGGGCAGGGTATAAATATATTATTATTATTATTATTATTATTATTATTATTATTATTATTATTATTACCAAATGTGAGCAGCAAGGAAAATGGAAAATGGAAAAAGTGGTGCTTATCTTTACTGGATAGCAGCCACATCTGTATCACTATTTTACTACTAGTAGTTACAGATAGGTAGCTGTGTTGGTCTGCCATAGTCAAAATAAAAAAATTCCTTCCAGTAGCACCTACCAGCTGCTGAATTGCAACTTATTACCAAACTTAAAACCATGGAGAGACCTGCTCTGAACAAAGACATTGGATTCTTATCTCATTATACATGACAAAGCCATTTTTCACCTTCTCACCCCTTGCTTTTTCCTGTAAGTCCTATTGCAGTCGTTAAGAGTCGTCAACAGGCTCATCACAGCTATCTGCCAATCACCCAATCCCACCACCCTTCTGAGTAATACCCCTCCCCACCTTCTCACTATATAGAAGGGTCTGGTGACTTCTGTTTCAGTGTATCTGAAGAAGTGTGCATGCACACGAAAGCTCATACCTAGAACTTACTTAGTTGGTCTTTAAGGTGCTACTGGAAGGAATTTTTTTATTTTTACTACTACTATTCCTTCCAGCAGGCTTTCGTTCTAATCAACATGGTTAAAAAGAAAGAGGGAAGCAGATTCAGGCCTTCATTCTTAATGCTACTCTGAAGTTAGTGTGGAAGAAGCAATTCTGAAGTCTCGAATGTAATCTGAGGCATATAACCATTCAAGAAATTTTAGTTATTTCTAGGCTTATATTTTAAACCTAGTTTACCCCTCATCTTGATGCATGGTGACCTCTCACTGAACTCAATGGGGCACTGCAGCCAAAGACTAAAATAATGCATTTATTATTAATATTATTATTCTAAAAAATGTATGTCCTCATAACTTAAATACTCCTAAGGGCAGCTGAACACCCGAAATAAATAAAATATACAATTTTATCAGTAAATATTTTACATATGAAAACAGAATCATCATGATAAAAAGGCAACCGTAAAGCTTTCCCTAACATCTGGATTTTGTTTTTATGTTCACTAAAATAAATGGTATTCACTAGCTTCATTAAGAATATAATCAGGGTCTTTGGAGGGCAGTGAGCAATCCAACATGCTTAGGAGACTATTACAACTGCCACATCTATGTGGTTAAAACGTTTTAAGAGCCTATAAGCAGAAAAGCAGGATCACATTCACCCGGTGCTATACCAGCTGCACTGGCTCCCGGTGGAGTACAAGATCAGGTTTAAGGTGCTGGTTTTAACCTTTAAAGCCCTATACGGCTTAGGACCCTCGTACCTACGGGACCGCCTCTCCTGGTATGTCCCACAGAGGAAGTTACGGTCTGCAAATAAAAACATCCTGAAGGTCCCAGGCCACAGAGAGATTAGGCTGGCCTCAACTAGGGCCAGGGCTTTTTCGGCTGCAGCTCCAACCTGGTGGAACACTCTGTCACAAGAGACTAGGGCCCTGCGGGACTTGACATCTTTCTGCAGGGCCTGCAAGATGGAGCTGTTCCACCAGGCCTTTGGCCAAGACACAGTCTGATCCCCTCTCTCCTTCTGTAATCTTCATAGAACTCTAACCCAATGGTTGCCACTAATTTGATTCTGAATTGATTCTAGAATGTATTTTAATTAATAGGCTGTACAATTTTAGGTACACTGTGCTATTTTTACCGGTTGTTACCTGTTCTGAGCCCGGCTTTGGCCGGGGAGGGCGGGATACAAATAAATTATTATTATTAATAAATTATTATTTTTAATTAATTAATAATAATAATAATAATAACAATAATAATATCCCAATATAAGGAAAACCAGACTATCCTTATGCACAACATAAAAAAAAGCTCTGTGGAAAAAAACGATTTGTGATACTGCATTGCTGCTGGAATGCTTCTGTTCCATTTTCAAGCATCCGTGAGCTGGCACCGCAAGACAGTCTTATCTATCCTATGCATGTACAGTGGTACCTCAGGTTACAGACTCCGCTAACCCAGAAATATTACCTCAGTTTTAAGAACTTTGCTTCAGTATGAGAACAAGAAATTGTGCTCTGGCGGCGCAGCGGCAGCTGGAGGCCCCATTAGCTAAAGTGGTGCTTCAGGTTAAGAACAGTTTCCGGTTAAGAACGGACCTCCGGAATGAATTAAGTTCTTAACCTGAGGTACCACTGTACATACCAAGCTTCAACCAGACGGTTCTCCAGTCAGTTTACAAGAAGATAGAAGCAACAATTTTTAAAAATCGGTATAAAAACAGACTAAAACAAGACCAAATAGGTCCTGAATCACAGAGAAAAGACCCACCTGACTATCTCCTGAAGGTGCCATGGTGAGGCTAAATATTGATTTTCTGCCATCGGTGGCACACAGTAGGCGTGATTGCAATTTGCTCTTACTTGTGTTTCTGCCAGCATGATATTTTCTGCCACTTGGATTCAAGCCATTTCCCTATCTGCTTCAATGCCCCCAGCTCTCTAGTAAATTAGGAGCAAGACTCTGTGCACTGTGTGTGGGAGCACTTGCAAGTAATTGTGAAACAACTGGAATCATTTCTATATTCTACAGAGTAACTAGGGCTTTGATAGAGTGCCTGCCATGCTAGCTGGAAACTCCCCAAAGACCCTAAAGAATCTATCAGATTCCATCAACCTTCAGAGACAAACCATTTTAACTACCCAGGAAGAGCAGAAGCAGCTGCAAGCCTAAGTCTCACCAGGAAATGGTCTGACCATGACAATGGGGTCTAGAAAGATTTTCATACTTCCATTTCAACAGAACTGCAATACTGAAAGAAGACTCTTAGTACAGTGGTACCTCGGGTTAAGTACTTATTTCGTTCTGGAGGTCCGTTCTTAACCTGAAACTGTTCTTAACCTGAAGCACCACTTTAGTTAATGGGGCCTCCTGCTGCTGCAGCACCACCAGAGCACGATTTCTGTTCTCATCCTGAAGCAAAGTTCTTAACCTGAGGTACTATTTCTGGGTTAGCGGAGTCTGTAACCTGAAGCGTATGTAACCTGAAACGTATATAACCCGAGGTACCACTGTACTACATACCGTATTGGCCTGAATGTAAGCCTCCCTCTCCCCCAAATTCCAATTGTGAAAAGTTAAAGTGCAACATATATTCGTAACTGTGGCATTCGTACGGAGCCCCCGGTCGTCTCACGGACTATTGACCCGTACACCACTAATCGGCTGCTACCAACCAGGTCCTCCCCGGTAAAATCACTTCAGTCTCAGTCAGGTTCTCAAGTTAATAAAGAAGAGTGTAGCTTATTTCAGACACACACAAACTTTAACAGCATTCCAAATGTTGTTACCCTTTACTTTCTTAGTCTTATTTTCCTCTCTCTATCTCTTCTACCTCCCCTCACTCAAGAACCCACTGCCCTGTCTCTCTATTTCCAACTGCCTGCCAACTGCTTCTCCAACTGCCTTTCCCAACCAACCAACTCACTAAAACCAACCAACTAACTCAAACCTTGGGGTAAGCCCTTTTATAATCAGGTAGGCTCCACCTCTGGCTTTCCTATTGGTCTATATTTTTAACCCTTTCCCTCCCCCTGTTCAAACATTTTCAAAGGAACGGGCAAACACCACATCGACCTTACAGTATGCAGCCAGGAGCGCAGGGCAAACAGCGCCAGGAGCGGGGCAAAGTGGTGCCCGCCCCACACGCAGTCCCCCTTCCTCTCCCCCAAGGCCAGGAAGGGAGAGAGCAAGGAAGGGGGAAGGCTGCCAGCAACGCAGTGCAGCTCACACCCCACAGTATGCAGCCATGAGCAGCGAGGAATGGAGTGGCTTATATTCGGGATTTTTTTCTCTTCCCCCAACTCCAGTTTTAAAGATGCAGCTTATATTCGGGTGCGGCTTATATTCGGGCCAATACAGTAATAACAAATGAGAAACAAGTGTACATTTATAAAATGACTGTTCAGAAAAGACCCTTGTCTTTTATTTATTTAAACCACACACACTACTACTACATCAGACAAGACATCCTTTACAGATTCTGAACGGAATCAAATCTTATCTCTCGAGTCTTAAAAAGCCTAATTCTAACAAGGTCAAACAGAGCAGAAAAGAGAAACATTTTTTCTCTCCTATAGCTGGACATAGATCATTTCACTTGGTTAAAAAACAAAACCAATCATCTCCAGATTTTGTATCATGTTCTAAGAAATGAATATAGAAATTATTCTATTACTAAAATTATTTGATGGTCAACTGTACCTAAAATCACAATTTACATCTTCAAAGAGAACAACAGTGTGATATAATAATAGTTTTTTATATGTTGTATGTGATGGGTGGCAGTACCATAGGAGGGGAAAAGAAAATTGGAAGGATAATAAGCATACATTTATCTCTCCGTAAGAAGAGAAATACAGTGGTACCTTGGTTTATCAACTTAATCCGTTCTAGAAGTCCGTTCTTAAACCAAAGTGTTCTTAAACCAAGGGATGCTTTCCCATAGCAGCGGGGCACTCCAGGAAGTGGAACGTGTTCTACTTCGAAGGCAAAGTTCACAAACCAAAACACCTACTTCCGGGTTTGCAGCGTTCTTAATCCAAGCTGCTCATAAACTAAGCTGTTCTTAAACCAAGGTACCACTGTACTCATATTTGGATAAATCATTCTGAGTACTCTAACTCCAAAATGTTTTTTTTAACTGCCTAGAGCGCACAAATTTCTCAGTTTGCCATAAGAGCCAAAACAGCATGAATTTAAGACAGTCAAAACTCATATTTATTAGCAGAATCCAAAACTGAAGCAGAAATGTCCTGCCAAAAGGGATGGGTTCAGTGCTACTTACACTGGATATACAAAAACCTAAATGGGGAAACAGGTGCCAGAGTTCTGGACACCTAACTTAGGGAAACTCAGCCTCAGAATATTGTACTAGAATATAGCCCCAATAATGCAAACAAAACTATTGCATATTCAGCGTCTTTTGTCATATCGATTAAAGGCCAAAATAGCATCGGGGGGGGGGGGGCTCATATTTATAGGAATGGCAGCAGGTGTGGAGGAGGAATTTAACTCTTTCCTCCCCTGCTCTGGTCCTGAGGAAGCTGACATAAGCTCTAGGAAGCAATTCCCCATTGCTGCCTTGGTTTGGACCTCACTAGTTTGCTTGGGTTTCTTCTTCTTTATGCCATATATTTAGTAACGCATTGCATTAAACCAGTACGGCAAAAATGTCAGCTAGCTGTTCAACAGATAGGATAAGAAAAGAACACTTGGGAGAATCTGAGTTGTTGTACAAAAAGGGAACTGGAATGACAGTTGTCAGGGGTTACGCCAATAAATGCTTAATGAATGAATGAATGGTCAGGGGTAGATCCTGATTAATATGCTGTTGGCATCCATCTGTCAATGGAAGAGTGTGCCTTTGAGGGCGAGATCAAACCGTTGGGAGAGTTACAGCGCCTGCTGTGGCTGTAGAGACCAATACGTGAGAGACATGTTTTACTACAGGTGGGACAGATGAGGGCGTCTGGTTTTGGTGTAACAGGTGCTCCATGGGGTTTCTTCTCTCTGCACTCCTCCCAGTGGGTTGTAATGACTATGTGTGAGTCTACTTCAGGAGTCTAGTTTCAGCAGGGAGGCCGGTCCACTGTCCCTCAGACCTGGGGGGGCGGGGCGGGCTGGACTATATTTTTTGGGGGGAAATGAACGAATTCCTATGCCCTCAAAATAACCCAGAGCTTCATTTTAAATAAAACCACACACTCTACTCGTGTAAAAACACCAGGCAGGCCCCACAAATAACCCAGAGGTGCATTTTAAACAAAAGGACACATTCTACTCATGTAAAAACATGCTGATTCCCAGACCGTCCGCGGGCTGGATTTAGAAGGCAATTGGGCCGAATCCAGCCCCTGGGCCTTAATTTGCCTACCCATGGTCTAGTTCAATCTTAAAAATAATAATCTAAAAAGGAAATATAAGGTAAAGGGACCCCTGACCATTTGGTCCAGTCTTGACCGACTCTGGGGTTGCGGCGCTCATCTCGCTTTACTGGCCGAGGGAGCCGGCGTACAGCTTCCGGGTCATGTAGCCAGCATGACTAAGCCACTTCTGGCAAACCAGAGCAGTGCACGGAAAGACCGTTTACCTTCCCACTGGAGCGGTACCTATTTATCTACTTGCACTTTGACGTGCTTTCAAACTGCTAGGTTGGCAGGAGCAGGGACCGAGGAACGGGAGCTCACCCCATCACGGGGATTCGAACTGCCAACCTTCTGATTGGCAAGTCCTAGGCTCAGTGGTTTAACCCACAGCGCCACCTGCATCCCTTAAAAAAAAAAAGGAAATAATTTCTACCCTATCACCCAAAGGGAGGAATTACTGGAGTCAGAAACAGATTCCTCCTAGGAAAACTAAAAAAACCCTTGACAATGCAGTTCCTAATCTGAGAATCACTCGGCAGCTCTCTGTGAGTTACTAATCATTTAAACAGTGAAATCAGATTTTCTGCATGGGCATGCTGCACATTGCAAACTCAAGAAGGTGGATGGTCTCCCTCTTTTGGAAAAAAAATGCACCCTTTTCATCTCAACCATCTTCCTCCAAATCTTATCACAGTTGCAGAATAACATGATTGGGATTTTCCTTTCAGCCACATAAGGAACATTTACAGTAAAATGTCACTGACACACTGCAGCTATTCATCAAATAGAATATTTCACATTTTAAAGCTACTTCCTTTCTCCTGCTTACTCTTACCCCCAAAGCTTCTAACTGCAGGCAGAATACTCTAGACTAGAGATCACGGAATAGTGAACATACATCGTTGTCAGGGGTTCAGGGAGAGAGGCGCAGATGAGGGAGGAGACAGAGAGCGAGGGGGAAGGATTCCAGAGTGACGAGGAAGAGGACGACAATGACCCAAGATTGTCCATGAGTCCGTCCAGTGAATCGGAGGACTCCCAAAAGGGAGCCCCTCTGGTCAAGCCAAGGGGAGCTAGAGGGGGAAGCAGTCAGGAGCAGGGGAACGAAGGGGGAACCCCCAGTGGGAGTTGGAGATCGGGACCGGCTGCTCCGCCGGAACGGAGTGAAGGGGGTGGAGTGACCAATGTGTCAGAAGGAGCAGAACAGGAAGCAGAGAGGGGAAGGAGATCAGGGCAAGACGTCCTGGCGGAAGGGGCGGAAAGTAGTATCGAGAGCAGTGTAACTGTCGAAGGGAAGGTCAGGAGCAACGTACGCGCGCCAAGTTCAAAATGGGGGGCGCGCGGAAGTGAAGAGAGTCCTGGGGAGGAGCCTGGTCCCAAAGCCCGAAGGAGGGGGGAGCAGGCGTCAGAGGATTCAGCCTCTGGGGAGTCCCGAAGGGAGAGAACACAGGGGGGCAGAAAGACCCTGCGGAAAAGGAAAGAGAGGAAGAGGTGGACCAGTACAAGCCTCTTAAACTGGTGTAGAGGCGGGACTGACTCAGAGGGGACTTCAGCGGTCTAGTGTAACAGACGTAGAGTCATGGAGCTCGGATGCGAAGCTAAGAATGTTCTTCAATAAAAGCTTTTGTACATAAGCAGGACTGGACTTTGGTCTCTTGTGAGCTGGGACCACGGGTGACTCTGACAATCGTTAACAGTCAGTGCCACCCTCTAGCTACAGTAATAAGGAGGCTACCAGTGGACAGTTTGGGACAGCCTGACCTAGTGGAGAAGCACTGCATTCTCCATAATGGATAAACCTCCCCTGTTGTGTGTGATGCTTTGAAATGTACAAAAAAGCTACAGATTCTTGTAGCAGAAGAGTTACATTTAACAAACAGTGAATTCTTGGCTCTCCTCTAGTCTCTTTGTGTGGTTATCTTATTTCATCGACAGAAGTGATTCCATAGATATCTCACGCAGAGACTAAATTGATACATTTTTGTTATTTAATATTTATAGAATGCATTTAGGTTGTCAAAAATAAGATTTATAATGAAATGCTAAAAAGTTCCCTCGCTGTAGCTTTCCTAATGTAATGATGCTGCAATAATAAATCTATATCCCTCCCTCCCTTATTACTCACAGTAAACAAAATGAACAAGAATTCATTTAAATAATCTATTTAAATCTGTACTGATCAATCATTGGCTACCCTAAGAATATTTCTTTTACAAGCTTTGCCCTGAAGTATTAAAATCTAAGGCTGCTTACACATGACTGAAGTACTTGGTGTTTTTTTTTCTATGCAGCCCACACACTGTCTAGATCTATTGCATATTATTTGCTCCTGAAAGTACTTTTTGAGAAACTAGTTTCATTCCAAAAATAAAAGCTCATTGCAGATTGATTCCCTGTCCATTTGAAAACAGATGTAGGCAGATCTGGCAATAAGGGAGAGTATATCCACACCTGCCCAATAATGTTGCGGGTGAGTGTATACCAAGATCACAATCACTATTTCCTTCTTCATTCCCCTGGGGCATATTTAGGGAGTAGGAAGAAGTGTGGATCTAATCTAATCAAGGGGATGATTTTCAAATGCCTATAAGGTAACCACACCTACCCATATGGATGGTAGGATCTAGAATTAATCTATATTGAAAGCAGTTGAAGCAGAGCATGAATTACTTCAGTGTGAGAAAAACCACATTTTTGTGCTACAAACAGATTAGCAGGTACACAGCTTTTTGTGTGTGGGGTCTTTTTTGTCCTTTGGCTACGATAAAGATAGGAACAAGAGGAATGGAAATACTGCAGCTAATAAAGGGGGTATGACTTCTCTGAGCAGAGGGAGTTAACAGGATGACAAGAAAAAACAATATATACAGTTACAGGTAGGTAGCCGTGTTGGTCTGCCGTAGTCGAAACAAAATTTAAAAAATCCTTCCAGTAGCATCTTAGAGACCAACTAAGTTTGTTATTGGTATGAGCTTTCATGTGCATGTGGTATCTGAAGAAGTGTGCATGCACACGAAAGCTCATACCAATAACAAACTTAGTTGGTCTCTAAGGTGCTACTGGAAAGATTTTGTTTTGTTTTGTTTCAATATATACAGGTTTATATTTGATGCCGCTAAATGCATTGAAGGAACCTAATTAGCTGAGACTTAGCTCCACATCTTTCCTTTCCTTATTCAAATTTGGAGCAGTATTGTATTAAACTTTAAATTCCAGCTGAGGATAGGTTACCTAAGATATTTCGGTCTTAAGAACTTAAACTTTGTTCTTCCGCGTAGATTCCATGGGTAGCAAAAATGAGTCAACTGATGGTGTTTCGGTAGAACATTTTTGTATAATGAAATTTTATGCTGCCAAAATAGAATTTTGGAATAAAATCCACAATACTTTTATTTAACAAGATCCATCACCCATACCAATTTCTAAGATGGTTCCTTAGTATTCATTGATAAAATTTTATCATGGCTATGAATCCTCTTTATTGGGCCTTTGTAAATTTCCCCTGAGGAAAGATTTCACTTTACTCAGCGTTCAGTAAGTGCTATCTACAGCCAAGACAAGCATTTCCATATTATTCCATTTAACCTTCACCACTGAATCTTTGGAGCAAGTGAGGATGTCCCTCATGACATTTTTCATTGCTCTGTTTCCAAAGAGGTTCAGTTAAAGTTACTCAGCTACAGGTAAGATATACCCTTTGATAAAATAAAGACCAATTATAACACCTAATTGAAAACAACAGTAAAAACATTGTATGGGTAGATAGTATTGTCTTACTGCGGTTTTTTTATTATTATAGTTTGCTGTTGTTTGTATTAACCCATTTTAAGGTAACAACTGCATTTTGTCATCTTAATAATAGTTTATGGGGGAAACGTAAAAACCTCTTTACATGAACTTCTCTAAGCAGCACTGCTTCTTCATTGTTTATCTTCACAAACTGGGAACCTCCTAGGCTGTCAGGGTTAACTTATTTTGACTGGAACACAATTGTGTGCCATAATGGACCAATCAAATATATTTTGAAAAATTGTTTGTCAGAACATTTATACACAGTTAAATATATCCAACATGATGGTCATGGAACATGGTTTCGTCTATTTTTGGATAACCTGGATGTCATTTTGAAAAAGTTGACTCAACATTTCAAAAATGCACGTTTTTGGAGAACTGTTAAGACATTCTAACCAAATTTGGCACAATAGCCACTGAAGTTGAGGAGCTGGTTTTGGTCTGTGTTTGGAAACCATTGGGTGCCATTTTGAATCTAAACAGCAGCAATGCCAGACACTCCCTCCTAGTTAAAGTTAACACAATATGTGGCCCTCCAAATTTCACTGGATTCCAACTCTAACAATTCCAGCTAGCATGGTCAATGGCCAGGGACATTAGGAACCAGTGTTTAATAACATCTGGAGTGCCGCAAAAGTTGCCTACTCCTGGTATATACAGTCCTCCATAATGTTGGTGTTTTTTATTTAATACCCCAGGTTTAAAATACCCAACCTTGACCATCTGAATTCAGTGTGCCCTTTTCTAGAAATATTGTAAGCTGCTGTATTATTGTAATAGAAAGGTGTAGTATATTTTATCTAATATAAAAAATAATCCCAATGAAGTTGTAACAGGATAAAGAGCTGCAACATAACTTTACAAACACCAGTAGTCTGGCATAGTAATGCTACAAAACAATTAACAATTTTTCTTTTTTCCTGTTTAAACTATATAAAGTTTGAGGCAACTTCCTTGTCAACACTTCTTTAGGAGGACCTGATAGCTGACTACATTGCAAAATTATATTTCTAGTCATATAATATTATTTCCTGAGTTTCAGCTGCTAATTTAATAATCGACAAATGACACTCAAAGCCAGGATGAGAATCTTCTATTTTAACTCTGCTCAATTATAATTTTGGACTCAGACCAAATGCTGAAATTATCTCACATGCAATCATTATTAAGAGTGATTTGATTGTTTTTCATGTTGACTCTCATTCTATAAAGCAAGCCTGATTTCTAAAAGATCTAATGGGTAAGATAAAGCTAGGGATACTATATCTGTAACAGAGAAGCAATAGATATTAGTCCATAAGTGAAAACTAAAACTTTTGTCAGGTTAGTGGGCTACCTGATCCATTTTGATATTTGATACAGAAAAAAGGGGATATGATCTTAAAAAATGTATAGAAGTCTGCACAACATGATGTGCAGTGTCAGACACATGATGCTTCTGAACGCCAATTGCATACAGCTGTTTATAAGCATCCTACAGGCCTCTGGTTGGTCACTGTTCCTGGACTAGGTGTTTCCTTGGTCTGATCCAGCAGTGCTCTTAAGTCCTTGGCCTTGCTAACTAGGGATGATGGGAGTTGTAGTCCAACAACATTTGGGGACTCACAGGTTGAGAACAGCTGCCTTAACAGAAACACAATGTGGATTTTGTTGATTGTGTAGGCCCAATTCCAGTTATGAGAAGATTGCTTTGTAGAACATCCATGCACATTTATGAGATTAATTGTGACTCTCTGCTGCCCATTCTAGAAGCCAAACCCCCATCACCAACATCACTGAAGCAAAGCTGACATACTCTGTCTCCTCCCATCAGCTCACCTCTGAGCAGAGCTGTCCCAATACACTTTCCTGAACATCTAGAGACCCTAAATGAGTGAGACCTAGAACAATTTGTCATGGAGCTGACCAGAGGAATGGTGACCCTGGAACCTGGGGTGGCACCTAAAAGCTGGAGCAAGATATAAATGCTGTTGAATTGACTGTGAGGAGTTATCATAGTGCTATCAATTTCAATATATATGTAAATGGACAGTTGCTAATAAAAGCGAACACAAGTCACATTTTGATTCAAAAAGAAGAAACTTCTGGAGATTGATGAAAACGAAGTTGAAACACAAAGTCACAAGGGTCAAATATCTCCAAAATGCTTGGAAATTCTTTAAAACCACAATATTAGAAGCTTAGCTAGAATGTATACCACAGATCAAGAAAAGTATCATTGAGATGCAAAGGATTCCTGTGTGGTTAATGAGCAGAGTCAAAGAAGCTATTAGAGGCAAGAAGGCTTCCTTTAGAAAACGAAAGCCTTGTTGAAACAGGAGAGCAAAAAAGGAACTCGAACTTTGGCAAAAGAAATGCAAGCAGACAATTAGGGATGTTAAAAAAAAAGAATCTGAGGTGCACATTACCAAAAACAAAGAGCAAGAGGGGAAAATGTTTTAAATACAGTACTAGAAGGAGACAGGCTAGTGAACTCGTTGGACCATTGGGATCCACTTCAAAGCCAATATGTGCAATGTGCATGATACCAGATCAGTTCTCACCTGAACCACACAGCATTCCAGCAGGACACCAGAGTGATGGCCAATGCTGGAGATAGCTTGGAGCTTTGAGCAGTGCTGATTCCAGGCCATGCTTCTGTTCAAGGATATTCATACATTCATTACATCAATACAGTGGTGCCTCGCAAGACGAAATTAATCCGTTCCGTGAGGCTCTTCGTATAGCGTTTTTTTTGTCTTGTGAAGCAAGCCCATTGACAGCTTAGCGGATTAGTGCTATTAGTGGTTTAGCGGCTTTTAGCGGATCAGCTGATAAGCAGCTTATCAGCGGATCATCTGATAAGCGGATTAGGGCTTAGGAAAAGGGGGGGGGGGAAAGGGGGAAAAAACCGCAGGAACTCGCAAGACATTTTCGTCTTGCGAAGCAAGCCCATAGGGAAATTCGTTTTGCGAAGCGCCTCCAAAATGGAAAACCCTTTCGTCTAGCGGGTTTTCCGTCTTGCGAGGCGTTCATCTTGCGGGGCACCACTGTATCTCTGTTCAAGGATATTCATACATTAGTTACAGTTGTTGCCGTGGGAAGTGCAGTGAGAGCCCATAAAACTCTTGTATGAATGAATCCATTACATAGGTGTGCTCCTGCCTAATAATAATAATAATAATAATAATAATAATAATAAATTATTATTTGTACCCTGCCTATCTGGCTGGGTTTCCCCAGCCACTCTGGGCGGCTTCTACAGAAACCAAAAATACACTAATATGTCATACATTAAAAACTTCCCTGAACAGGGCTGCCTTAAGATGTCTTCTGAATGTCAGGTAGTGGTTTCTCTCTTTGACATCTGATGGGAGGGCGTTCCACAGGGCGGGCGCCACTACCGAGAAGGCCCTCTGCCTGGTTCCCTGTAGCTTTGCTTCTTGCAATGAGGGAACCGCCAGAAGGCCCTCAGTGCTGGACCTCAGCGTCCGGGCAGAATGATGGGGGTGGAGACGCTCCTCCAGGTATACAGGACCGAGGCCGTTTAGGGCTTTAAAGGTCAACACCAACACTTTGAATTGTGCTCGGAAACGTACTGGGAGCCAATGTAGGTCTTTCAATGTAGGTCTATTATGTGGTCTTGGCGGCCGCCCCCAGTCACCAGTCTAGCTGCCGCATTCTGGATTAGTGCCTTCATGGCACTCAATAAAAAAGGTAATTGAGTTGAATTAAATCATATACGTTCAATTGATTAAATAAGTGCTTGTGCTGATTTTCAGTATTTTTATCTGGACCTTACCACTCATGTTGATGTTTCGTACTACATAGGCTTGTTCAAATGACTTAAGTGATTTTATGCCATAAGAAATATAATATCATTGGCTGTTTTCACTCAGTGGGCCAAGCACGATTATATTTCTCCAGGAAAAAAGTTTTGTCAAGGTCAGCTAAGATATAACTAAATTTGACTAGGTAAGGGCAAAATTGTAAGCAGAATCTTTCTTCGGGCTATTCCATTACAACTCGGCAGAGCTGACTTTAGGGCTTTCCTGGGGGCTATACATCTAGATCAATCATGTACATCTTAATCTCAGCTGAGAAGAGTATGGCATCTCAGTGGTAAGGTCAACACAATTGCTGACATTTCTCTGCAGGATTAGAGAAGAACTTTGTTGTTCCTTCCTGATACCAGAGCGATGCAGTTTTAGACGAAATAAACTCCTCCAAACAGTCAACCCATGATAGGAAATGATTTGCTTGAAAAGTGATGGTGTGAATTAGTCAGTTGCGAAGATACTGCTGAAAGAATTATAAAAATGATCTGCTCACTTACATACACCATAACATCTTATCTCCATAGCATGTAAAATGCTTTACAGTGTGTGAAGGACACCAGGAGAGCATGCAAGCCACTTAATTCCTCTCACTGATCTTAATCATCTGTGCTGGCATATCTGCCTACTATACAAAAACTGTATGCTGCATTCTTGTGTCAGTGACTAAGTGCAACAATTCAGTCCAGCCTAAATTCTTATTTATTGTTGCACCAAATCTTATGATTGCAGTGCAAGGTCATTTCTTCACGGTTGTTTTAAGCCTTAATTATTCAGATCACAAAAAAGGTATTATTCAGTGGATAGCAGCTGTGATTAAATGACTTCTCCCTTAACCAAATCGGTGTAATAACAGACAATACAAAATGTACTTCCATTATATTCCACAATCTCCCAGATTCTTAATTCTCCCTCCTCTACTAAATCCCTTGTGCTAAGTCATTTGGAAATGCAAAACAAAAGAGGGTATCTTTATTTATTTTGCTGATAGTGAGTAAAAATAAATTAGGATTAAAAATGGAGCAGTACTACTAAATGAATTGAAATGTATTTTCACTCATTTTCTGAAAGCAGTTAAGTTCACAAACGTGACTAAAATATTGGCAGAAAATTGTGTCTTTAAAAGCACAATTTACATTTTCTGTTTTTAAAGAAGGGGCCCACTAAGGCAGGCTTGAAATATCAAGAAATCAATGAAAAGTAATTAAGTTAAGTGCTCAATGACCTTGGAAAGACTCTGAAGGCAAACTAGGATGTGTAATAAATAAGGAAATATAAAGTAGCACAATATTACATTGTTTTAGCTTTCATGAAACATTTGGTATATTTAACTTAAGTAAAACTAATTTTAAAGTCTTTAATTTAAAAAAAAAAAGCAAAAATGATTTAGGCACTGAAAAATACCTGTGGTCAACTTCAGCGAAGAATATTTGATAAATGTACTTTTTATAACTATTAACATTTTTACTATCAATTCTTTGTTTTTTATTAGAACCTACACAATAAATTATATTACAATCATTTATACTTAATAAATAAGAATCTAACAATCAAATCATCATTTAATATCATTCCTATGAGATGCTGACTTTTCTCAAGGCTCTTCCATACTTGCTCTTCATAGAAACTGCATACCCTGCTCTAATCTTCACTGCTTTTCTCCACTGTGGTCATGCCTTCTGGTCAACTTCCAGTCTTGATTGGCCACCTCCAGTGTTGGGCATGGCCAGGCATGCCAACTCTAGGTGGCAGAAGTAACACAAGTCCCCTCAATATTCCTTAGCAGGGGTTTCAGGACCCCCCCCCCAATATCAAGGGGGCGGAGGTGGCCAAACAACTGAACCGAGCGTGGTGTAACATCAAAGGCAGGCTCCTTCTAAGTGTGCGAGAGTAGGAACTGTGGCCATTGAAGCTGCATGGACTGGGCAAGGTCTCCCATTGACACACATGTGACATCACAGACATGCGCCCTACCAATCACTGGCCCAAGGCAGTGTCACTGGGCATGGCTAAAAGTTGCTCCCCTTCTCAGCAAGTCTGTGCAGATCAGGTGAAGACAGGTGGTTATTGTAGATCAGGTGAGGACAGGTCCTTATTGTCCTCTCTCCTCTCATTAAATCATTGATTTGATGACTGGGGAGGGGGAGATCTGCACCCCCCATTGTGGAGCTGGGCTCTGCCTAACCCAGTGCTATGTCCACCTTAATTTTTTGCTGCTGCTGTCAAAATTTGCGGTAACAACTAATTTAGAATTGCCTTGTTGGGTTTGACCAAGAGCCAAGTAGTTTACTGTTCTGCTTCCTTCAGTGGCTAGTTAGATGCCCCTGGAAAGCTCCCACATAGGGCAGCTGGAGAAGGCCTTCTTTTGTTGTTTGTCCCCAGGAAGTGGGATATTACTTTAGACTCTTTGTAAATGGTGGCAAGGGGTGGTGCCATTACTTGAGATGATAGTATAATCATGATCTCTCAGCCTATCCTAAGTCACAGGGTGATTGTGAGCTTAAAATGAAAGAGACAGAATCACGAAGGACACACTGAGGAAGGTGGGATACAAATTTAATCAGTCCATCAATGCATTCCCTTAGTCAAAGTGGCTTAGAGGCAGGAGCTTATGAGAGTGGCAGATGAAGCGTTCACACACACAGAGGAACTCTCACACACATATACACATGGCCCTGGGCCTATCTTGTGCCATTGCATAGACTCTACCACTGTAGCAGACCAACTCCTGCTAGGTAAAGTCCACAGAGCGAGTGGAAAGTACCTCCTGGTTATTCAAGTTATAGGCCTGAGCTGTAGAGTATGCACAGTGTGTGTGTGTGTGTGTGTGTGTGTGTGTGTGTGTGTTGCATGGTGGCAGACCCTTTTCTGACATTCTGAATATTCAACCAGTTGTTTCATGTAACACAATAGGGATTTCCCACCCCCTCAAACTGACTGTCTCAATGTGCTTTATAATTTTAACAGTCTCTGCCACCTTTCCCCCTTAGGTTAAAACAGCTAAATTTATCCAAACCGCTAAGTCTGCCCCAAAATATTGAGATTAATTTGAGAGCCATTCCACTGGTTTTAGCATAACTGTTATTGATTTATGCTCAGGTATATGAATTTGGCACAAAGTCAATAGTTCACAAATTTCACCAATTGAGCCAAAACAAAAAAAACCCCTGTTCATTACCTTCCATCATTCACACATATTTTATGAAGAGGTAAGTCACTGCCAAATGGATAAAAAGATCATAAAATACAGTAGTAAGTAGCAAGGGGAAAGTTTCAACTGCAACTAATTATACTTAATAATTGAATCCCAAGTATGTACGGACCAAAAGTGTGGGAGTGGCTGGCCTGGCTTCCTCAGCCTCCATCCAAGAAATGCTTTAAGAATTAAACTACTGAAACTTGAAAAGCATATCCTTCTGAAGTTCTAGCCTCCTTATGATCTTTGACAAGATGCCTCTCTGGGAACACATATGCACAGACTTTTGATTGAGCAATAGAGTAGGGGAAAGGAGGCATATATACCACCTCTGTTCCCTTTGCTATCGGCCAAGGTCTATCAAAAGGCAAACACATGACCACATCTGCTGAAGCCTCAAATAAACCCGCCAGCGCTGCAAGGGCATCTCCTTCTAACATTTCAAAAGAGAAACGTTTAGAGGTCTTTTCAGAACTTGTTTCAACAACTGATCATCTCAGTTTAACATTCCTTTGTCAGCTCCAAGCCTTTCATCACAACTTCCTGCAGGACCAACACCCAATGACCTCGAATAGGTAGGGTGCAATCCTGCAGTTGAAAGTCACACAAGTGCCTACCAAACCACTAGAACAGCTCTAATGATCAGAGAGCAATGAACAGCAGGCTGCTGCTATCTGGCCAAGGGGAGAAACAGAAGTTCAGGTGTCAGGAGCAAAATCTGGATGTGACTTTACTGTTTTTCCTTACTGGGGGTAACTTAAATGTGCCCGAGCTGTGTATTCTGGCACAACTCACAGCCCAACTGTGTAGCTGCCTCCCCAAGGAGCTGAAACAACATAGCTGTCTAAATGCCAATTGTGCTAGGATGAAGCAGCAGAGGACAAAGCAGAAAACACTCTTCATTTTTGCAATTACTTCAGCTGCTCTGGCCACATGCTGGTGTCAAGAGATCGAAACCATGGGTAGGCAAACTAAGGCCTGAGGGCTGGATCCGGCACAATCGCCTTCTAAATCTGGCCTGCAGACAGTCCGGGAATCCCCGTGTTTTTACATGAGTAGAATGTGTCCTTTTATTTAAAATGCGTCTCTGGGTTATTTGTGGGGCATAGGAATTTGTTCATTCCTCCCACCCCCCCAAAATGTAGCCTGGCTCATAGGAATTCGTTCACCCCCCCCCAAATGTAGCCCAGCCCCCCACAAGGTCTGAGGGACAGTAGACTGCCCCTCTGCTGAAAAGGTTTGCTGACCCCTGATCTAAACTGTAGGGCTGCAGTCAATGAGAATCTTACCTCACCAAACAGTAAGAAACAACTGAACAACTGTACAATTATAAAATGTTAATGAATTTAATACAGTATATAAAATATAGATGAAGTAACAAATAATGCTTGTAATGCTTGTCAAAACATAGATAATCACATATGAATTTACATCAGGTAGTCATAAATTTAGATTCCATATGTGACTGCCCTTTCAATGTTGTACAGTGGTACCTCGCAAGACGAATGCCTTGCAAGACGAAAAACTCGCAAGACGAAAGAGTTTTTTGTTTTTTGAGTTGCTTCGCAAGACGAATTTCCCTATGGGCTTGCTTCGCAAGACGAAAACGTCTTGCAAGTTTGTTTCCTTTTTCTTAAAACCGTTAATACCCAGGGTGCATTCAGGGGGTGCAGTTGTGACTTGACTTCGAGGAGCAACTCATAGCACGCGGTGTGGTAGCCTTTTTTTGAGATTTTTGAAGACTTTGGTGATTTTTGAAGCTTTTCCAAAATCCGTGCTTCGCAAGACGAAAAATTTGCAAGACGAAAAAACTTGCAGAACGAATTAATTTCTTCTTGCGAGGTACCACTGTACTCCAAAAATTAGTGGCATGACTAAATCAATGGTATTTATTCTGAGTGTTAATTGTACCACTGGTCTTTTATACCACAATCTAATATTGTGGATTAGGTTGCCACAAGTAATAATAATAATAATAATAATAATAATAATAATAATAATAGATTTAACATAAAAAAATGATCCTTAAAAACTTCCCTAATCAGGGCTGCCCTGTTATGCTGAATGGTTATGCCAAATGTTTGTCCGTGGCTTATAAAACTGTCCATGCTCATACAAACACATATTAAAGGAAAAAAACTTCTGTAGAAACTTGGTATGTCACACAAATCTGATAGATACTCAATTGTCAATTAAAACCTGGAGCAGAAAACCTCATCAAAAATTTGTGAAAGTGGGTCTTTTCCTCATTCCATATCCATTCCACAACTCCCTCTTTGATTTCTGTATGATGCATTATTCACCGAATTGTTAATATGCAGAAGCAAAAATCAGTCCTACTGTATTCCCTCTACTCTAAACAAATCCAGGCAGAGCTATGCACCCAAGAGACAGCAAAACTTAAATGACCTAGATTCAACCAAAGTTTAGAAAGGAAATTGTTTTTTAAAACTCCTTTGATCCAAGTATTCAAGGAAAAAAGATAGGAAGAAAATGAAAAGATGAAAGTAAGCTAGTCATTGTCCTTGGAATTCATAACATGGTTGGCATATTATATTATCATTTTTAAGGGAATGTAGTGTGTGTGTGTGTGTGTGTGTGTGTGTGTGTGTGTGTGCAGGAAAAAGATGGAATTTAGTCTTGTTTCTCCATTCCATTTTCTGTATGATAGATGTCCCAGTGGTATTGTATTACATTCTTTAGTTTAATAGTCAGGCTAAGATATAAAGAGCAGCATGTTTCTAGCATCATTTTCTTATTGAAACACATTTGGAGGAAGGATGGCTACAAGAAAAGGAAATGGTGTACATGCTATACCAAATCTGTCATTAGCATGAAAATTCTCTACCAATCAGTCTCATGTTGTGAATCATGAGGGAATATGCTAAGTGAAAGAAGACCCTCCAATTTCCTTTTCCCATCATTGATTTTCTGATTTATCATATTCACCTTCCTGATATCCTCATTTTAGAAGGGAAAGGTTCCGGTATTACTCTTATCGTCTCTACAGGTTTTATTTGCAGATGGCTACACTGTTCAGTATCAACTGCAGACAGCAAGGTTGGAAATGTGGGAACATCAGGACCAGGAGATTAATTTTATGTATGTATTTATTTTTAAAACCCTTGGCAAGACAATCACAAAGCATTTGAGATTTCTTGAAAATATAATTGTGTATAGTCTTCCTCAATGGAGCTACAATGACAGATACAATTAAGCTGGCCCAGGAAAACATAAAATATATATATCTTCCAGTGACAGAGTTACCATTAAAAAAATGACACATTTGTTCAGTGTGCTTTTTTTTGTCTGATGTAGACAATGCTTAAAGTATGCTTTAGGGTAGGGAAGATTTTGGAGTACATTACCTCCAGGCACCTTTCTACCCAGGATCTCAGTAAGCCTATTTAATTTTGGCATTTAGTTGAGAAGCTGATCTCCCCTACTGTAATCTCAGTTGACACAGAAATGAGTCAAGGAACTAAGCTATCACTGGGCTCTGAGTCAGAGGCAAGATCAAATGATAAAAACAAACACAAAATTAAATGTTTTTAATTAACATCCATTTATAATTCAAACAATGGGCTGTTCTTTGGGTGTTGTACACTTTGTCCTGTTTGACCAATACAGTGGTACCTCAGGTTAAGTACTTAATTTGGTCTGCAGGTCCGTTCTTAACCTGAAACTGTTCTTAACCTGAAGCACCACTTTAGCTAATGGGGCCTCCTGCTGCCACTGCGCCACCGGAGCACGATTTCTGTTCTCATCCTGAAGCAAAGTTCTTAACCTGAAGCACTATTTCTGGGTTAGCGGAGTCTGTAACCTGAAGCGTATGTAACCTGAGATACCACTGTAATGAACATGAACATGCATAGGGAAGCTCTGGTAGAAAGGCAAGTGCCTACTGCTATAAGCTTGACTATGCTCATTGGAAGAAGGTACCAAGTGCAACAAACAGACAGACAGACAGACAGACAGACAAACAAACAAGCAAATCAGAATTTTCAGCTCGGCTGAATGGCAACTCCAGTAGAGATCATCTAAGACTTCACCCCCTTATTTCAACTCCGGCAGTGATTGCTACAAATCATTCAGCGCAATGTGACAATAATGGACAATAACAACACAACGAAGGCTGTGTGTTCCCAAAATAAGATGGTTCTTCATTTTTATTGTTGTTGCAACATCTCCACATCTGTTTGCGTGCACATATTCTAATCATCATTCAGGCAAGTCTCTCTTTTAAGGGGGAGTCAGATCTGATTCTTGCAATCCCATTAATCACGAAGCAAAGCAAGCTGTTTAACTAATCAGGATTGGGGTCTTTACAAGTCCTTTAATTTAATGATTCAATTTCTGCACCATCATGGGCATGCTGGGCCCTTCCATCATTGTCACTTTCTGAGCAAGAGGAAGTGAAAAGTGTTTCATTTTTAATGACTACTTAATTAAAGGCAAGGGTATAACAGCACAGCAGTTTCTGTCACACCAAGTCACAGTGCCAGTGGTACCTTGGTTTAAAATCAAAGGACAAACTTGCTGCAATAGGAGTGGAGCAATAGACACCCCAACAGTTCAGGGCAATTGGTAATTATTCCTACTGGGTCAGAAGCAATGTTTTGAAAATAAAGACATATGCTTGGCTATCATCTAATCTATGAAAAAATTACAGACACAGAACTTTAAATTAAATTAGAGAAATGCATATCAGGGAATACTTCAAAACAATCACCAGCTATACTTCAAAACAAATGGAGTAGTATGTTTTGCTGTATACTTACAAGCTTAACTATTAATGACAAATTTTAGTTTTGTGTTATGTGTGTTACAAAATATGGAACTGGGGGGGGGGGCGGTGTCCAGGAACACCTTTTTCTCATCAACAGGAGCACAGGTCATTGTTCACAGACAATCCTATACCTCTGCTCGCCGAATGACTTCACTAAACTATAACTCCATGGAGAGCCTCAAGGTCCATAAATAGCAACACCCTAGTGGTCCCGAGCCCTAAGGAAGTTAGATTAGCTTCAACCAGAGCCAGGGCCTTTTCAACACTGGCTCCGGCCTGGTGGAACGCTCTGCCTCATGAGACCAGGGCCCTGCAGGATCTGATTTCTTTCCGCAGGGCCTGTAAGACAGAGTTGTTCCGCCTGGCCTTTGGCTTGGAGCCAATTTGATTCCCTCCCCCTCTTTCTTTTTTCTTTCTCCTCCTGTGATGAGGCTGCATTTTAAAATTTTAATGTTTCAATATTTTAATGTTGTTTTTTAATCTTGTTTTTAAGTTGTATTCATTCAACTTGTTTTTATTATTGCTTGTTAGCCGCCCTGAGCCTGGCCTTGGCTGGGGAGGGCGGGGTATAAATAATAATAATAATAATAATAATAATAATAATAATAATAATATCATCATCATCATTATTATTATTATTATTATTAACATTCTATTTCTCATTAGTCTTAGGCTCATTTTAAGAGAAACATCCATTGCATAGGGGGAAATGAAATGTGAAGGATAGTCAGGTGATTAGTACTTTCAAAGACAGGCATGGAGATCTGATTGGCCTTTTTGCTCAACCATCTGCTCAAAAACTTATCTGTATCCATGAACATTTTAAAAATGAAGGCTGCTATTTTCAGGATGCTAACAAGAGCTTTTGGACTGCAGGTCTGGTTGTATGTATGGTACACGGACTGTAAGATACTTTTCAGTGGACTTGATGAAGGACAAAAAAAGTGTGTGTGTGTGTGTTTTAAAACAGAAGTATCTTTTAACTCAAAAACTTGATCTCAACAAAGGTAGCACAATGTCTCTATGAGCAGTGTCAATTTTTTCTCCAAAGCAAGGAGTTCCCTGGGACTCTTCATTGGAGGAGCAAGTATGTCAATTTTAAAATTGTATGTAAGAAGCTAAGGTAAAACATCAGACCTGACATTGTGCAGCTGATAAGATATCAAGCAAATTTAGCCGATAAACACATTTCCCTGGTTTCACAGACGCAATACATTTCACCCACTTGCTCTGATAAGAAAGATGAAATGCTAAAATTGAGAAAATTTGCTCATCTCAATGGCAAAAGCTCATGACAGCATCAAAAGGTGCCAGGAGACTTTACAGAAGACCTGTTTGTAGTTCTCACAGATGAGGAGTAATTTTTTTAAAATAGAAAAATAAAGTCTACAAAAAGGGAAAGAAGAAACTATAAAGATAGTTTTTTAACAGACCTTTCGATCAGGCATAAAGATAACTAGACAAGTGTAGGCACCCTATTTTAAAATGCCTTTTGTGCTACTCATCTATTTCAAAGTGCCTGCGGAAATTCCAGAGGGAATTTCCTTTAATGGCGAACAAAACCAATCCCACGCCAATGCTATTCCACTTAACAAGTCTGTGACTACCTTTACTTTGTGATGTATTTGAAGTTTATTATTTATGTCCTAGCTTCCCTTTGAAGGACTTTCATTTCCAAAGAACATCCCAATACTGCAATGAGTCTGCTTATCAAAGGAAGGCTAATTTGGATTTCAAATTTTCATCCCAGCACATATTATAACTTCTTCCACTTTTATCCTACTTTGGCCAACCTAGTTTTCAAACTGAACCAGAAATTGTATTTGAAAGCCCTGATCCATGAGAGTAAAAGTAACGTGGAAAGGGAGGACGAACCTATGACGGAATTTGTACCCTTCACCTCCACTGATGGTTTACAGAGGAGCCCTGCTCTTCTATGTGGGCTAACCGGTCTTGAAAGATCTACATTGGCACCCAGTACGTTTCCGAGCACAATTCAAAGTGTTGGTGCTGACCTTTAAAGTCCTAAATGGCTTTGGCCCAGTATACCTGAAGGAGCATCTCCACCCCATCGTTCTGCCTGGACACTGAGGTCCAGTGCCGAGGGCCTTCTGGCAGTTCCCTCGCTGCAAGAAGCCAAGTTACAGGGAAGCAGGCACAGGGCCTTCTTGGTAGTGGCACCTGCCCTGCGGAATACCCTCCCACCAGATGTCAAAGAGAAAAACAACTACCAGACTTTTAGAAGACATCTGAAGGCAGCCCTGTTTAGAGAAGCTTTTAATGTTTAACAGACCATTGTATTTTAATCTTTTGTTGGAAGCTGCCCAGAGTGGCTGGGGAAACCCAGCCAGATGGGCAGGGTATAAATAAATTATTATTATTATTATTATTATTATTATTATTAACCCATGACAAAGCTCCAAATTTCTTACTGGAACTGGAGAGTAAATCTGATTTAAATAAAGTAAATCAGACATACTTTCTTATAGAAGATATGGTGCTGTGGCTGAGAGCTCAGAACTAGGGCAGAGTTTGGTGGTGCAGTGCAGCAGAATTCCACCAAGGTGCTGAGCTGTAACCTCATTCTGATTGACTGTGAGTACAGCTAACCAGAGTTTGGTGGATGGGGGGGGGGAGAGGCAGCAGTTTAGAAGGGGAAAAGGGGAGCGTTGGGATTATTGGTGTTCAGCTTGTTAGGGGTATAGCTCATAAGCCTAAAGTACTCTGGGTGGTTTTTTTAAAAATTATCTCCTCTTTTGTAATGACAAATCTGTAATGCACACATCACTTAACAGATTATACAAAGAAATACATCCTTTGAGGTAAAAATAGTATTTAGATTAATTAATTATTTCAGCAGTACAAAATGCTTAGCAGATTCAATCAGAGCTCACCATGCAGAGGGTGACACAATCCTATGCTAGACCTACCCAGCCTTTATTCTCCCCATAAAAACATCATTAAGGCTGAATCAAAAGTCTTGTCAAAAGTGAAACATGTCTTTAATATTCCCTTAGACATTAATCATATCCATAGCCAGTGGGAATCATTTCCCCTTTGAACTGTTCTTTGAGAACAGAAGTACCAAAAGTGACTGCAATAACTAATTTTCCTAGAAGGCACTCACTAAATTATCTGTTCTGTTTCTGTCAATCTCTCTTCTCTTCAGTTGTTGTACCTCCACCCCCCTCCTTACTCAATGCGTCCTGGCCTCCAGACTTAGGACATTGAGAATACCAAGCAACCACTAGGAGTCCAGCCTCAAAACAAACAGCACACTATTTCACTTTGCCAAACGTCTGGGTAAAAAAGACTCTGTTGTGATATATTAAAATCTAGAATGCAGGAATCCATCCAGATAAGAAATTGCATTACTAAACACAAGAAAGAGGCCACCCCAGTAGTGGAAGGGGGGGGGCACTGACCTGATCTCCCAGTAGCAGTGTCACTGGGAGGGGGTTGGACTCGATGGCCCTTGTGGTCTCTTCCAACTCTATGATTCTATGATTCCTGGGAGGGAGAGTGGGAGAGGCAAAGTGGTGGGGAGGTTTGCAAACACACCAGTGTAGCCAACACAACACCCTTGTTAGGATTCATCAATTACAGTGGTACCTCTGGTTGCAAACGGGATCCATTCTGGAGGCCCGTTTGCAACATGTAAAGAGCGCAACCTGCAGCGGCACATCTGTGCATGCACGGGTTGCGATTTGCCGCTTCTGCGCATGCGCGTGATGTCATTTTGTGCTTCTGCGCATGCACGAGCGGCAAAACCCAAAAGTAACCCTTTCCGGTACTTCCGGGTCGCCATGGGACGTAACCTGAAAGAATGTAACATGAAGTGGATGTAAAATGAGATATGACTGTACAGAGCTTTAGCAGACAGAACCATACAATGTCAGGGCTGCAAACTAGCCTATTGAGCTAATGTGGACTGTATGTGACCTGGGGTGCTGGAACCTCCAGGCACAGAAGAAAGCACAGAAGTGTACAGTGGAACCTCAGGTTATGTACCGTCTTCCTTACGAACGCTTCGGGTAACGAGCTCTGCTAACCCAGAAGTAGATGCCCCTATCTGCGAACTTTGCCCGGGATATGAGCGGAAGTCGCATGCTGGCAGCGCAGCAGGAGTGGGAGGCCCCATTAGCAAAAGCGTGCCTCATGTTAAGAATAGTTTCAGCTTAAGAACGGACCTCTGGAACAAATTAAGTTCATAACCGGAGGTACCATTGTACAATACTGCCTCTCAATGGTAGTTGGGGAGGCAGCCTCTGCATTAACTAACCAGGTCAAGTAAAATAGGCTTCTGCCTTTGCCTGGTCAGCTGAGCAGTATTTTCTGCATGTTGGATTTCATGTGGTGGAGGAAGAATTTTTTTCTTTTTTGTTGTATGAGAAAGAATAGGAAAAGGGGCCCATCTGCTGGGGATAATGTCAGACTGACTGGGAAAAACCACACCGAGAAGGATTTGGGTCGAAAACAACACCCCTGTTTTACAAATTGTGTGTTCACATTTCCTCATGCAACTAGAAGACTGGCTGTGCAGATGTTTTCTGTAACATCAAGTCCCTGTGTGTATTCAAGATACCATCTTGCTTATTTTGGCTGCTGTATCCTTTTCTGGAAGACATCTGGGACACAAGGCATATGTTGTATTTAAGAGTGAGGTGTCAGAACGCCAGGATGGTGGAGGCAGTTTTGGACAATAAGCTACAAAGCAGAGTGAATGACAGAGTGGCTTTCCATTAAAGTTAAAAGCCAGCAAGTTCATCTGTCTCTCCTCTGTGTCAAGCTGTGCAGAGACATGGACATTTACAGACACAAATCTGTCGCTCCTCCAGAAGTATTTGAAACCAAAATAACAAATGTGTATAATCTCCTTTGTATATGGGCCACTTTTTGCCACCTCACAGCCACTATGCTGTCTTATTGGCATTATGTGCTGCCAATCTTTTAGCCTTGATGTAATGTGCATTGGTGGGTGGCGCTGTGGGTTAAACCACTGAGCCTAGGGCTTGCTGATCGGAAGGTCGGCGGTTCAAATCCCCGCAACGGGGTGAGCTCCCGTTGCTCGTTCCCAGCTCTTGCCAACCTAGCAGTTCAAAAGCACATCAAAGTGCAAGTTGATAAATAGGTACCACTCCGGCGGGAAGGTAAATGGCGTTTCCATGCGCTGCTCTGGTTTCACCAGAAGCGGCTTAGTCATGCTGGCCACATGAACTGGAAAAACTGTCTGCGGACAAACGTCAGCTCCCTCGGCCTGTAAAGTGAGATGAGCACCGTAACCCCAGAGTCATTCGCGACTGGACTTAACTGTCAGGGGTCCTTTACCTTTACCTTTAACGTGCATTGGAAGCAACAGAAACACCAGGCTGAACAGCTTTTACAACAGCTGCACTTCACCAATGACACTGAAGTACTGCAAACAAGCCTCTTCCTATCATAGAGGTCTGCAGAATTAGATGCCAGCTGTCTAAAGCCAACTTAATGAATGGTGCCGCAGTAGCTTTCGATTTCTACACATTAAAATGCTTTCTTAAGCTTGCTGCGCTCCCTAGCCTTCATCTGTTCTTCAGATTTATGTCAGCTGTACTTTGTCTTTTGGGGTTTACAAGGTCCCTTTACCAAGAAAGTTATTTTCTTAGCTTATTGTCTAACTAAACAGGCTTATTTTTACTCACATTTCCAGGGTGCTCCAAATGTCTGTAATTACCATTATACCAGCTTAATGTTCTCTTACCCTTTAAATTGGTCCTCAAAGACATTCTGGATCTATAATTTCAGTGACTGACCTTTTCAGAAACAGTTGTATGTGTATATGTCTGCAGCTGCAAGGAGGAGATTGAGAACATTTGCTTTCAGCTAACTACAGTATCTTTTTATGACTGAAACAGGAAACAAGTTAGTTGTAACAATTGTTTATCCAAACAAGCCAGGATCACAAACCATAGGGTGAAGTTGGCTTGTTCACACAAACCATTGCTAATACTAACTACAGTCCTGGTTTAAACATGATGTTTGCCAGCATCCCAGATCATCAGCCATCTCCTCCAACAGCATATAGCACAATCTGGCGAGTTTAACTTTCTCCAGCCTCTTTCTCAACTACTCCTCTTGTGGGATGCGGGTGGCTCTGTGGTCTAAACCACTGAGCCTTGGGCTTGCCGATCAGAAGGTCAGTGGTTCGAATCCCCATGATGGGGTGAGTTCCCGTTGCTCGGTCCCAGCTCCTGCCAACCTAGCAGTTCGAAAGCACGTCAAAATGCAAGTAGATAAATAGTTACTGCTCTGGCGGGAAGGTAAACAGCATTTCTGTGTGCTGCTCTGGTTTTGCCAGAAGCGGCTTAGTCATGCTGGCCACATGACCCAGAAAAACTGTCTGAGGACAAACGCCGGCTCCCTCGGCCAGTAAAGCGAGATGAGCGCCGCAACCCGAGACTCGTTTGCGACTGAACTTTACTGTCAGGGGTCCCTTTACCTTTACCTTACTCCTCTTGTGATACAAATGAAAGCAAGGAACTTACCGGTAACCTTATTTTTTACCTGTTCTTGAGAACTAGTGGAATACTTATTACTGTTATCAATGTAGTTGCCAAGTCTCGGTGTTTCCTTTAATTTTAATTTTGTTACGTTTATGGTTAAGACTACTGCAAAGTAAATAGACTGCAGATGGTTCTTTCTGCAGTTAAGCTGCCACTGCCAACAGTTAACTGATTTGAGAAACACAGTTGCTGCAGTTATATTAAAGGGTTGTCAGGTTTTTCTTCAACCCTATATATCTTCTGAGTCCCTGAGTCATTTACCACTCTTTGGGGAACCCCTTTGACTTTCAGAGTCTCAAGCACCAACAGCCATACATGTTCTTTTGCCATCGAACTGGACATTGCTTTGTGGTAGGTATATTTAATACACCATGCTGCATGCATTCTGCTCTAGTATCTTTGCTCTATTGTTGCAAATTTCCCCCCTCTCAAATCTAATATGGACTTTTTCTGATTCTGCCAGCTGGTCAAGTCGCTCTTTCTGAAATGATTTTCAGCATTTACCAAATGTCTCAGTTGTACTTCTATATTTCTAAAATTTGGTATCATTTCATCCAATGGTCAGCAATTTTGTTTATATATTTACAATGTGGGGGGTGAATACTTCAATGGCCACTAATGATTTCTAATTTTGTGAAATTTGGTGGCATTACCATAGGCAGTATCAGTCTATTTAACTTCACAATGCAGTTTTTCTCTAGCTTTTCTCCTACACTTCCAGAATATACAGCCTCTACATTCTGCTGTGAGATTACAGTGCATACATAGGAGCTGAATGTAGTTAATATTTAATTACTTTTTGTCTGCATAATGCTACAGCTAAGTAACTCAAGTAATTCTTTCCTTTTACTCCTCACAACCCAACTTACCCATAAATATTTTCCTTCCCCAAACTGGCAATCATTTCCTTGACACCTATGAAAACTGTGCCAGCTTTTTAGTATATTATTGCCTGCTTGGGTTTTGAATACAACCACTGCTTGTAACTGAAAATCAGTTCTATTCTTCACTGACTCCAAAATCAACAGAACATAGAATTGCTATGAGGTGGCAGTGTACCTCATAGCAATTATATTTTCTGTTTCTTTTTCATGTTAAGTTCCATATTCACTTACAATCTACAGCAAAGCCTATTTAGAACATGTAGAAGGTAAACTATACCTAATTTAGATTTGCTAAACAAAACAATCCCCCCCGCAACAACTGCTTTCAACAAGGTAAATTATATTTTACCTCAAAGAAAAAAAGGTCTCAGGACTGGTTAAAGTTGACAAGAAAAGACACAGTATTAGCACTTAGTACAAAAAAGAAGTTATTTCCTTGTGCAAAAAAGAACAATCCAAATGATAAGAACACTGGAGAAACTCCCTATAAGGAAATACAGAAAACTAAGTGTATGGGACGCGGGACGCAGATGGCGCTGTGGGTTAAACCATAGAGCCTAGGACTTGCCGATCAGAAGGTCAGCGGTTCGAATCCCCGCGACGGGGTGAGCTCCTGTTGCTCGGTCCCTGCTCCTGCCAACCTAGCAGTTTGAAAGCATGTCAAAGTGCAAGTAGATAAATAGGTACTGCTCCGGCGGGAAGGTAAACGGCGTTTCCGTGCGCTGCTCTGGTTCACCAGAAGCGGCTTAGTCATGCTGGCCACATGACCCGGAAAGCTGTACACCGGCTCCCTCGGCCAATAAAGTGAGATGAGCGCCGCAACCCCAGAGTCGGCCACGACTGGACCTAATGGTCAGGGGTCCCTTTACCTTTTTAAGTGTATGGTACGGGGACAGTTTTTTTAGAACCTGGCATCATCTAATGAAGCTGGAGGGTCGCAGAATCATTAGAACACAAAAAGATCCCTGCTGGGTCAGGCCAAAGGCCCATGTAGATCATTTTGCAAAAGCCCACCAGCAGAACCTGACTGCAACAGGTTCCACACCTGCAAGTCCCAGCAACTGGGATTCAGAGAGATGCTGCCTCTAACACTGGACGCATTGCATACCCAAAATGGCTAGTAGCCAATGACAGCCTTATCCTCTATGACAGACAAAAGGAACGATTTATTCCTTGGAACAAAGTTAAAACATGGAATTCACTATGAGATGTGGTGATGGCCACCAACCTGGATAGCTTTAAAGGAGTTTGGACAAATTCAAGGAGAGGACAATGGCTTCTAGTCATAATGCCTCTACGCTGCTTCCACAAATGGAAAAGCAGCGTGCTTCTGTATACCAGCTGTTCTGGGCACAGCTGTGGAAGAGGGAAGTTGTTTTCTGGGTTTCCCAAATGCCACCACAGTGAGAATGGGCACTGGACTAGATGGGACTTTTGGTCTGATCTAGTGCAAAGTTCTGCATAACTTTCCTAAAACATTTCCAGCTCTCAATCATCTTCATCATATTTTTTCCCTTCCGTTTTATCTGATACTTTATAGTAGCTGTATCTGAAAGCTGAAGCGAGGAAGGAGATGGCTACTTTGTTCTTTAATGTTCTTGTTTCATAGCAAACCTTGAGACTCTGTGAAGTTTCTGCATTTCTCTGTACAGTGGTACCTCGGGTTAAGTACTTAATTCGTTCCGGAGGTCCGTACTTAACCTGAAACTGTTCTTAACCTGAAGCACCACTTTAGCTAATGGGGCCTCCTGCTGCTGCCGCACCGCTGGAGCACGATTTCTGTTCTCCTCCTGAAGCAAAGTTCTTAACCTGAAGCACTTTTTCTGGGTTAATAGAGTCTGTAACCTGAAGCGTATGTAACCTGAAGCGTATGTAACCCAAGGTACCACTGTATTGGAGAAACCGTAAGCTCTAATGCACCCGTTTGGTGCTGATAGGTTCTGAGTGTTCTCTCACAGTGTTCTGCTAAGAATAAAAATGACAACTACTACAGAACAAGACTACACTGAAAAGTGCTAGACAGACAATAAAATGTGCCGTTCCTTTCAGACATGGAAGTGCTTCCGTGCGTCATGCCACGTCTTAAAATCATAATGTGTGTGTGTGGGGGGGGCCTTTCCTAAGACATGCAATAATGAGGAAGGCCCACAAAGTAGCATTCGAAATTATGACAGCTATATGCACATGAAAAAAAAAGAGGTGGATGATTACACTACAAAGAAAGGCTTGCCTTTTGTTAAGAAGAATCTCTTCCTTTGGAGAGAGGAGTGGGACACCTTCTGTCAAATGCTTTAAAAGAAGAAATGCTGGTAATCAAAACCAAAGCATGATATCCCCAAGACATTTTATTCAGAGGAGTGCAAGGCAGCCAGACCAATCTTTCATTCTCTTTCTCATCCTGCTCTTACTTTCATTGCAGAATTTATTGGATGAAGTAGATGGGATGTCACTACAACTTCCCATCACAGATTTCCCCCCTTTTCCTGCTGCTGTGGCTGCCAGCAGTGAGTCAGCAGCAGAGACTAAGGGCCAGATCCTGTGCCATTCGGCTAACTGCCGATGAAGTTGCTTTGATTTACACCAGCCAGGCATCTATTGTTTACCAAATGTCACGCTCCTGACCTGCATTAACAACGGCATCTCAGAAAAATTATGCATGTTTTAAGTTAGGATGATATTCATGGATGCAAAACCTCTATCACATTTGCCAGACAGGTGTGTATTGAGGGCGGGGGGACCTACATATAAAATCCCACGGATAATAATAATATCCTGCCATTTATAGTTAAGCAGGCATGTTAAAAATCAGAGGTGGTGGAGGGAAGAGAAACAGAGAAGGAAACCAAATGGGGAATTCAAATACCTACATCTTACTGTTATAGGCATTCAGGCCATTCTTTTTCTTTGCAGGTTTTTGTAAAATCCACACAGAACCTCATTTCAAGTCATCCTGAATATCTACTTCACACACACACACCTATTTTTGGCCCCAGTGATAGGCACTACACCATATCTGTCATTCTGCAGTGTCAAAACATTTCTTTCTCTCCTCCTACATACATGCCCTCATTATTTTCTCTCTTACACAAGTTCCTCAGCTGCCTTCTAGTTGAAGAAGCCCCCCTAAGAAATACAGTTAAAATTTGCAGTGACGTTCTACCCTTAATATCATGAATCATCCAGATAAAGGCTTCCTTGAATTTCATTGGCAGTGCCTATGTTAAAATAGTTAAGCCTTCTGTCATAACTACAAGGCGTTGTCCAAACGTTACATCAAATTGTTGTTGAAATGAGGAAATAAGCTCTTTTATATTGCTTCTCCCTTATATACTGCTCCTAGTATCCCATTTTACATTTACCAACTGATGCTCAACATCTGCAAGTATGAAACTAAAAATTTGACTATTGATATTTGGCTCCACGATTAGGACATATGCATATTTCATATTTTCTCAGGAATAGTATTTTAGTATCTATAATTCAGGTGGGGAAAAACAAGTGTGGCTTGGGGAATGGAATGGCAATGATCAGGATCCTAAAAGGCCCTTGAGTTTTCTTGAGTGCCAACATTTATATGTACAGTTATGTACAACAAATGTGTACATTTTTTTTAAAAAAAACCCTCTGAAAAATGAATTATTTCATGATCTTCCCAAGACTGCCAATCAGATGTAGAAGCTTGGTAGATAAGTGTGTAAACTACTCTGAATTAAATGTTGCGCTTTCCAAGCCCAGCAGTGGCATTTGTGGCTTCAGCATGTTTCATTAGAACCCTCCATCCAGTTTTGTGTGAATGTTATAGACATATGAAAGGGGGTCAAAGAGTTTCGTGAAGTTAAGATACTCAGCATACCATATGAAGTATGCAATTCCACACCAATAACACAAAATGAGAAGGTCACAACACAAACTTTTACAGGTTTCTGCCCACAGCAATTCCTGTTGCAGACACAGAATGTTAGTTTTACAGAGTCTGACAAGTGCCATTGTTCGGAAAGGTTTTGTAGAGATTTGCCAAAGAAAGATATAGCAATTTCCTTCCTTTCCTTATCACTACACAACATTGCAAACCACTTCATTGCATTGTTCAGTGTCTCCCGATTCAAGGTTGTTGTTTTTTTAAAAAATAAAATAAAATAAGAAGATTGACTCATGATAAGCAGAAAGAAGGGGAAGATTTTCTAACGTGGTAGTGTAAGGGAAACTGGTTTGGGCAACTGAGAGGCAAATTATTAATTATTTAATAAATAAATATGATAAATAGCAATATTTTTGCTGAGTCAATTTTAATCTCATATTTCATTGCTCTTGTGATTTATGTAAGTAAGAATTATTCTAACAATGCAATCTTAAAAACAATACAACAAGAGATTAACTGATGTTGAGGTACTCACACACATTTAAATCTACCATTACGTACTGGTAAAGTAGTATGATAACTTTTAATAGATCTCCAAGCTGTATATGTATCTCTCTAAAGAATACTGATCTATTTAGTAAAAGGATACGATATTTTCTGGAATGCCTTAGTTGAAATGCACAACCTACCTACAAAGGGTAGCAGTTTGGATTCAGTCTGGATCCAGTTTAAAAGTGAAGCCCTAAACATGCCTATTGAAAGTCCTATTGAATTCAATGGGGCTTATTCCCAGATAAGTGGATTTAGGATGACCACCAGTTTCAACTGAAATCAAGGGATATCCATTCAACTAATGTAGCCTGGATCACCCCAATGTTTTCAGAAAGTGGTGAGTTCTGGAATCATGTAGGTGTCACTTTCTAGACTGTTATACATTATTTACTTTGGAGTTAAAATCTGTTACTATCCTTGTTATATATTGGTAGTTGCTCCTGCTCTATTATTGCTTATAAGTAGGGATGAAAAGATTTGTTAATGTTGGTTCTTTCCATATCTCGTTTTCCCAATCTTAATTTGTTCTTCAGTTTTCTACAAGCTCAAGGCTCGGTGGTTTAGATCACAGCACAACCTGTGTCCCCTTTCATAAGATTTGGGTAAGTGCAAATTTGGGTAAGTGCAAATTTCAAAGGATGGTTGTGATTTGGTTCCATCGTGTTTTCGAAAGTGAGAATTTGATAAATTCAGGTTTAAATTGGAACTGAATCTGATTTCTCCTCTATTCCTAATTGTATTCTGCTCTGGTCAGACCTCACCTGGAGTATTGTGTCCAGTTCTGGGCACCACAGTTCAAGAAGGACACTGACAAACTGGAACGTGTCCAGAGGAGGGCAACCAAAATGGTCAAAGGCCTGGAAACGATGCCTTATGAGGAACGGCTAAGGGAGCTGGGTATGTTTAGCCTGGAGAAGAGGAGGTTAAGGGGTGATATGATAGCCATGTTCAAATATATAAAAGGATGTCACATAGAGGAGGGAGAAAGGTTGTTTTCTGCTGCTCCAGAGAAGCGGACACGGAGCAATGGTTCCAAACTACAAGAAAGAGGTAAAGGTAAAGGTACCCCTGCCCGTACGGGCCAGTCTTGACAGACTCTGGGGTTGGTGCGCCCATCTCACTCAAGAGGCCGGGGGCCAGCGCTGTCCGGAGACACTTCCGGGTCACGTGGCCAGCGTGACAAGCTGCATCTGGCGAGCCAGCGCAGCACACGGAAACGCTGTTTACCTTCCCGCCAGTAAGCGGTCCCTATTTATCTACTTGCACCCAGGGGTGCTTTCGAACTGCTAGGTGGGCAGGCGCTGGGACCGAGCAGCGGGAGCACACCCCGCCACGGGGATTCGAACCGCCGACCTTTCAATCGGCAAGCCCTAGGCGCTGAGGCTTTTACCCACAGCGCCACCCGCGAAGATTCCACCTAAACATTAGGAAGAACTTCCTGACAGTAAGAGCTGTTCGACAGTGGAATTTGCTGCCAATGAGTGTGGTGGAGTCTCCTTCTTTGGAGGTCTTTAAGCAGAGGCTTGACAACCATATGTCAGGAGTGCTCTGATGGTGTTTCCTGCTTGGCAGGGGGTTGGACTCGATGGCCCTTGTGGTCTCTTCCAACTCTATGATTCTATGATTCTATGATTCTAACTGATAAATGCTTTGAGAGAAACAAGGATGCAGAGATTACAAATGGCAATCTATGACCTGCAATTCACGGGCAGCTGCTTAGTCACAAGAGTAATGTATCTTTGAGAGGTTAGAAAATGCCTCTTTGAGAGGTTAGAAAACAAAACAGCATTTGGGGTTGTTGTTTTTAACAATACATTTCAGTTAGTCTCATGACTTTGGGGGAAATCCTGCTGCTGCTGAAGTAAATGCTCAGCTACAACATGATTTTGTAGGAAATAGCTCTGCAGGCTCAGGTTTAAAACTAACCTGGTCTTGTGATCTTTGTCTCCAGCAGCTTAGTGTTAATGGACTAGAACACTAAAACTCCAGCTAGTGATAGGTTGTAAAATATCCTTATTTGAATTGGAACAAAATTCCCTATTGGATTATGTGTGTGTGAGAGAGAGAAGGCGTTGAAGGTCCTCAAACCCAAAAAGTCATTTGAATAGAGCAAAGCCTCAAACCAAATAAATATCCACAACCCTATTTAGATGCATGCATAAGGATGATGGAGAGATGCCAAATAACAGCAATGGGGATAGGTGGAAATTAGAATTTTGGAAGTATTTAATGGTAAGCATATGTGGCCATTCTGGAAATATTTCTGCAGAGAAGTTATTTGCATTTCTTTAAATTGCATAAACATTACCATTTATTGACTTTCTGGTTTAATTGGCAAAGAAAGTGGAATAATGAGATGGTTTTAAAGGCTTGATTCTAAATTTATACTTGGTAGTAAGTCTCACAGGGTGGGACCAATAAATATGTTTTAGACTGCAGCCATAAGAGATTAATGCTTTTGATACGCTTTTCCTTCTGTTTGCTCCCAGTTGATATGAGGCAGCAGCCAACAGCATTCTACTTTATAGCAGTATGTCATTTTGGCCTTGTAAAAGCTCCCCTATGCCCCAGATTCAATCAGAAAACAAATCCACAATTGAAATACGTTTTTTATTCATGTCCAATGACAATTGATAAAGATTCTCTGCTACTACAAAGTGATTTTGTGCTAATATCAGACAACTTAAGCATGATACAGAATATCGCACAATATCCTTCTAATGTGCAAGTTACCACATGCCTTTTCGAAGTCTCATAAATCATACGCAAATTATAGAACAGATGAAAGCAAGAAAAAGCTTTTATTTACCCCTGATATTTCAGGCTGAGATTGCAAAGCTGCTAACTTTACAATGTTTATATGGTTGTTCCTGTCATTTAAACAATTTATTTTAAGATTTACTTGTGATCGTCCAAAATCTGATGGTAGGCAATATTCCTAACCAAACGTTGCTTAGTAGTTTTCAACTGTTTGGATTTAACGTACCCAGCAATCTTGTGCTAATTCTGGGGAACATATGAACACTGAAAATAGTAGGAGGCACTTGGATGTTCCAAAGGGCTTGTTAATGGCTTTTCATCCTGATGTACAAACTATGGCTACATTAGATGGGCATTAACTTGTGAATACACACTGCTAGTAATAACCCCCAAGAGAGTACAAATCATTATATTTTTAAAGCTATTTGATGATGTATTCCTTCCTGTGTGATTCCATTTCACCCCAGTACCCCATTAATACATTCAGAATGTTAAATGTGGGTGGGGGTTGCAGCAAAGTTGAAAGCAACAGACATACTCCTGCTAAAGTGTTTTTTTCCCTTAAGCTTTCTGATTTCATTCAAGCATGTGCCTAACTCCCCCACTGAAATCAGTGAAATTAAAGGTGCTTAATTTTGATTGGATTGCATCCTACCTTTGCAACACCAAGTAAAGATAAGGGAGAGCAGAATGGCTGTGATCTGCTACAGGAAACATACTATACAGTACTATTTTACACTGAATAGTGCATTGAAACACAACTAGATTACGGAAATTATATGCAGGGTATGTTTGCAGAATGAGACAAGAGTTATTGTCAGAGCAACTGCAAAAAAATGACCAGGAAGGGATCTGCAAATTCTGTAAAACATTTTGCTAGCAAGGGCTAACAGGTACATTATCATAGTACCTGAGGGCATAGAATCAGCCAGTCATGTACCACTGTAAGTTTCTAGCTCCAATGTTTAGATGCAAAAACAATGCCCAGGCATGGGTGGCTACATATATGTTATGACAAGCTTGACTTGTCAATCTCCTGATACCACTGCTTGAGTAATAAGGACCCGTCTTATGCCTCTGACTAAGTTGTTTTAAACTGTTTTTTTAATATTGTGCTTTAATTGTTGCAACTGGGACCTTAGAGTGGAGGGGTGGGCAAATAATAATAATTAGTAATAATAACAATAACATTTTGTTGGCACAACAGTTTATATACCCCACCCTAAACATTTATTTTTCAGATCAGCAATCTTTGGTTATGCTTAAAAGGAGATAAAACCCTGCTCAGCTGAAGCAGTACAGTGCAGGAGGCCTGAAAATAAACACCAACTGGAGAGACAGTAGAAAATACATCAGCTGCATATAATTGGATTGTATATTTATGATGGTAATTCCTTTCCGTTTACTCCAAGGTCATCCAAAGGTTGAACAACTGAATGACTTATTTACAGTTTATGTTATCATTAATATATCTCTTCGAATGTGTGACAACTTCAATAGGATATTTTGCTATGTCACAAAGTCGAAGCACTGGAGGCAGATGAGGCCTTTAGAAATATGAGTTGGGGGGAATCCACAGATCCCAAAGCTGACCCTCGTTTTACTCCAAGGAAGCTTGCTCTGTGCCCCCCAAAACAGAGGATTCACACTCTTCAGTTAGGTAACCAGAATTCACACCTCCATTATTTCTCTACCCTCATAATTCATTCCCATTTGCTCTCAATGAATGAATGGGTGAAAAGGCAGGATATGCTATTTAGGTGCTCAGACTTCTATTCAGGTAACAGCCTTCTTCTTTGTGAGATTGTCCCAGATGCTGTACAGTCTGACCTTGCCCTAGCCACCTGAACATGCTGTGCACTATTCACTGTAAGCTTCTGATCCCTGTTCAATCTTCTCCAAGCTCTGTGTGGGCAAATACTCTGGCTGCAACAAGGAAAATTGGGGAAGCAGCCATTTCTGGCAATAATTTTATAATAATCTATTTCAGGGATGGAGATCAATGAATCATCTAGCTGTTGCCATCCCTATCTCTGCAACAGATGAATAGATGCTGACTACGGTGGATGGGAATTGGAGTCCAACAACATATAGAGCAGCACAGATTCCCCATTCTTGATCTACTGCCTCCTGTGCAAGCCTTCTATTTAGCATGAGAGATATACAGAAAACATCACTTTCTCTTGATTAGAAATACAATTCACAACCCATATCTTTGAGCATGTCTGACACTTCTTATGGGGGTTGACAGACAGACAAGGGGCTGAAAAAATACATGACTAATTCAGAATAATTCCCTCCCCCCCTTGAAAAGCAGCAACAATGGAAAATTATTGACCTTTCTTGATTAGATAACGCTTATGTTGGAGCCGAGGGCTAAATGAACAGGAAAAGTACACAGGGTGCATATAACATTTATAACTAGTCATACAGCACTTTCTCAACATGGATGGAAGACTTAAGTTTCCGTAGCTCGAATATACTATGATGTATTATTTCTGCGTTCCTGCAGCTGTCTTGGTAAATTGGAGACCACAGACTAGAGGTTAAAAATCCAGCGAGGAGTCTGGACTAGAATGAGATTCATGGAATGCAGGATTCAGTGAAGATTAGAATTCTTGAAAGCAAGGGAGGTTGGTGGTAGAATTTTCAGGACCCCGGACAGAGCTCAGCTTCAGGGCTCTCAACACTTTCGTTCTCAAGTGATCCATTTTATGTTCCCAGAGACTGACTACACACCTTTCAGGTTCTACTTCCCTGCTGAGGTCAGAGCCTTCCCCACCTAGAGCCTAGCATTCTGTCAACTTTCCACAAGCAGCCACCTTGCCTACATTGTCACACTAGCACTGCAGAGTGCAAAAGGTCCTTGGCAGGGAGTATGCTGGCTCTTTGATGGTAATAGGCTCAAGGACTGCAGTTTCTGGGGACCTAGGAGTGGAGGTCGTAGCGATATCTAGTTCTTAAACCCTATGTCTCCTCGGTCAGCAACAATGGCACCTCAGTCTATGTGTCTGGGTCACTGCTGATCTTGGGATCATGACAGAAGCCAAGAGGCAGCTTTTACAGCTTCTCTTCCTGACATCATATGGAATCCACACAGGGAAAGCCATGGTAATTTTATTGTCCCAAACCTTGTTGCAGTCTAGAGAAGTGTGTTTCAATAGAGTACAAGCTTAATCAAATCAATCCCGAATTTCTAGCTGAGGCAAGTGTTTCGTGACTGTTTTTGCTCATGGCAGCAGGAACAATTAAATGGGATGCAATGGCATCTATGATTATTAAGAGGCAAACTGGCAGAGGAAGAAAGGCTTATTTCTAGCTTCCTCTCCTCAATTTCTGCTTTAAAAGTAACATACTTGCAGTGCACCAGAGTTATTAAATGGACCAAAGCAATGACAACATCAGTCAAGGACAAAGCTAAGAGAGAGTGTTCTCAGTGTCTTCATGCCATGGAAACAACCACCTTTTCCCACATTCCTAACTAATGGCTTCTCTGTCAAGCCAATATTGATGAAAAGGGAATATTTTTCTATGTTTTACACAGACTGATATTAGTCTCTCACTAAGATTGCTTGGATTAGGGATGGAGCAGAACGGCATTCAGTCTGATTTGAAGCATTCATTCTATTCCCAGTGGTGTTGCTGGTTTGCTTCCCAGTATTTGGAAATTTGTTAAGTCTTTTCTGACCTGGACCAATCTGTACAAACTAATAATGACAATAAAATGATGCCCAGAACCTAGTATTATTTTCTTTGCATATGAAGGCAAAAACCTGCTGCTTCTAAAACAAGGATAAATAAAAGCTCCTCTGCCATTATACCATTTGGTGGTATATAGCTCACAAATATCTCAGGGAGAAGGAGAGACCAATCTCTCCAAGATCTCAGTCCCATTTAGCATGCAGCTCGAAGGGCTAACTCTGCAGTGGCATTTCAATCACCAACACTATTTTTTCTCTGAGACTGAAGCCCATTAGTGTTCTAAACTGGAGTACTTCCCCAATGCTCGGTTGAAGCAAGCACTTTGCTGACAGTTAGGGGCATAATAAATCTTACCACAAAACTCAGGCTGATATTCTCTTAGATGATTAAATAGTTAGGGCCCAGGGAAAAAAATGACACAATTCAAGGGTTGCTTTTAACCCAGCTAACACATAAAAAATGAAAAGGGGCAGTATATCTCATACCTCCCCCTTCTTTCCATCATCACCCCCCAAGAAGAATATGAAGTGCTGTCCCCATATTATAGCCTAATGCATAATTCAAAAAGCCAACTGTATTTAGGAGCAGACAGGCAGCTTCGCCTACCTTCAGAATGTCAAGCAGCATATGTCTGATCTGAAGGCTTTTGAGTCACGTTTGTCTAGCACTGTTTGGAAAAATAAATGAAGCACAAATCCTGCAATACAGATTTATTCATTTTTATATCCCACCCTTCTTCCCAAACAGGATCACATGATGGCTAACATAAAACACTACACTAATCTTGAAAAATAAAAATAAAACGTCCTCAAAAACAACAGGAAAAAAATACCCCCATAGCATCAATCTCTCCTCAAAAGACTGGGCAAATGGGTGAGTTTTCACATTGCACCTGAACATAGCTGGAGTGGGAAACTACCTGATTTTACCTGGGAGGGAGTTCCATAGGCAGAATCTCTCCCAATGATTCCAAAGTCTGGGTCAGAAGGTACTGAAAAAGTGCTCCTTCATGTAATTCGTTCTATGTAACAGAACTGCGGTGATAGTTTACATTCCAAAACTTTATTAGCCTCCAGCTAGGCATTTGTGGTGGGACGCAGGTGGCGCTGTGGTCTAAACCACTGAGATTCTTAGGCTTGCCAATCGGAAGGTCGGCGGTTCAAATCCCTGCAACGGGGTGAGCTCCCATTGTTCAGTCCCAGCTCCTGCCAACCTAGCAGTTCAAAAGCACGTCAAAGTGCAAGTAGATAAATAGGGACCGCTCCGGCAGGAAGGTAAACGGCGTTTCCGTGTGCTGCTCTGGTTTCACCAGAAGCGGCTTAGTCATACTGGCCACATGACCCAGAAAAACTGTCTGCGGAGAAACGTTGGCTCCCTTGTCCAGTAAAGCAAGATGAGAACCGCAACCCCAGAGTCGTTTGCAACTGGACTTAACTGTCAGGGGCCCTTTACCTTTTTACTCATTTGTGAACAAAGGACAATTCCTAGTTGCGTTTCAGCATTGTTTTCAATGACTGTTACTCTTAACTGACACCTTTCCCATGAAAGTTCATCTGAAAAGATTTTTCCAGAACCCTTCGGTATTTCATTCATGTTTCTTGAACGCCTTTCTTAATCATAGTGCCACTAATTGTGCTTTAAAACTAACCAAGTCAATTGAGACTGCAGGAGGCTTGGGGAGAGAAGAACAATTGTGAGATCAATTACCCTTGTAGGCTGTGCATTAAAATTAAGCAGGATAAAAGCATTTGAGCTCATTTTCCGGCTGGATTGCAGGTTTTTCTCTCTCTAAAAGTAAACTGGTAACAAATGAAATGAAGGGGTGTTTATGCTGCTCTTCATGAATAGTGAATGTCTGTGCTGGCGCTACTGTCAGTCACAGTATTGTCTCACTATTTAAGAAGGAAGTTGCATATTGTATGACAGTATTGACATGATGGCTAATATAAAACAGTATGTTTTAGGACCCACATTTAATTGGAAAATTGAGGATTAATGCAGAAAATGCCTAAGGTGGAATCACTCATTCCAAAGTACCCATAGGCAAAAAAATCCCCTCATATTTTCTTTTTCTATATACACTGAGCTTTTTTAAAATAAAAAAGTAGTAAGGGGGAGCAGTCAAACTTGTAATTGCCCAGCCTCTAGTTCTCAAGCAGTGCAGTCCAGAATATATTGTTTGTGCAAAATAGCCTGCGCTAGCTTAAAACGAGATGTGCACAATGTAAGGTTTGTGGGCAAACCTCTTGGATAATTCCAAATGGAGAAAATGGGGGTATACGAAAAGTGTGATGCGAGCAAAGAGAAAAAAGATTAGGTTAACAGATGGGAATGCGTAGGGACTGAGCACATTGGCTATATAGCATAGTGAAAAAGAAGGCTGATCGCCGAAGAATTGATGCTTTTGAATTATGGTGCTGGAGGAGACTCTTGAGAGTCCCATGGACTGCAAGAAGATCAAACCTATCCATTCTGAAGGAAATCAGCCCTGAGTGCTCACTGGAAGGACAGATCCTGAAGCTGAGGCTCCAATACTTTGGCCACCTCATGAGAAGAGAAGACTTCCTGGAAAAGAAGGGGACGACAGAGGACAAGATGGCTGGACAGTGTTCTCGAAGCTACCAGCATGAGTTTGACCAAACTGCGGGAGGCAGTGGAAGACAGGAATGCCTGGCGTGCTCTGGTCCATGGGGTCATGAAGAGTCAGACACGACTAAACAACTAAACAACAACAATAGTGAAAAATGCTATGATCACAGAGAACCTGACCAAAAGAACCTGTGGTGGTACATGGACAGAAGGGTGGGGTAGCAGAGCCTGAGCTGGAACCCAGATCAGTACTATTCACTAAATGCCAAGCTCCACCAGCATTCCTCCAGTTTATAAAATACAAGCCAACCCCCCCCCCCCCGCCCAAATCAATCATCTCTGTATATGAATGAAACAAGGGAACTTATAAAGCTGCTTTACAATGAGAGAGATCAATGGACCACCTAGCCCTATGCGGTTGACACTGAAGAGCAATTTTCCACCAGGACTCTCTCTCTGGAGATGCTGGGGCTGCATGAAAGGATGTGCTGTGCCACTGAGCTATGGGCCTCCCCCAAAATGTTTTCAAATTGTAGTTGCAGTCCTACTGATTGACACATAGGCTCTAAAATAGTGCAGATTATATATTTTATCCCTTCCTCCTTCAAACAGGAAATAACTTGGTGAAACCAAAAAGATTCTATCCTACCGTTATCAATACAGCTAAGAAATCCAACTAAAGTTATTTTCTAAATCTATTTTTGATTCAAACAATTCTCTGATATCCAGCATATCATGCTACGTATCCCCCAATTAATAGTGGTAGTAATATACAGTAGTACCTCAGGTTAAGAACTTAATTTGTTCTGGAGGTCCGTTCTTAACCTGAAACTGTTCTTAACCTGAGGTACCACTTTAGCTAATGGGGCCTCCCGCTGCCGCCGCACGATTTCTGTTCTCATCCTGAAGCAAAGTTCTTAACCCAAGGTACTATTTCCGGGTTAGCGGGGTCTGTAACCTGAAGTGTCTGTAACCTGAAGCGCCTGTAACATGAGGTACCACTGTATAGCTGTAGATGCAGAGAAACCATCAGGAATCTTAACTATAGTCATTTAAGCAACTACATTACCTCCTGCCCTCTTTTTGAGCATTAATGATCTATCTTTCCTTCTTATGAGAAAATGGCACAATGCATCATAATGTTAATGAAGTTCATGAGCTTAACTCTCCACTCCGCAAATGCTGCTATATTTTCTGTTTCACGCCCCAGCATGCTCTTAACTGGGTACTTGATGCAGGAGGTGGTGTGATGTGGGAAAAGCTTGATCAGATTGAAACCATCAAATTCCATGTATATCCCTACTCTTGAAGGTGGTATCTGTTTTATCACTTTGGGCTTCAGCTACTGCAGTGTCAGGTACTGAGATATATCATCTAACCTGCACAGCTAACTATGTCAATATTCAGCTCTGACTTTTTGTTGTTGTTTGAACTGCATCCAACAAATCAATTTCTAAAACAGAGTCAAAATAAAAATAAAAATCAGAGTCAAATACCCTGGGGAAATCGCAGATGACATCTGAAAGTATAGGTGAGTTTTCTAGGTAGCAAGAAAACTTGCTTTTTGCGTACATTTTGACCACAAAGGTACAAAATGTTACTAACCCACATCCCCCCCCTTGCACATCTGCCATTCTTGTCTATGTTGAGTATTTGGGGCTTAAACTAAAGTAAAACAACATGATAATCAATGATCAGGAAAATGGGCATTTAAAAGCATGAATGAAAGTTTCAAATATTTTTGCCTCATGACCTTCATCACACACACACACACACACACACACACACACACACATTATAATATAACACAAGTTTTACCTCAATACATGTTAATTATATTCCATACCCCAATGACAGCAAATTATATATATATATATATATATATATATATATATATATATATATATATATATTCATATTCTGTGGCCTTTTAATGTTGAAAATTACTAGCAATACTTTCGTGTTATTGTTCCCATTTTTATTAACACAAAGAGGGATCTATACATCAATTCTCAGTTAACTAGCATTGAAAAATACTTTGTGCTAACATATTGATTGCTTCTTTGGTCCTGAAATACTGCTTCTCTTTAAACATAATGGAATATACCTATAGCCATAGATCACTAAAATTACACGGATGAAGGATCTACAAATTGGGAATATTGTTATTGATATCTTGCAAAATTCTATTAGCAATGAAACTAAGTTGATTCCCTGCAAGGTACTAAAGTAATGTCAGGGCTTGGAATGTTCTGACAGAGGAGATATGAAGGAAATATAATGATGTAATGACAGAGGGGGATGGTATTGTAATGGAGGGTGAATTCCTTTTCCTGGTGCTCAATAAATCATGTGTTATAGCTGGAACTTCATTAGTGATGGTGTGTGAGAAAAGAAACTAAAGTTTATTTGGTACTACAAAATGATTCTCCATGCACCTTGCTGAATCTAGGCTAGAAGAAAGAGACAGTGTTAGGTGATGCCTGATGGATGAGCGTTTTATCTTTCCCTCCACACAGTAAAAAATAGCATGGGAAACATAATATTATCACATACTATGCTACCTGAGGAAGTCAACCACAGTGGAAAGGGGTGGTGGTGTAAAACTAGGGCTGGTTTTGTGTCTGATGCAAATAGCTTCTGATAGTTTAACAGATTGTCAGGATGTTTGTGTGCCAGATCCTCAGTTCAGGTTTCTCTGGATCCCTTCTCCCATTCTCCAATCCAGAGCTTACTTCTTCTAAATTCCAGTGTTCTTCTTTTTCCTCTTTTCAGTATATTTGTGTGGTATTTTAGCATCTACATAAAACTGATCAGGAAGGCTGCCTGGACTTTTGTGTCATCGTATGCAGATAATCATCTGCCTCTCCATCACAATCCAAGGAAAATGTTCATTTTTAAAAATAGCTGTTTGGTGTCAGTAATGGATGTGTTGTCTCTGGATAAGACAGAAAAGCTCCTGATCAGTAGAAATGTACTTCAAAGAATTGGAATTTATTGTGTTTTGGATGGATTGCATTTTTTAAGAATCAACTTTATCGTTTGTGTGTATTCCTGAATGAACTCCTACAAGTTTGGAACTGGCCAGAATACTTTGGCAGTGGCCCGAACACTTTTGTCCATCTGAGGCTGCTGTAGCAACTACATCATTCCTAGAGGTGTTATCTTTTGTCATGATGGAGATGACTTTGACGGCTGCTCAGAAACTTAGGCTGGTTCAGAATGCTGCAGCACAGCTGCTGACTGGCATCACCAGTTTTAGGAAGGAGGTTAACTTTAATTTTGCACTATAAAAGGTAAAGGGACCCCTGACCATTAGGTCCAGTCGTGACCAACTCTGGGGCTGCGTGCTGTTCTCGCTCTATAGGCCGCAGGGGCCGGCGTTTGTCCGCAGACAGCTTCCGGGTCATGTGGCCAGCATGACTAAGCTGCTTCTGGCGAACCAGAGCAGCACACGGAAACGCTGTTTACCTTCCCGCCCTATTTATCTACTTGCACTTTGATGTACTTTCAAACTGCTAGGTTGGCAGGAGCTGGGACCGAGCAACGGGAGCTCACCCCGTTGTGGGGATTCGAACCGTGACCTTCTGATTGGCAAATCCTAGGCTCTGTGGTTTAACCCACAGTGCCACCCACGTCCCATTTTGCACTATACTTATGTATTATTTCCTGGATTATTTCCTTTTGTAATATTTAATTTATTCTATATTTTTAAATTGTTTTGTCATATTTGAATGTATTGGTAAATTCTGTACACTGTTTTTTTCTCCCCCACCTCACTCTTTTATATTTTGATAACTAGATGTTTGTTGTAAGCTGCTTTGGGGAGAGCTCACTATGGAAAGGCAAACAAGCAAAAACAAAAAACCTAAGCCAAAACAATTAAATATGCATTTTAATCTGAATATGTTTTTAGCTGGTTACCATTGTCTGACTTTTTGTCTACATTTAACTTGGTAGTCAATATTTTTACTGTGTTATTGCTTACTACATTCATTGTAATATTGGTTGTTTTTATTGTTGTTAGCTGCCATTGCCATTTTACATGAAAATGCAGGATTTAATATTCAATAAATAAAATAAATAAACATTGAATAGCTTATTCTAATGTTATACAAAATTATATGCATTTTCAAATAAATGTACATATACACAAGTGGCATTTAATAGGCAATAGCCAAAATGTGATGTGCATATATTAGCTTGGCTTCTGCTGCTGGGAATCTGCCGAATATCATCATATTTGAATATTTGTGACCGTCCACATGTTGGATTACTAAATGGTACCTAGAATGATTTGCTAAATGAACAGAATGTTTTAATTCATCCTGCATCTCTGATGCATTCACCAAATATGCCTTCTCTTTTCTAATGTTCTTTTAACTAAGTAATCAAGCTAAATGTACATCATTCACAATTTATTCCTCCCCCTGGAAGTCAGGCCTCTATAAAAGCATCGCTTTGCACATCTGGTAAAGTCACCAGGAGCTTACACTGTCTAATTGTGGTTAAAGGATATACAACAAATTTGTGAAGTCAATAACACCAGTTTTGCATGAATGACAGTTAATTAAAAACTGGGTGGGGTGGGAAAGATTAATAGAAGTCTTACAAAGAAAAGTGAGAAATCTCATTTCTCGGATATTTAGCACAGAATAGAAATCACATTTCAAAAAGAAGTCAATTAACTCAAGAGTTTTAAGGTCATAAATTATCTTTTATTGGCTTCTGCCTGAAGGAAGAGTCTGAGAGATGTAGCCAGGCTTAGGGAGTGCAGGGAGCCTTCCTTGGAACACCAAGTTTGTTGCCTGGGCTCTGTCCGTGGTCCTGAAAGTCCTACCACCAACCTCCCTTACTTTCAGGATTTGGAATCCTGACTAAATTCTGCCTGTCTTCTCATTTTGGTCCAGATTTCCAAAATTCCGACCTGCCTATGAACTCATGATTATCATTGCAATCATCACCATCAGATTTCTTACCTGCCCTTCACTATAAGGTGAGAATAATGCAAAAATACAATACTAAAATTAATTAAAACAAATTATAGTCAAACTAATGGGGTGGGCTGTAAAATACAGCAATCCCTCATTTTATGCACATTTGTCTTGCATGATTTCCATCACACATGACTGAAGGCAGGCTGGTTGAAATTGTGCAAGTCCCCAGCAAGGTGGAGAGCTTAAAAGCTCTTATCATGCTGGGTTTACCCAGCAAGGTGGAGAGCTTTTAAGCCCTCTGCCTTGCTTGCTGGGCAAGGCCCACTCAGTGTACTGGATCTGTGAGCGCTGAGAATGCTCCCACTCTCCCCTTCACCTGTCCGTCATGGGGAAGCTATAAGAGTTTGGGTATACACAATTTTCATGTAATACATGGAACAGAACCCCTGTGTAAGCTGCATATACATCTCAGAAGTTAAATGTGGCAAGTCTTCTGCATGCGACAAAAACTGCATAATGAGGATGCTAGCTGTACCTCTGTACCTCCACAGCTTAGGGACTGCCATTTTTTTAATGGGGAAAAAAATCCCTCACTTTCAAAATACCATCTTTGTCAGCAGTCTAACTTAGCTGTTGTGAAAAAACTGTAAACATCACAGCAGAGACCTAGTTCTAGTACCTTTATGTAGATTTCAGCTAAGACCTTAGAAAAATCAAGCCATTTTAAGACGCTGGGTTTGTGTGGTTGAGAAACATTTGCATATACCTGGTGCCTTCTATTCCCCTTTGATGTGTCTCATCATCAGAATTAATTGACTGGTGAAAGAGTAACAGCAAAGACTCTAATCAGAGCTGGGATTTGTTTTGCATGTCGCATGCCACTGCATACTACATGAATGAGCCATTGCTGGTTTCCCTTTATCTCAAAAATGATCTGCTACTAAATGATTGAAAACCATATCCCATGAATCACCAATGTACAAATTGTTGAGAAAAAGTCATATACAGTTAGTAGAAGAGGAAAAAATATTATAAAGTATGAAAGATCATTAATGTAGTGTCAGTAAAACTGAAGATTAATGTCTGTCTATGTCTATTTTGTGGGGCCTATTTCACAAGGGGACATCAATTTCTTAGATGCTGTTTATCTAATGATGTCAATATGCCTTACTGGGCACCAATATCTTTGTCAACAAGTGGCTAAGTTAAAATACTGTGAATTGTTGATGGCAAAATTTCCAGGATGAGATATGAGCCGATGTAACATATTACAAGCAACTACCATTATCAGTAACTGGCAAAATGTGCAGTCGTATCAAGGCCTATATTTACTTTCTCCAATGTAAGAAAACAGAAGCTTAAGAGACCTACTAACCTAGCTTGTGTAACAGTATTTCCCCCTGTCTCCCCATGCACACACCTCCCCAGTATCTGCTCAAAAGTGTTGGGGAAAACCCAGAAGAGATTTAAGGGGTGCATGGAGGGATGGGGGGGGGGGAAGAGACCATTCTGTTGCACAAGCAGAACTCCGTGTACTGATGAAATGTTGCCTTATTGCCACACTGGATTCCACCCCTTGCTAATGTGGTTGTCAGTGACTTATATCTGCACTCTATTTTGGCCTGAACTGCCTACTAGTGGATTTTTTTTATTTTTTTTTTGGTAATCATAGGAGTAAATTAGACACCCATCAAGAGTCTGCATCAGGGGTTTCCATACTTGGGGGGCTTATTTGCAAACCAGATACTGTCCTGGGCATGACACCAACACCACAACCTATTCTCTATTGGCTTCCAAAGAAAGCTTCTTTCAAATCTAATTTCATCAGGAGCAGTGTGGTGTAGTGGTTAAGAGTGGTAGACTCCTAATCTGGTGAACCGGGTTCAAGTCTCCGCTCCTCCACATGCAGCTGCTGGGTGACCTTGGGCTAGTCACACTTCTTTGAAGTCTCTCAGCCTCACTCACCTTACAGGGTGTTTGTTGTGGGGGATGAAGGGAAAGGAGAATGTTAGCCGCTTTGAGACTCCTGCGGGTAGTGATAAAGTGGGATATCAAATCCAAACTCTTCTTAAAGAAGGCCTCTGTGAACCCTTGTACATCTGTGGCTATCACACTGGTGACCTACTTTTTGTGGAAAACAAGTCTTGGTCCCATTACTACGTATAAGAATTCATATGCAGGCTGGATGTGTCTGCACTGCTCTGCAAGTCAAGTGGCCAACTATCATGCATTACATACAAACATACCCCAAGCAAATCAGTTGTCATAGACCTCAACCATTCAAGATAATCCATTGGATAGCCTTTAGGAATTTAGCAGCAGTCAAGAGCTAACTGAAGCATCAGTCAATATGCAATTGGCTTGTGAGAGCACAGGGAGTAAAACCAAAAACCAGGCTACTGCAGCAATGAGGATGATCATGGGATGGTGACAAAACTTGTGAACAAAGCTTGTTTTATGTGTATATATATATATATATGCTGACTAGAAATAGTTGCCAGTTTCCTACAATTACATACATGGTTTGTGAACAAATATTTAACTTTTGCTGACCTCTGATATTCATCATTCATTATGCTGTGCTGGTGCTAGATATAGTATAAGAATAGTTGCAGGATAGATAGAACAAGGCAAGCACAATTACCAAAGCATTATTCAGCTGTATCCAGAAACTACATTGCTCCTAACATCACATGTACTAACCCTCAGTGATTTATGGAATAGTGAAGTTATTTCCCCTTCAATTCCCACTCCCCCATCTCGTCCATCAATGAGGCCATACTAAGGAATGGGTGGGGCCAAACCTGCTTTCCAAGCTTGGTTGAGCCTTGTTATCCCAAATTCATATGGACTCCAGGAGCCTGTATAGCCGGGTTCTATCTCTTTCTATAGATACATGCTCCACTGCTGAACCAGCTGGTTCACTGCATCAGTATTGATTCCGAGTTAGGTTTCTGCAGCAAAATCTATTGCATTTCCATTAGCAAGACTGCAAATGTTCAAAGCATAAAAGCTTCCATTTATATCTTTCTAGCTGCATACTGCGGAATAAATGCACAGCTACACATCAACTTGAAACATTGCCCTATTGGAAACACCATTTTGCCTTGCTGTCAGCTGTTGGGAAAGACTCTTTTTTTCTGTTCCAAAATAAAAATGACTGTATTGCAAACCGAAGGGAAATTCATCCGTACATATCTGCAATGCACAAAAGCAAATAAAGCATCACTAAAACAACGAAAAAGGATAATTGATGGCAGCTATTTCTAGTAAATTTCTAAATGGGAGTGGGGTATAATGACACTTTGAATGCTATCATATGACACGTGTGTATACAGTATCACCTAGTTATTCAAAATGGCATAGTACAATTTTTTGCCATCAGCTGGGTAACTGCAATATTATTAATTTACTCTGCTGCTACTAATACAAGGAATTTAAGATACTTATCGTTCTGATATGTGACACCTTCTTCCAAAATATGCATGCACACCTGGCTATTTCACTCAAGGTCACACATATACATATATACATATATACATATATACATATATACAAGGTTATACATATATGATCTAGAAAGCGAGGATTCCAGTTTTCAGAAGTGATTTAGATATGTTGAAGCCTTTCTATTTATAGAAAGGCTCACACAGAGGCTGTGTAGTTAGGCATTTGCTTACTTGATTTTTGCAGGTTCAAGTCTAATTTTGACTATATGCCTAAATTTGAAGTTTGTGTGTGCATCACAGACTCTGCCTTTCCTGAATCTTGTGTGGAGGGTTAAGGAAGAGACAGTCAATGCACAACTTCTGTAACAGTATGGAAGGGATATTTCTTTTTCTTCCTTCCTGACTTAAGACTGTTCTCTGGGGACTTAGTGCAAGACGGAGAACAGCTGCCATTTGTTCTGTACAATGAAAAGGCAGAAAAATGATAATGACAGCTGCCCATTCTAATTCTCTCCTGGTCTTTTGGGAGTTGGGTGATGGTAACAGGGGTGTAGCTGGAGAAGAAAAAGGGGACTGTGGGTGATGGAGGATGAGCCCAGGGGAAATAGATGAAAGGACAGCCATACCCTCAATTCATATTTACCAGACTGCTTTTATTTCCTCTTTTATGTTTTCATTTTTTACTCCCAGGAGATCAACTAGGCCCACATGTCACACCCCACCTTTTTAAACAATTAAGCATTAGTAGAATTTAAATATATACAAATATAAGATCACATACAGATGTTACAATGAAAACATCACAGCACCAGCCCTTGTCATACCAATTCACTTGCATTTGACTTTTACTGCAGTGAAGATACTTGTGAAAGGATGGCAAGGCAATGTAGGATGGCACACAGACACTGAACTATCAAGTGTTATTTCCCCACCTTTTAACAAAGTTTAAACTTTAAAGCAACTAACAATATTATTATACAACAGAACAGAACACACTGTATTATGCTAACCTGGACCTTGCTAGGTTCGCAGAACCATTAACTACAGCAAACATCAAGCAAAATGGATGAAAAGTTCAAGTCTGTGATACTATGTGTAGGTTTGCTGGAAGTTTGTGCTAGGTGTCATTGACCATCATGTGAGACCTTGGCATCTTGGATGAGAAGAAGACTAAAGATAACATAAAGATATGAGAAGAATGGAACAAGAGTGCTGCAATGGACACGGAATTATAAACATTGTTGGAATGCTCCAAATTAATGTGATGGAAAAACAGGGGTCCCAGTTATTACCCCCCCCCCGACAGATTACAGCAATCCATAGTCAACAAAATCAATGGAAATGATGGAAAATTGCATCTTCCTTGTCCAGTTTCTTATTGATACATAATGTTGAGTAAATATCACAGTCTCTCTGCTTGCTGTCTATCCAACTTCGCTTTATTTGCTTTCACCCAGCTGAAAGCCAAAGGATCTTGACCCACAGCCCTAGATGGGCAACTATTAACTTTATTCCCGAATGCTAGTATGCTAGGAAACTTACCAATTCTGTTTTACAACTAGATAGAGGGGCTGGAGGAAGTTAGAAGGCGATGTTAATTGCTCTAATTGATTGCTTTGTCAATGCAATTAGTACGGTACTAATGCAATTAGTACCTGTAGGCTTCTGAGCCTAATTCAAAGTGGTGGTTTTGACTTTTAAAGCTCTTTATGCCTCAAGACCCCAATATTTTAAAGACCCTACCCAGAGTCATAGATCAACTTCTGAGGCCCTTCTCCAGGTCCCTACTCTGAGGGAGGCTTGAATGATAATGTTAAAGGAGAGAGCCTTTTCAGCTGTGGCTCTACTTCTGTGGAATGTTCTTCCCGTTGTGATCCACCTGGCACCTTCATGAACATCATTTTGGCAGCAAGTAAAGATTTACCTTTCCCCCTGGCAATTTGATGGACTGAGCTGATTATTTTCTATTGATACTGTCCTGCAAATTTTCTATAGCTGTTATGGGAGGTGCAGAGGGTTGTAAGGTGTATGGAAATTGTAATATTTTAGATGCATTTTGCTTTTGTCCCTATGGCATAATATATTTATGCTTAGAGGCCTTTCAGGTAAAAAACAACTAATGCATTTAAGTAATACACTTAAACTTATGCCACTTTTAAACTCTAATATCTTCCATAGGTACTTTAAATGCTTCAATTTATTTTTGTTTCCTAAAAAATCCTAATAAAATTATATTCTATTTGAAGGGAACAATGCATCTTAAATGATGCAGTGAACACCAATAAAGAATTTATTTGTTTCCTAGTACAATATTGAGTTTGCACTTTTTAATCACTTTTTAATCACTGGTTTATCACCTGTTTCACTAGGTTGCCAATGAATGAATATGGAAGACCAAATGAACACTGCCATAGATCAGCACTGACACTGATTGGTTTAGTAACAGGTGACATCCACTAATCTCAGACAGACTGGCTACATGTGAGTTCGAGTCAAGGCAAAGAAAGAAAATTTCTAGATACTCTAAATGACTGTGCCCTAGAACAGTTGGTCGTGGAGCCAACCAGAGGGGTGGCGGCCCTGGACTTAATCTTGAGTGGCACCCAGGACCAGGTGTGATGTAAGTGTTGCTGAACCACTTGGGAATAGTGACCATAGTGCTATCAAAACTAATATTCAGTTAGAATGTACACCGCAGATCAAGAAATGTACCACCAGAACAAAGGTAGTCCCTAGGTGGTTAGTGAACAGAGTCCACTAACAGAGTCCACTGTTGGAGGCAAGAAGACTTCCTTTAGAAAATGTAAGTCTTATCCAAATGAGAACCAAAAGTTAATATGGCTACATTTCACACCTCCTTGGCTGACTGTCTATTCTTAAGTTATCTGGGAGTAAGACTCGCTGAAAATAAGTCACACCTGCTGCACAATGATTACCTTTAGTGTTGAGTGAGTTTTACTGCTCTCAAACTTTGTACGGTTGTGAAAAGTCACCCTTAGCTCTGTTCAAGATCCTAATTCAACTTTTTTTTTTCATCTTTACAATAAATAATCTATTTGCTTTAGATTTATTAAGTCTATTTCCCACCTACTCAAAAAGGCTCCAGGTGTGCCTAGAGCCTAGACTGGATCACAGCCATTGCTTCCTAAAACCTTGCAAGCTTAGATTTAGTTAGGCCTTCCCCAACAGTAACTTAAATAGGACTGAAGCTACCACTTTAAAAAGCACTGCTTTGTCCTTTTGCTGATCTTGCATCAAGGGGACTCTTTATGTAGGGCTGTTCCTGCTGGCCAACAGGGACACGAAGTCGTCTGATAGAAATTTTACACACACACACACACACACACACACACACACACTGTGCCTTTCTGTTATTCATTATGCATGTGCAAAGAAACAAAGAGTCAAAATCTGGCAGGTGAAAAGCCACTATCAAATATTTGGGGTGTTTGAAGCTAGTGATCAAATGTTGCACAGGAACTCCTTACAGTTCATTCAAATAGAAAATGAAAAAAGCTCAAACCTCTAATAAGCTCTAATAACAGGAAAAAATGTTGACGATATAATACAATACAGCTATTACCACAGAAATGATTGCAGCATCCTGAACATAACCATTATAGTAACGAAGGTGTTTTTGTGGGTTATGTGTAAAGCACTATTTCATCTGAGCATGATTAGTAATCATGAAACCAACTCATCTTCACAGAGAGATTGCAGGTTATGGCAAGAATATAATGTAAACCATAGATACATCATTCAGATGTGTATATGAATATGCCCTATATATGATTGCGTAAAACACTAGATTTTCTTTCCTATTTCAACAGAACCAGGGTGACATTTAATTTAGAATAGGGAAGAAAAGGGATTATTTCTATATTGAAAAAATACAAAGTGTACGGTACTAAAAGGTATGAGAGTTCTCGAGACAGCGGAGACAATTACTAGGATTGCTTCTCCCCCAGACTCCAGTACAGAGAAGAATCAATTAGCCCTTGTCAGACTATGACCTTGAAAGATAGAGCCCCAAACAGAATATGCTGAGTTGGATGAAAAGGAGAGGAGAAAATGGGATTCTGTAACCACAAAAAGTCTGGTTCAAAAATGACATGTCAGTCTCAAACTATGAACAATGACAGCACATATTTAGCCCTGAAGAAGTGCTAGTATGAAGCCTTGCAATCTTACTAGGAATAAATATCTACTTGCTTAAGTGCCCACCCGGCTCTTACAACCCACCTAGAGGATTAAATAAATAAATAAATAAATAAATAAATAAATAAAACCCTCCCTTACCCAAATGACTTGCACTGCGTGAAATAGGTAATGCACATGGTAAGTTCAGAGCCATGGCAAGTATCTTGCAGACTTGCTTCCCCATACCAATTCGAGAGGGATCTTCATAGTTCTAAAGCTTGTATTGGCTTATGCGTCTAAGTAAATATTCTTACTCAACGCAAACCGAAGACAAATCAGTTAACAAGTTCCTTACTCCTTCTGTAAATACCTATATGGAATTTAAGACTTAAAGAACAAAACAGTTGTTGCAATCCTCCAAAATTTCCTCCACCACCTCCCTTCTGCAAATGTGGGCTGAGAGGAATGCAGATAATGATTTGCTGTTAGGCCACCTCCCCCCCCCACTCCTCTCAAGAAACCCACTAGATGGGTGGGCTATGACCAAATTCTGTCTCAATTTCAAATTATTGAATTCATAAACTCTTCTCTGCTGTACAGAATGTTGCAGGCTGTGTATACGTTTGGTTTTGCTTCTTTACAGGTCTTTGTCATTTTGGTTCCTACGGGAGGCTGCTTTTTGTAAACGATGCTCAGTTTGCCAACTGCAGAGGGATGGCAACATTCTTAAGGAGACCCCCCCCCCAAAAAAAGGTGAGAAAAAAGCTTGCTCTCCCCATGCCCCCCCATCTACCTAAAATTGGTTAAGCTCAGTAAGTCAACGTGGCAAATACATGACCAATCTTTGTTATACTAATCAACTTTACTTGCTCAGCAATCCGACAGACTATCAACTCAGGTAAGTTGTGCTCCGGTCAGTATTTCTGTAATGGATTCTCATGCAAAGGATCTCTGAAGGAGCTGTAATGTTGTGCCTTTTGAATCCAGTCTCAGCAGAATAATAATAATAATAATAATAATAATAATAATAATAAAATAAATAAATAAATTTCATTTATATCCCGCCCTCCCCAGCCGAAGCCGGGCTCAGGGTGGCTAACAACACTAAAACAGTGCAACATTATAAAAACATTATTAAAATTAATTAAAATCAAAATTGATGGCAACCATAAACTAAAGTTTTGTAAAGATTGCCAAAGGAGGGAGTCAGGCTGCGCCCTGACCAAAGGCCTGGTGGAACAGCTCTGTCTTGCAGGCCCTGTGGAAAGATGTCAAGTCCTGCAGGGCCCTTGTCTCTTGTGACAGAGCGTTCCACCAGGTTGGAGCCGCAGCTGAAAAAGCCCTGGCTCTAGTTGAGGCCAGCCTAACCTCTCTGTGGCCTGGGACCTTCAAGATGTTTTTATTTGAAGACTGTAAGTTCCTCTGTGGGGCATACCAGGAGAGGCAGTCCCGTAGGTACGAGGGTCCTAGGCCGTATAGGGCTTTGAAGGTTAAAACCAGCACCTTAAACCTGATCCTGTACTCCACCGGGAGCCAGTGCAGCTGGTATAGCACCGGATGAATGTGATCTTGCAGCGAAGACCCCGTAAGGAGTCTCGCTGCGGCATTCCTCACCCGCTGGAGTTTCTGGGTCAGTCTCAAGGGCAGCCCCACGTAGAGCGAGTTACAATAATCCAGTCTGGAGGTGACCGTCGCATGGATCACAGTGGCTAGGTCAGGGCGAGAGAGGTAAGGAGCCAACTGCTTAGCTTGGCGGAGATGAAAAAATGCCGCCTTTGTTATAGCTGCAATCTGCGCCTCCATGGAGAGGGAGGTATCGAAGATTACACCCAAACTCTTAACGGACGGTGCTGGCACTAATTGCACCCCCGGAAGAGATGGGAGTTGCCCCCTCAATCCCATATCGTCCTGTCCCAGCCAGAGGACCTCTGTCTTCGAAGGATTTAACTTCAACCAGCTCCCACGTAACCATCCAGCCACAGCTTCCAAGCATCTGATCAGTGTGTCTGGGGCCGAGTCAGGATGGCCATCCATCAACAGATAGAGTTGGGTGTCATCAGCATACTGATGGCACCCCAGCCCAAAACTCTGGACAAGCTGGGCGAGGGGGCGCATAAAGATGTTAAAAAGCATCGGGGAGAGTATCAGACGGCTAGAGCAAGTATGGCGGGGTGCCCGTGATGGAGCTTCGCCTATGACATCTGCCCCCACCGCCATACCTCCCTCGCCCCACCACAGTAGGAATCCCAAGCCTCATACTCGCCTCCATTTACAAAATATAAAAACAAACAAACAAAAAACAATTACACCAAAACAAAACCAATCCCCACCCCACTCAACAACCATCCCACCCCAACCCAAAATAAAACAAAACAAAATAAAAATACATGGATAAAAACCACCGTTTATGGTGGTACAACAAAGTAAAAAGTAAAAACACTCACATTTGGACTATTATAATAACTGGGCAAGATCCACAGCTCCTGAAAATGGGTGTAGCTGCACTGCTAGCAATGGAGATTTCTCATTATACCGTTCAAATCATCTGGTGCATGAAGACTCAATCCTGAACATACTTACTAGACAGAAAAGTCCACATGAGCAAACATGCATGGGATTGGTCTGTAAATTAGTGGTATAACTGCTAATCTTTTTACATTTGACATACATCTGCCAGATATGACCATGTGGTCGATTTATGATGCTCTCGAAATAACATCTCAAAAGTATATTAGCAAAAAAGGGGGTGAAGAGGTAGGGAATAAAGCTTACAATGTTACAAGAACAAAAAAATCAGTGTTCACCGTTGCAGATCTCTGTTAAATATCATCACCCTCTCAAAACACACCCCCTTTGCATGTTTAATAGAAGTTCACTATTTATGTGTCATTTCAGTGATCTGCATTTCAAAAAAATGTTGGCAATTTTATTTTCCAACATAGCATTTTATTCTCTAAAATATATTAATAGCAAGAGGTTCAAGTGAAAGCTAAAAGCTTGTTCATGCCCAGTCTCCTACATAGAGGAATAAAAGAAAAGCAAACTTTAGAGTTTAGATCTTCCAGTTTAAGCTATTTTGTGGAGCTTAGACACAAGTCAGTAAAGGGTGGGGTGAATTTCAATAAATTTGTTGATGTTTCAGAATGGGCAAGAATATACATCTAAACAAATTGATATTTTTTTTGCCTCTAATGCTTCCAGGGATTTTCTAAAAAAACGTAAGTTATCAGGCTAAAAGCAACATCCTCCAAGCAGAAAATGGTTTGTTCTGATCCCAGATATTGGAACATGGCTGAAATTACTCAGTGGCAAAGGAAATGCACTCCACGCATGCTTAGAGTCTCTTTCATCTTTATCATTACACCACACTCCCCAAGACAGAGCTCCCAATATAAAGAGATTCCAGGGCTTATCCTATGGCAAGCTATTGCTCAAATTTAGCCATAAATGGAGGGGTTATACACAATGGTATACTGGGCCAGAGAGACACTGATGTAGTTCATATCTATACAGGTTGGTACCAGGCTCTAACTGGAAATATAAATGATCAGAATTACTGACAAATTTCCAGAGGGATAGTCATGCTTGGCATCTCTGCTGTAACAAACTAAGAGTCTTGTGGTACCTCGAAGACTTCACTGATTTTATGGGCATGAGCTTTTATGGACTAGAGCCCAGTTCATCATATGCTAGGAGTGCAGCTCACATTCCATACATCTGATGAAGCAGTCTGTGGCCATGAAAGCTCATGCCATAATAAAATTGGTTAGACTTTAAAGTGCCGCAGGACTTCATTGCTTTTGCCAAATTAACAGTATTTTTTTTCTCTTTGCACTAACCCAGCTAACTTAAGGGCAGGGAGTATGAACGAGTGTTGAAGGGCATAATCTGTCAGGGACACAAAAGAATCAAGATCAAAAGGGAGTGATGATAACAGTCATATACAATTCATTACTTAAATGGACCAGATGAACTGTTTGTAAAGTACCATCAGTTGAACAAAGTTATTGTCAGTATTACATGACTAGCACCCCCGCTTCCTCAAGTATCTCTTTTTGCAACTATAACAAAAGGACAGGCTAAAGCTAATATCTGAGCTAACACACTCCTCTTTAATTATTAGCAAATCTGTTAGTATCAATCATATCATCACAATATGAATAATCTTTAATATAGATTGCGCCTGTTTTGTATGCATATGAACGACAATCTGCACAGGGAATAGGATCGAATGCTTACCTAGTTTTGGTGGAGCTGTTTGGATATTAGTTTCAAATTCTTGTGGCAGAGATGTTGTCGTGGACCCTTTCACTTCAGGTTCTATACTAGGTGGGGGTAAGGAGGGCACTGAAGAGAGTAAAAACTGATCCTCTAACTGGTCACCTCTAGATGGAGACGGCTTAGAAGCAACCTCAGGGGGAACTGGTGAACCAGAAGGCTGCCCTGTGACTTCAAAGTTAGCTACATTGGTGGGTACTGGAAAGTAAGAAGTATGCACTACAGATGGCACCCAAGCAGAGAGTGCAGTAGGATCCACGGCAGTCACTGGATCTTGCCCAATCCTATCTGGGTCAAGATGTGTTGGAGAATCATATTCAAAAATCTTGTCCACAAACACCCACTTGAGGCCAGCAATGCAGAGGCAGAGGCTGATCAGGCAAGCCAAGATTGGGACAATGCAGATCTTTTCAGAGTTGAGGCAGCCTGTCAGCCGCTCTGCCTCCAGACACACACAGCAAGTAGCAGCAAGGCCTGCTAGTCCCTGCACCCTTGTGTCTGCTGTTTGATTCTCTGCTATGTCCTCTTCAGCAGGAAGCCCCTCGAGTGATGGAGTGGGACTCAGCTGGTTTGAGGGGTTGGGAAAACTCTCCAGAGTAGCTTCAGACATATTTAAGCATGTATTTCTTCAGTTGAGCTCTCTTCTAGAAGGCCTCAAAAAATCTTTCCATTATCACTAACAAGCAAGCCAAAAGAGGGGGAAAAAGACCCAGAGAAATCTTACCAGATCACAGCATAGGTATCAAGAGTTCAAGTGTCAGAACACGATCCAAATAAAGGGGGAGAAATCCTTCCAAATATTCAGAAAGGAGAAAAGCCTCTCATAATGATTCAGCTCCTGCTCCTCCTCCTTGCTCACTTTTAAAAATTGTTGTTTATAATTCCTCTCAAGCCATCTCAGTTCTTCACGGAGTGAAAAATAAGAAGATTAAGGGAAAAGAAGAAGAATCTGAAATCCTGAGGAAAATTGTTTAAGTGAACGAAGAGCCCAGAGCAAGAGGCTGGCTTCTCACCTTGAGCATCTGAGGCGGGTGGCTGCTTAGATGGAGGAAAACACAGCCGTCATGCAGCAGGAGCAAAAGGAAAATCAGTAAGAACGGCAGTAGCAGCGGCGGCGGCAGCAGCAGCAATGACAGTAGCAACAGCATCCTGTTTTGCGAAAGAGCCGGCAGAAAGAGGCTGAATCATTACAGAGCAGCAGGTGCCTGCTCCCTGGGCATCACTGCAACCAATATCATTACAGAGAGATTCGAAAAGGAGATAATGGCAACTCTGTCCTCGGTCCTTACCACCTCCCTCTTCTTTGTCCCTCCCCAGTATTCCTTCCCTTTAGTTCTTCCCTTTCTTCTTTCCTTCACTCTGTTCTTCTGACATACAGATTCCCTCTGCTTCCCTTCCTCTCTCCCCACCCCCACCCCTCTGCAGGGCTGGTCCGAGTTAAATCAGCACACCCAGCAACGCAGGACTGCCAGTGACTTCCTATTTCATCCAATTAGATGGAGGAGAGGCCATAAAATCTAAGGGAGGAATGGAGGAGCCAGTTAGACTCTCTCTCTCTTTCTCCTACTGTGTGGTCACGAAAGGATGACAATCGATTAGAGCAATCTAACAAAGCTGCAACGAGGATGAGGGTGGGGAAGGTTGTAGGTGGCAGCCTTATGGGCTGGACTTAATGCTAAGACTGTCGGATATCCGATCCCTCCCAGGGGACAGAGGCCTTTCAGCTGCAGTTTCTTTCT